>NC_024802.2:16978062-17325145 GCF_000309985.2 Brassica rapa | reverse complement strand
GTGTACATGATTAGTCATTTGTATAAATATAAATATTTAAGAACTTTGAAAAAATAGATTATCTAAGCTTAATCATGCATGCTTATAATTTTAAAAGTAAGTTATCAAGAGTATTTAAATCAAATGGGTGATTTGACGGCCCGATTTGGAAGAGAAACTATGATCACATGCTAGTATACCATGATTTATTTACTATCTAGTCAAGATATGAAAATTTATATGAGAGAGGAATACGATGCGAGTCTACTACATAGCTGCGTAATTTGACAACTGACATCATAATATCATATTATTTTCCCGAATATTGTAGTGTCTCTAATATAGACTTTTCTTTGTTTACTTGTGTATCGGTCATGCAATCATGTTTGAAAAAGGACATATGAGACTACTAGTCGTCTACACCACGTAAGAATTTTCTGCATTGGAATATATTCCCTGAATGTAGTTTAGTTTAAACTTTCTTTTAGTTATACCTTTTTATTGATAAAGGTTTTTTTCTTTCTAAAGAATATGAATTATCCTTTGAAATAATGGGAAATTATTTCGACAAGCAAAAGACAGCCTTTGTAATTATTTTTCTTGATAAAAAAGTTGATACATTAATTTCACTTTATGAATAACTAATGCAGTATTTCTTCTTGTTTACTTGGAAGAATCTATTATAAACTGATCAAAACGAATGAACCTGACAACTAAAATACAGTAATATAATTATATGTATATTATATAATATAATTAATAATATATACATAATTTATTTCATTGATATAATTTTCATACTTAAAATGTTGATTTTAATAATTTCATATTATATTTTAAGTTATTTTTTCATTTTTATCAAATTAAAAAAAAAACATATTTTTTACTCTTTTGTTGAAAAATGGTAAATATTTAGCTATTTATAATATTATGGATTACTAATTTTCTTATTTTTATTCTATATATAAACTATTATTATTATTAACTTAATATGTTTACTAATTTTTAAATAGTAACAAAAATTATCTACTTAAAACCGAAATATTTTAATGTTATGCACAACCCGATATCTAATCATATATAAAAAATCATATATATATATATATATATATATATATTGTATTTTGGTATAAAACTAAAAAAAAAAACAATGGTATATAAACCAAATCAAACCAAACTAAATATAGATTTAATATGATAGCTATTTAAACAAAAATGAAATACCGGAAAACTGAAAAACCTAAACCAAAATCGAATCGATATCTGGATTGAACACCCCTATATCTACCTTCTTAAATTTTTAAATCCAAATTTTATATTTTTTTATACTATTTTTTCTATACTAACAACTACCTAAATAAACACTAACCAACTTCATAGACCTCAGCTTTTGAATATGAAAGCGTTAATAACGGTAATGGTCGATCAAATCATTACGAAAATAAAATATGAAAATATCAACACATGAATTCACCGGTCATTATTATATCAACCTAATTAAGCTGTGTGACTTCGAATGTTATATTCATCACCATTATATACAACACGGAAAAACAAAAGTTAAAAAATAAATAACAAAATGCCGTACACGAAACTACACAACGCACCAATAACGTACCTGGCTCCGCGCTTGCACGGGGGCTATGCCCCTAGTGAATATAAGGAAGAAGATGATGTGTTAGAACATCTTCAATGATGTACTTAGGAAACAAATTATATGATTAAAATATTAATAATAAAGAATTGAGAGAATAAAATTATTAAATGAAAACTGAGAAATTTTATGATTGTTTTTGAGACATTTGCCAATCAGACACTGGTTTAACTCTTTGAAAAATTAACATATAAAATTAATTATGTTAAAATATCTTTTTTTTTTGTTTGAGAATATCATAGATTAGAGATGCGCTTATGTAGTTTCTCTCCATTAATTACATCTAAAGATTTTAAATCACAGAAGCGACAAAATACTACCGTGACCAAAACCGGCGATATGAAAACATTGAACAAAAGTAAACACCCGAGTATCTAAAAAGGCCTCACAGAGAGGTATTAATTGGGCCCAACATAAGCCCAGTACAAGAAAACCTAGAGGCGTTATATACATTCCAGCATCCCTCGTCCGCCTCACTCAATCTTCTTCAAGTCCTCCCTTGCAACTCCAGGTATGCTCTTCTTCTTCGATTTTCATCGTTATAGTTGTTTTTGCGACTACTGCTAGCTTTGTTTGATCTCAAAGTATATATCTTTCTATTAGTATTTGACTGGAAATTCAAAATTTACGTATTTATCAAACATAACCTTGTTGAATCACGAAACCTAGACCAATGCGCCATGTCTTGTCTGCTTCCTGTTCTGAGCTAATGTCTGAATGAATCCCCTGTTCGTGTTTTTTTTTCCAACATAAAGTTTGCTGTTCTGATCTGTTCCGATCTGCTTTATATTCAGTGAAAAAATAGACTCGAGCTTTAGAAACACAATGGCAGCTTTCCCAAACCTTAACTCTGATTCCGGATTGAAGAAGCTCGATGAGCATCTCCTCACACGCAGTTACATCACTGGGTAAGATTCTGTTAACTTTTCTAACAAGATTAGATCCTAAAGTCTCTACCTTTGTTCGAAACTATGAGACTAACGGTTTGTGTTTGTGTTACAGGTACCAGGCTTCAAAGGATGACATCACTGTCTTCACAGCACTTGCAAAGCCCCCATCTTCACAGTATGTCAACGCTTCTCGTTGGTACAACCACATCGATGCCCTCCTGAGGATCTCGTAAGCTTCGTCATTGGTTCTCACTTCGTTATGGTTTGTTTGTTGTTGGTTGGAGTCATCTAATGTTTGCTTTTGTGTTTTGTAGTGGTGTCACTGCTGAAGGAAGCGGTGTCGTTGTTGAGGGATCAGCCCCAGTCGCTGAAGAGGCTGTTGCTACTCCACCAGCAGCTGATTCTAAGGTATGCTCAGATTGTTTCTATTTTAGATCTCGTTATGTCTCTTGTGATTGTAAATCAGCGAGTCTCATGGGAGTTTGGGATTTATCAGGATGCTGCTGATGAGGAAGACGATGATGATGTTGACCTTTTCGGAGAGGAGACCGAAGAGGAGAAGAAAGCTGCTGAAGAGAGAGCTGCTTCCGTGAAGGCATCTACTAAGAAGAAGGAATGTAAGTTTGATGTTCTGTCTTTACATTTGTTAATTACATATGCTGATATGTCTTGTGTTCTAACTGGCTTGTATTTTTTCTTTATCAGCTGGAAAGTCATCAGTTTTGATTGATATCAAGCCATGGGATGATGAGACCGACATGAAGAAGCTAGAGGAAGCTGTGAGATCCATCCAGATGGAAGGATTATTCTGGGGAGCGTCAAAGCTCGTCCCAGTTGGTTACGGTATCAAGAAGTTGCAGATTATGTGCACAATTGTTGATGACCTTGTGTCTGTTGACACTATGATTGAAGAGCAGCTCACCGTCGAACCCATCAATGAGTTTGTCCAGAGCTGTGATATTGTTGCCTTCAACAAAATCTGTGAGTATCATTAATTGATTCTCAACTTTTTTGATACTCTATAACTTTTGTATGTAACTGACTCCTTTTGTTGGGTCTTTTTTGAAAATGCAGGAGGATGGAGTAAAGAGCTCAAGGATGGCCTTTTTGTGTTTCTCTCTATTTTGATTATTTGAGTTTCCTATGTTTTGGATTTGTGATATCTGAATAATTCTGATGCTTATGCCATACAGTGTTCTCTTTATATCTCATGTATGAGTCAAATTTACCAAATGTCTCATTAAATTATCTTTGAGTGGTTTGAACATAGAAAGCCTGTAAAGGCTTCCAGAGTATTAATAAAGGTTTGAATCATTGCATCATGCGTATAAGCTTGAGGAAGAGATTGGCTAAATTGTAAGAAAAGAAGTACAGAATCAAGCTCCAGTCACGTTAGTGAAAGACATTCTGATGTCCTGTGAATGCGTTTTGTTTCATATGGTGAGAGCAATCAACGTCAAATAGATCCTGGAATCTCTCCTTGGAGGTTTGTTTTTAAATAAGAAAACCTTTATTGATCTTTCAACTTAAGGGATAAGGATTACATCAACTTTGTTTATATGGCCAAGGGGCAAAAAACCTAGAAAGAAGCTTGCGCACAAAGAGCAAGGTATAACAAAGATTGTAGAGAGTGTCAAGACTTAGTTGGCTTATCCGTATGGAAGAGAGGCTGAGATATTTGAGATTGACTTAAGTTTAACAGTACCTATGATCTCTGCTTCAAAATGGTTACTAAGGATTTTGAAGAAACCACTGAGGTGATTGCCACTCAAATCAAGATATGACAAAATGGCATGGTGAGGCGAGAAGATATAAGAAAGATTGTATGATTCTGTAAAAATAGGATTAAATAACCAGGGACTACAAAGAAGAAAGTTTGGTTTTAACTTGTTTTATGAAAATATCAAAGTTGTTTACAACATATATGTTAACAACATCAAGATGATAAAACTACAACTTTAGAAACAAAAAAGATACTCTTAAGACAGATTTATGAATTTTTGACTTGCATTAAGATTCAATATCAGAATCAGAAGAAAGATAATCATCCGCCTTAAGACTTGGAATAGAATCATCATCAGATTCACCTAAGGATTCATGCTTCTTACCAACTGCTGCTTCCTCCATCAAACTATCCTTACCCGCTAAACTCTCTCCCTCTTGAGTCTCACTCACTACTTTGGGAACCATATCATCATCTCTCTCTGAAACATGCACTAGAGATTCCTTAGTTGATTCAGGAACCTTTATAAGCACATCAGCATGTTGAACATTCTCTGATCCAACCAAATCGTTCCCAACTTTCAACCTTTTGGCCTCCGGGAGAGGTAGAGTCGTGTCTACGGTTCTCTCAATCTCGCTATTAGCTGGAACATCCACGTTTGCCAGCCATAAGTTGGATAGAACACTGCCATCTCCAGCAATACGGTCCATCTTATTCAGACCAGGTGCGTTGTGTTTTTGGCTAGCCAGAGAATCGCTTTGAGGGAACTGGCTGCTCAGTGATGGGAGACCGTCAAGTGGAAGTGCCCTCGGATGTATGACAACTTCAAGAGACATGAGAGCGTGAGCACAGAACTCAGCAACTTTCATCTCCGCCTGACACTTACCTGTCGTCCACAGTATATGCATCAGTTTCTTGGCTTTAAAAGCTTATAGTTTAATTCAAAGCCAACAATCTTTAGTTACCTCTTTGGAAAAGCTCAAGTCCTTCAGCTAAAAATGCAGGGCGTACTGGTGATGGAGAAACGAGAGATGCCAAAAACGAACGGAGTGCTGCAAGCTTAAACTCAACAAGATCAGTTGAAGACTTATTGGGTAAATGATGGTAGGTTTCAGAATTAGCCCATCTCCCTTCACAAGCATTTTTTGCTGTGGTCATTAGAAGCTTATCAACACGTTCTCTCCAGCCATTAGATCCCAATGCACCACCCTAAAAGCCATAAGAAAAGAAGAATGTTTGATTCAGGTAACTAACTAAACAAACCACAGAGTCTAACTTCATACTAAACTATCAACAGTAATAAGTTAAAAAGAAGCTTACGATGGTGAGAAGAGTTTCTAGTGCCTCAAGAGCTGCTATCTTCAACGAGTGATTGTGAGGGACGCCCACTTCAACAGCAGAGTTCTCTGCCTGGGCTCCGGAATTAGATGCATGCTTCCTTTTTTTACTGCCACCCTTGAGAACAGCACCATTTGTAAGCGATGGGGTTTTGCTAGATACCGCATCAAATCCTTCTAGATCCACAGAGGCATTAGATACAACTTCATTTGCCAGCTGCATTGCCATTCCTGGTCAGGGAGGATCTTTATTTTCATCACCTCAAGCTGAGAAATGAAAATGCAAGCAAAGGGAAGATCTTATGAAATTACCTACACCCATGGATTTGAGCAAGGTTTTAATGATTGAGTAGAGCTTTATCCTCAGTTCTGGCAATGAACATTTCTTGAAGTAACTACTAACAACGCTCACCACAGATGCAGCGTATGGTAAAAGTTGGCTGCAAAATGAATCAACACAAGGATGTTGTTAAGTAGTAACAAACCAAGACATAAACTACCAAAGGATTAACTCTTCAATTACCTGCGTATGCACTTTATAGTAGCGCGCAAGAGTTCCAGCGCCGAAGAATGCAAAGTAGGAAGCTCTGCACAAACCAATTCTTGTTGGATCCCTGTCATGAAAGGTGACATGGATCGTGGTAGAGAGCCATTCACCGCCAACACTCGCTCAACGAGGGATAATAATGAGGCAACTTGAACATTAAGCTGAAGGTTGAGAGAAAAGAATATCAGCATTTTTCAGAAGCAAATTACATTTTTTGGATAGCACACATCAAGGGAGAAGAAGCACACACTACCTTGGATTTGAACGAGCTAGTTAGCATTGTTGAGCAGCAGAACATAAGTGCAGAAACTCTGGAAACAATAAACTCCTCAGAGTTCAACGATGCATCATCCAAGCCCCCATCTTGACCTCCCAAAGGCAAAGGAGAGTCTTTTCCAGGAGGAGCCAATCTTTGGATCGCTTTTTTCCCTACTGTTTCTGTGATAAATGCCACAGTGTTCTATCAGAGAAACTATATAGCCGCAGACAAAAAAAAGGAACAAGGGAAGTAAGAAAATTACCATCTTCTAAACCTTGGAAAAAATTATTTAAATGAACGTTAATAGATATCAACAGCTTCTGCATCATCAAGGACCAGCTGCCTGCATCTCCTTTATTAGCTTTTGGGAGTAATGCTAGAAAGTGAGCAAATTTCTGAAAGGTTGAGATAGAAAAGTGGGCGTGGTTAATATAATAATATTTACTTTGTTGATGGAAATTGTGAATTAGTGAATGTATAAAACGGTGAATACCTTTAACATATTAGAACTGGTTTTCGTAGAAAATATTTTGGAGGCAATAACGGATTCAACCTGCAAGGAATATCATTTCAAATAGACTCAATAAAACAGTGATACAAAAGCTATCAAATTACCAGACCTTTTACAAATCATAATGTTACCACCTAAGCATAATATGTGCGTATATTCATTAGAGTATGAATTGTCATGTAGTTATCAAAATACCGATACAAATAAAATACATCTGAGAAGCGAAGACATCTCACCTTGTCATAACTACTGTGGAAGGCAGCAGGAAACAAGATAACAATTGTACTCAGCAGATGCACAATGCTTTCCTGCACATCCAATACCAAAAAAAAAAACAAAAACTGAGTATTGCAGCAATGACATGATTAGAGCAGAACTAACATTTGCTAAAAGAGAAAGTTCAATGTCTTCTTAAATATGAAACTTACCCATAGTGCTTCTGAAGATTCTTCCTCTAATAGTTTAATAATCGGCAGGACTACTTTCGAAGCGTGTGAAACTGCTTCTTTCTTTGTATTAGTGAATCTAGACAGCCTGATTCCAATTAAAAAAAAACAGCTTAGATTTACAAAAAAACTTGAAGAGCAAACTTAAAGAGTTAACGTAGAACACACACACACACACAAAATAAAAAAAAATGGTATAACAATCTGATCTACACAGCTTTTCCAGTGTAAATGATGACAAGACATAATTCAATTACAGACCTTGTAAGGAGATCAGAGACTGAAGTACATGAAGCCACTAGAACAATTCTAGAACTTTCTGGATTCTGCTTTCAAACAAAATACAAAAAAGTCAGAATAACTGAATACAAACACTCAAATCTCACCAGAGAGCAAAACATATACACACATACCTTAATATGCGATAGTAAGCTGTTGAACCAAACAGAGTATGAGCTAAAGAAACGATCAGAGCAGCACTCTCGGCAAGTTACTCCAATCAAAACGACACCCACCCAGCATTTATCTGGCTACATCAATAAACCATCATTTCAAACACCAAAGTCGACACCTTTCCTCTTTATTAATTTACTGTTTAAAGACAGAGAGTCTGTCTGTACCATGTCTGAAGAAACCAGAGCCAACAACCTCTCGACCCACTCATCAACGGCTGATTTGGAAGGCTTAGCTTGAATCTTCTTCTGGTCAGCTGAAGACGACGGAGACTCGGATAACAGCTTGTGGGTGGAGATGGTTGATACGACCTTGGAGAGTGATTGAAAGTCGACGAGAGGCTGCTTCTCGTTCGGGACGTACTCGGAGAGAAGGTTTCTGAGAATCTTGGGCTTCAGTCTCAGGTCGCACATGTCGTCGAAACGCTCAAAAGACGCCATTGAAGCTGTCTGAATCCAGAGAGAGAGAGATTTAGGGTTTTAGAAACGAAGATTAAATTTGCAATCCGGTACCTAACTCTAATAAATTTGCAAAATAGAACTGAAATATTATTATAACTACAAAACAGCTCCTAAGTAAGGCTAGCTAAGCCCATAAACGTTACAAGTTAAAACGTTATGTAAACAGAAACTGAAAGTTCGGTCCTGATGACATACACATACGGTCTTGTCTCTTTTGGAACAGGTAAGTAGAGCTGGGTTGCGGGTCAAACCCGCCCCGCTGACCCGCCAACCTGCGGGTAAACTGATTTTTTTTACTCAAAAAATTTGACCCGTTTGACCCGTAAGAAGAAAATATGAAATCCGCACCCGCCCCGCTAAAACCCGCGGGTGATCCGCTAGACCCGCGGATAATATTAATAATATTAAAAATTATTAATTTAAATATTTTTTATTAAAATAACAATAAAATTTAATATTTTAAATATTTTTTTATTAAAAATAACAATAAAATTTAATATTTTAAATATTTTTTATTATAAATAATAAATATTAATCTATTTATAATTAAAATTAAATTATTTTTTATTTTTATTAGTAATTTTCTGTCAAAAACATTATTTTGCCAACATAATAGACCTTATAAATAGCTTATGGGCTGCATGAAAAGGGATGAAGCCCAAGTTACAAGGGTATTATTGTTCATCCAAGTTTATAAACTTTTGATAAGCAAATTAATAAATACATTTTTTATTTTATTAATAATCATACAAATTAATAGAGACAAAAACATATATAAGATTTTCAGCATTAATGTGCAAATAGAACCGTTAACAGTTCAAAGTGGTCCATTTATGTAAATACACATAAAATAAATATAATTATTTTAATATTTTTCATAATTTGTAATAGCGCTAGTTTAAAAAGGTAAATTATCAATTATTTTTCCCGAATAACATAAGCATGCAACTAGTAACCTATAAATAAAATTTTGTAATCAGGAAAAATGTTAATGCACCCAATTTTTTTATTTGGTTTTGAAACTGAAACCAATAAATACACTTTTGACAGTAAGATATTCTAAAAAAGTATCTCACAAATATAATATTATACAAATGTTATGAATATCTTATGCAAATATTTTAAATAATATTTTGAAAATTATAAAATAAAAAGAACAATATACAAATTGTACAGTTGAGAAACTCTTGCAAAAATAACTCATGAGATACTCTATCAATTTATATATTTTTATTTTTATTTTATTAGTTTTTGAAATACTCCTCTACATACTTGTGTTACCTGCACTAGATGTATTCTTATATAAGAAAATTGAACCAATCATGAATGTAGAAATTGCATAAGAGTTTTTGATGATTAAAAACCGAAAATCAATCGGCTCTCATTTTCTCTCATGTGTGAGATATCCTGTTGGACATGTTTGGAATAGTTTTCAAATTAATGTGGTTGGCAATTTGGCATACTTGTATTCCTGTGGAAACTGTAAAAGCGGAGAAAGTTGATTCAACTTCTATTAAAACATATCACCATGCACTATCGAACATCAGACATCACTAACTTGATTATTACAAGAAAAGTAAAAAAAAAACACCATAATTGCTTTGTGGTGAAAAAACATCCAGGGCACTTGCAGCTTCCGTATAACAGAAAATAAACTTCTGTAAAAACAAAGCATCGACCATAACTGACATCAAATATTACTAACTTGACTAGTACAAGAAAAAAAACACCATTTTTCAGTCGGTTTGTAGCGAAAATCATCAAGGGCACTTGCAGCTTTCGTATAACATGAAAGAGACTTGTTTATTGGCCATCAAGAAACAGGAGGTCGATGGAAATACCGGAAGAGTGTCCCTCGCAGCGACAGTGCTAGGATGATCTTCTTCCGGTGCGGTATCTTCTTCAATAATCATTTCGAGGGTTGTGGTAGAGATGAGGCGGCGTGCTCGTGAGGCCGTAGCACGGTGAGGGGTCACGGCAGAGAATGGAGTCAGAGGTTTAGGTGCCAGATTCTGCTGGTCTGGTCGGAAGACGAAAATGGTATTTTGGATATCAGCCATTTTTATCAATGGGTTTTGTGTTCCTTGTGGAGTTAGGGCTTAGAAGTGGAACTATTTTTGTGTTTGGATGTTGTATTGGAAGATGGATTACTCTATGTTTATATAGGAGTTGCATGGACCATATTATTCTCAATTATTTGTTTCAAAATGGTATATTTGATGGATGTATATTAGAGCGTTATAGCGGTTAGTATAATAAATTAATAATGAAGCAGAGAAAAAATATTTATCTAAATATTTTTTTGCATGATAATATAAAACTTTAAACTACTATTTAATAGTTATATACTAAATTAAATTATGGTTTTTTTTTTTGAGAAAGGGTTTTCTAGATCAAATTATGTTAATATTCGACTTTGTAAATGTCATAAAATAATTGGATAAAGAATGTATTTGCTTTGAGTAAGATTGAATTCAATCCGAAGGACAAGAAAAAAAGACAGCAGTAACAACTTTATGAATTAAATGCAAGTTTTGGACATAATCAAAGAGTTTTCAAAACTCAGCTAGCTTCTTCATTCTTCTTTCTTCCAAAATCCAAAACCTAAATAGCGATAGTCTATCATTTTTAGATAAGATGTCATTCTTGCTGCTCCTACGTACTTGCTGCAACATGTTTACATTTATCGCTTTTATATACCCTTTGTGATTTTTTTATTTTTTTTGAAACAAATATACCCTTTGTGATTAAAAAAAATATATTTCTAATTCATTTAATCAGTAAAAACCTGGTTCACTTCTTCTAAAGTACTTAGAATAGTTTAAATTTATGAGCATATAATTTATATATATACAGCTTTTGAGTTCATTTGTATACTTAGAAGTTTTTGTCTAGCTGTAATATAAAAAAATGTCACAAGTGTCGTATTTGGATAATTGGATAGACGGTGATAGGTAATCCAACTCAAATGGTAACCACTAACCATAACATATTGGGAATGATCTAACTGTTATAAGGTGTAGAGAAAACAAAATATGCTGCGGTTGAGTGACATACTCTTAGAAGCTTTGAGTCTCCATAATTATTGAAGAAACCACGTAAAATTGAACAAGAGGCCGATGGCTAGAATACAGCGTTTTCTCTTTTTACGCTTTAATGTGGTTACCATATCATTTTCGTAATTATATTTGTGGGCAAGGGACCCTATGAATATATGAAAGAAAAAAGAAGAGTTTTGGAGGTTTCTGCAAAATTTGTGTATCGATGTGTGCTAAATTTAATGGGAAAAGGCGTTTAAACTGTCTCTTTTTGTTTGACGGTGGATTATGCCGTGGCTCTGACGGCAAATGTAAGAATGGCCTATCTATAAGTATAACATTGATGGGTTTTGGCTTTCTCTTTTCCTTTATGAGATAAGGTGTACACATACGTATATATCCAGATACATGTATATGAAAATTTGAAACCAAAAATAGAAGTAAACTCAAGCATATATCAGATAGATATGGCGTGGTCCTAATTCCACACTGACCTATTTTAACATGGATAAAGTCTAAGAACTAACTTGCCCCCACAAAATTAAAGATTTATCATTACCTAAAGTGGACGTGTACTTACTAATAAACCGAACCAGAACCTAGCTAGTAAATTAGCAGAATTATTTCTCATGTATGCTCATTGACTGAAAAGAAGTATTCTTAGAATTAATATAAATACATTAATATATTCTCGTTCTAATCCAAAATTAGCAAGGTTTTTTGTCAAGATACATAAAAATAAATTAAAATGTTTCATAATCCCAAACTAGTGGTGCATATGGTTCTAGAAAGGTGATATCATAAGAATATAACATAACACTATATGCTAAACAATCGATTTTGGTGTCAAAATTGCGTTGAAATAAGAAAAGCAGAATGAAGAAAACTTTTGCTTGATCCTCATAAACTTATCTATGTGAGTAGAGAAAGCAGGCTAATTAATCTATAGGGATGTATGTCCTCTTCACTAGTTTGGAACATTATGTTGAAAAAGACATTGTCATTCTCCAGAACTAGATCATCCAAGTGAAGGCATATATTTAGTGTTCCGATAGAGTTCTTAGAGTAATATACTAGTATGAAAGAAGATTAACTGATTAACCCACTTTGAGATCCTACCACGTTCTCCTGAAAGCAAAATTACTATGAGAAAGTAGTACTCTCTTTAATATCCCCTATATATTAATAGAGGAACATTTGAAAAGTTATAACCTATATTTTGTATTAATTAAAAAAGTATCCAGCTTAGTTGTCAGTTAATTAGCATATCAATTAGTATGATGTGGCAGCTCCATATTCAATTGAAAAAAAAAAATCGGTCCAAAAGCTATGTAATAATTTCGCTAGGATATATTGAATATTAGAGGCACATTACGCCAGCTTACGGTTTTGATACCGAGCATGAGAAAAAAAAATTATTTAATGGAGTAACTGGGGATATTAATGTGAGATTGGTTTAGTAAAAGAAACAACCCACAAATTCTTAAATTAATGCAATGAATAATAAATATCAAATATACTAAACTTGACAGTTCGGTAATAGGGGATTAAGGAAAATCTTTATCACCAAGACAAATATTAATTATATTTATTTGGAAACTAAGGTAAATTATTAATAAATGCAAATCTTAGTAGTTAATGGTGAAATTTAACGACCGTAATGTTAGGTAGGTACCATGTTTGTATTGAAAATATATGTTAAAGAAATCAAAGAGCCACCGCTTTCTACTGCAGGATTATAAGTGTTGCATTTGACACAAAAGTAGCTATGCCCCTTCACAACTCAATATGAGGTAAATATGGAAAATTATATTTAAGATGCAAAAACGTGACCTATCTACAATATTTCGTATTATATTTAAAATGCAAAAACATGACCAACTATCTGATTTTGATAGAGAGGATTTTTATTGTAGTACAAGAAACATGTTTGCAAACTATCTACGATTTAATAATTTGAATTAAGGGTATTCAATTCAGTCAAAACCGGACCAACTAAAACCCAATCAAATCGAAATAGAAAAATTAGTTTGATTTGATAACACCATATAAACCGAATAGATGTTATTTTTAGAAACCGTGGTATATAGATATGGTTCATTATATAAGTCGATCACACCATATAAACCGAAGAAACTGATTAATTAAAATATAGTAGTATAGTTTTATATAAATTGCATAATATAATTATATACATGTAGTTTATTTTATTTATATGATCTTGATATTTAAGACGTTAATATGAATAATTGACATATATTTGTTTTAAAATTAGTATATTATTAATCATTTTTCTTTTCTTCTTATAAATATGCAATAACTATAATTTATTTAACAGTTATTTTTAATAGTTAAATATAATACAAAAACCTTCTATTAAAAATTAGAGTAGTATTTAATAAATTTGATTTTTAATCATACAAAATTAAATTGACAAAATGTAATAGAAGATAAATATAGTTTTTTTTGGTATAAAATTGAATAAACCAAAAACCGACAGTATATAAACCGAACCAAATCAAAATAAATTTTATTTTAAATTTTTATAAACCAAAAAATCGAAAAACCAAGCCGAAACCAGACTAAAATTGGACAAACCAAAAATAGACAGTATATAAACTGAACCAAACCAAAACAGAGTATGATTTTAATATGGTATCTAACTTTTATAAACCAAAATATCAAAATACTGAACCGAGACCAGACCAATATCCGGATTGGACGATACTACTTTGAATATATGATTTTTATTTCTTTATCATCCCACGCAAAGCGTGGGTCTCATCCTAGTAATATTTATTCCCCGTAATTTCATTATGTTGCACACTGTACGTTTATATATCCAATTTTGTATGGGAACTGATCCCTTATATATTAAGGGAGGAACATTTGAAAAGATGTAACCTCAATTTTGTATTAATTAAAAGAGGCCCCAATGCATAGGTGACACTCAATTAGGTAGTCAATTACATTCAATTGAAAAATAAGTAGGTCCACATTCGATTTTTATATGTTGTTAGATATATAAGTTGGTCAAACTATATGATATAATGATATGATATGATATTTTCTTTCCTTAAATAAAACCTACGAAATTACCATAAATGACTAATATATATATGACAATTAATGAGTTTAATAATAAAGATTTGATAACAATGTATATCTCCTCCATCATTTTTTGTTTAATTTTATATTATTAAAATAAATTAAACAATCAAATTAGCTATAAAAATAAAATTTAGATTTTTTCGTATATGTTATATTTTGAATTTTTAAAAACGACAATAAATGACTAAAACTATTAAAATTATTATGTTAAAAATTAATGATCAATGGTTTAACATTTTTATTATAAGAAGATACACATGATTTTAAAACCATATGAGTAAAAAATATTATTTAATAATAAAATAAATAAATATATATATATATTAAACACTATATACCATAAGATTACATAAATATTTTAATATTAAAACTTTCAATGAATTTTCAAGAACATTTATAAATTATAAACTTATTAAAGATTTCAGATTGAAAATTTTGTTATCGATGATTTAAATATTTTGTTATAAAACGATATGAACGGTCATAGAACCGTATGATTATAAATTCTTATTTAATAAATAACTATACAAAATATACTATTCCTAGAAAAATAGGTTGGTCCATCTTAACTTATATTACACTTTTTATTAAACTAACTATCGAATTGATAAATAACGTACCAAAAAATGTTTTGCACTTTCCTTAAATAAAAGCTACAAAATTACCTAATATGATTAACGTATATGTGAAAATTAATTATAATGAATAATAAATATTTGATAACAATTTTTGTATCTTAGTTCTTTTTTAATTTTATATTATTAAAATATATTTAAAAATCACATTAAATATATAATAAAAACATTTATAATTTTTCTTATATGTTATATTTTGAATTTTTCAAAAACGTCTATAAATTATTAGAAATTTGAAGATCCCCACTCTGAAAATTTTGTGATCAATAGATTATTTTTTTTGTCATAATAAGTTACAAATGATCATAAAATTGTATTAATATGAACTTTTATTTAATATTATAAGAAGATACACATTATTTTAAAACCATATGAGTAAAAAATATCATTTAATAATAAAACATATATATTTATATATATATAGATTATACTATATACCATAAGATTACATAAATATTTTAATATTAAAACTTTCAATGAATTTTCAAAAACATTTATAAATTATAAACTTATTAAAGATTTCACATTGAAAATTTTGTTATCGATGATTTAAATATTGAGTTATAAAATGATATGAATGATCATAGAACTGTATGATTATAAATTCTCATTTAATAAATGACTATATAAAATATACTATTCTTAGAAAAATAGGTTGGTCTATCTTGACTTACATTATATTTTTTATTAAACTAACTATCGAATTGATAAATAATCTACCAGAATTTTTTTTGCACTTTCCTTAATTAGAAGCTACGAAATTACCTAATATGATTAACGTATATATGAAAATTAATTATTATGAATAATAAATATTTGATAACAATTTTGGTATCTTAGTTCTTTTTTTAATTTTATATTATTGAAAGATATTAAAAAATCATATTAAATATATAATAAAAACATTTATATTTTTTCTTATATGTTATATTTGAATTTTTCAAAACGTCTATATATTATTAGAAATTTGAATATTCCCACTCTGAAAATTTTGTGATCAATAGATTATTTTTTTGTTATAATAAGTTACAAATGATCATAAAATATAACGCATATGAATTTTTATTTAATAAATATTCAAACTAAATAATATATATATATATATATAATATATATACACTAATGATTTAAAGCAATAAGATTGGCTGATCAATTTAGTCGTCCAGTTGAAATCTTTCAAAAGTATGTGAAAAACTAAAATCAAAGTAAATATGGATTTAGAATAGTAGTTATATTTTACTAACCAAATACCAAAAAAAACTGAACCGAACCGAAACCAACCCGATATTCGGATTGAACACTCGTAATCCAAATGAAGCCAAACTATTGTTTCATTCTCCAAAATATAATAAAAATAATAACTTAATCCCGCGCAAGGCGCGGGTCTTATCCTAGTCGGTATAGAAAAGAAAAGGCGTGGAGATTAATTGTTATATTCGTCATGCTTACGCTCTAATTATGGAAGAAACCGCGTGAAACTGAACAAGAGGCTAGGCCGATGGCTATGTTCCAGTTTTACACTTTTACGCTTTAATGTTATTTCATTTATGGAATTATATGGTGTGGGTAAGGGACCCTCCAAATTTAGAAAATACAACTAAGAATTTTGGTGGATTCTGCAAAACTTTTGTCTTCACTAGGGCAAAAAATTTGATGGCAAAAAGCTTAAAAACTCTTTTTCCTTTTGGCGGTGGATCTTGTGCCGTGTCTCTGACGGCAAACATGAGCGAGGTCCGTCAATAACAGACTAATAGTGACTGCTTTTGGTCTTCATTGCCGTCTATTAAGATAAGGCCACAAAGTACGTAGATATCCAAATACATCTATAGTAGCTAGGGCTGAAGCACTGAAACCCAAAATTAACGTTAAGCTCAAGAGTATATCAGATAGATATGGCGTGGTCCTTAGATAATTCAGGGTATGAAAAACCCACTTAATCTTATTATATCAAATTTCCTTGTTTGTAGTCTTTCCAAGATTTAACGCATATGGATCCGTAATTCCGTATGTTGACAAAAAAGCGTATAGATCCGTTATCCATATATGTATATCAGCTTCTGTGCGATAAATTTGGCAATAATATGCATCACAAGATTAACATGAATTTGGTGTAAAGTAGCCCAAGTTTAATACAGAATAAACACTTTTATTTTAATCTCGCGGAGGGGATTCTGGCGTTTTTCGATGCCTGGTTCGG
Organism: Brassica rapa; assembly: GCF_000309985.2. Classification (NCBI taxonomy): domain Eukaryota; kingdom Viridiplantae; phylum Streptophyta; class Magnoliopsida; order Brassicales; family Brassicaceae; genus Brassica; species Brassica rapa. The sequence continues at coordinate 17,307,904 of NC_024802.2, read as the reverse complement.
TGAAAATGTTTATAATGTTTAGCTAACAAAGTTGAGAATTCTGGATTTCAGGTCCTTGCGATTCAAAACTCCTGTGATCTCATCAAAGGTTAGCGACTGGTCAGTAATGTCTTAACCAGAATAAGTTTAAAGTTTTTTTTTGGTTCTAAAATATTGTGTTCAAACTTGAGGTTAACGTATGGTCGATTGGTGTTTTGTTTTACCAAATTGTATTTAGAAAGCGACCCTTTGGACATGACCAACGCCAAGAACGAATAAACGTGAAGACACAATCACTAAACCCAAAAAGGTTGAATTCCCAGCTAAACATGTCATTTCCAGCAAAGGAAAGGTAAATTAGATTGTCACCGTCTTAAACCTAGCTCAAGTAAAGTTGAACCAAATGGTCATAGAGCTGTATCCCCATGGTCACTCACTGTTGCATTTTTTCTGCAGGATCTGATTCCGCGGTGTTTAACATACCAACCAAGCAGATATGCATGATTTTCTAACACTAGCAAAAGATTCACATCTTTCCTACACTAAGTAATGAGAGTGTGTAGTCGTAACAAACCAGAGATGTTAAAGGACAAGGTCTTAGACAACTTTCATTATCTTCATCATGTTCGTTATACTCATCAGACAATATTTTGGCAGCTGGAACATCAGCTTGGCCACTTTGCTCCTTATTTTCATTATTCAGAATCTAATTTTCCCTGCGATTGTTCAACATATTATCTTCAGAATGTTATGCGTCTTTGTTACCAGAGTGTGAATCCTTTGCAGAATCAGAGCCCTCTCTGTCCCATTGGCTGACAGTTCTTTCTAAAGCGAATCAACCCCTTTGAATCAGATTTAACTCTGGTTTGTGTCAGTTGGGACAAAAACCAACCCCTTTTACTAAATTCTTTCCTCACGGTCCTCTACATTAGTCAATTATACACCCACATTATTTTCTATAATATTTAATTCAATATGTTACTTCTTTATGTTCCTTTTTTTTTTTTTTTGACAGATTCTCAAATGAAACATTTGGTCAACTTTTTTTTGTAAACATGATAACTTTAATTACGTAGCTTGACTTGAATTGAAGATATATAGCCAAAAAGACAAAAACTAAAATGGTCAACTATTTTATCAATAACTCGTCTTTAATAAATTACCAAATTTCTAGTCAAAAATCATTGTCATGGTAAGAATGTAAAATCTTACACTATATAATCTCGTATTCTGTTTGATAATTTATATTGTTACTCGAACCATATATACTGCGATTCGAAACTCCAATAGCATCATCCATTTTCATTTTATAAGGTACCAGCTTATACATATTTAAGACGTTTATTGTTATATTCAAGGTATTTAGGCCCTAATTTGTATGTTCACTATAAAAAATTAATAAAATAGTTTTTTTTTGTTGAAATATTAGATTCATTGATCAACAGGAAATGCTTTATAACAATGAAGCGAAACAAGAAATTGGTTTAGCATTTCTAAAGTTTTCATTTTAATATAAAACATTAAATACCAATGCAATAGTTTTCAAGTTTGTTTAGGCGGATAGTGTCTGATGTCTCATTGTAGGCAGTACTGATTGTAGGCATATCACTTTTTGTTTTGTTTTTTTTTTCGGTTCGCTATCTTGTTAAATAATTATAATATACATCTTCTTGGAATTAAAAAAAGTGTTGTCAACGTGGTATAATGTTCGTATGTCGTTGTCTATAATTTCTATGTATTGGAAACTTTTTTGTCTATTGATTGTAATATTGTCTAAATTTCACCCTAACATGACATTGCACATCTCCATAAGATTTTTTTTGATTTTGTACGTTTCATATGCGCAAATTCTAATACACATTATTGAGCATATTATTGATAACTTTAACACCAAAAGTATAGTCGTGTATGTTGAAAATGCTATATTAATTCTTTTGCAAATAACACCATAAACATTTTTTTTTCTTTTGGTCTGTTACAGATAGTTATGTCAATTTTAAGCCAATCTAAACCAATGATTCTGATCGTTGGTACTATTCCTATTATCCTCGATATGTATGATGATTCCTCTTCTGCGTCAGAAGGAGAGGAAATTGGAGAAACAAAAGAAATAGCTCAAAGCCTTGCATGTTTAACATCTCAAAATGCATACCATGTTGCTCCACAGCTCTTGTACGAGCTTCAGGTCGAGATTTTTGCCCGTGTTCCATGCCCTGAGTATTGGAAACTACAATTTCTCAACAAACAGTTTTCACAGTTGCTGAAAAGTAGTGAAATTTTCCGAACGAGGCGAGAGCTCGGACTTGTGAAACCGTACTTTTTTATGCTGTCAAGAAGTGATAGGCGTTGGACTATGTATGATGAGGACTTCAAAACTTCCCAGAGACTTCCAAAGCTCTCTTCTGGCGTTAGTTTTTTCAGTGGTGATAAGGAAACTACTTGTGTGGGTACGCAACTAATCGTCATCTGGAGATCTGAGGAGGGCATTAGGGTGTGGCGTTACGAGCTTGCAATGCACAAATGGTTCAAAGGTCCTGAGATGATTACACCGAGAGTCATGTTTGCTTCCGCAAGCCACGGGACAAATGCCTTTTTCGCCGGCGGATTTACGATAAGTAAAAATGGGGTTGAGGTTGTAAGCATAGTAGAAAAGTACAATACCGAAACAAAAACATGGGCATCCATTCCTCCAATGCATAGGCGGAGGAAGTTGTGTTCCGGATGCTTCTTGCGTGGTAAGTTTTATGTTATCGGCGGTCAGAATGAAAACGACGAAAACCTAACTTGTGCAGAAAGTTACGATGAGGAAACAAATTCTTGGGAGTTGATACCAAATATGCTTGCAGACATGTCTTTATCCATTTCCCAAGCGCCTCCGCGTATTGCGGTGGTCAATGATACTCTCTACTTGCTGGATACATCATTGAATGAGCTTCGCGTGTATAATGTAAACACAAACACTTCGAAGAAGCTTGGAACTATACCTGTGATGGCACATGTAACTAAAGGTTGGGGTGTTGTATTTAAGTCGGTTAAAGATAATCTTATGCTGATTGGAGCTTCGTTCAATAGACTTCACTCTCGGAAACGGGGGATCTACAAGTCTTGTCCATCTCCAGACATGGAAGAGATTCATTGGGAGGAGATTTGTTGTCGTGGTGGTAGTCTTAACCATTATATTCTCAACTGTTGTGTAATGCTTGCTTAAAACTTTGTTTGTGTTGTTGTCTTTGTGTTTTGTGTTGTGCGGCGATCTTTATAGGTCTTGTGACTTTCGGGTTATTGTCATGTTTTTATAATGTCATTTCTATATTTGCATCTTAAGCTTGTGTTCTCTTGCTTATTTAAAGTTATTAAATGTTTTTTTTTTGGGAAATGGGACAAGCTTGAATTTAACACACAGTACAAAAGGTTAAAAGTTACTATCTCAGTTTCATTAAGATAAAAATTTTAGAGAAATTTTTTGATTCACAAAGATATATTTTTTATGTTTCCTATACAAAAATTGCAATTTTTAATAAAAATAATTGGATTTATTAAAAAAACTATTGATTAAAAAGCATTGGAATTTGATAATTTAAAAAACGACGCATGATTAATACTCCCTCCGTTCGGAAATAGTTGACGTTCTAGTGATTTTTTTTGTGTCAATATACTTGACGTTTACGGAGTCCAATGCAAATAATGATAGAAGTTGATGTTTCTATCCTTGTAATATTAACGTGAATTTTAGCATCTTTATGACTAAAAAGCTAATCTAAAACAATTGAAAAGTTTAAAATAGAAATTTTATCAGTTTTCTTAATGTTTGTGCAAAACTGAAAAACGTCAAATACAAAAATATGGAGAGAGTATGTTTTTTTATGTGGAGAGAGTATTTAATGTTCGTAGTCAATATCCAAAACTACATGGTGACTTAGGGCATGATTAATGCATGTTTATTATAGAGAGTCACTTAGCGAATATAAGAAACGTCTCTTATCTTTTAACTAAAAAAAAGCTAAGAAACATCTCTTAAGAACCCGACTGATGTTTTTTAGAAGATGTTTCTTAATTTTTTTTAGTTAAAAGCTAAGAAATACTCCCTAAAAGACATGTATTAATAATGATCTTATATTATAATTTTTAGGCTTTGAATGGTAATGACATTTCCATGGTATGAACCATAATGAATCGGTCGATCCACCAGATAGGTAGATCGACTTCCCAAACTGACACTTTAAGCCCAATCAAGATTCATTCGAGGCCCAACCCTTGGCTTTTTTTCTTGTTTAGCAATCAACCTTTACTTTCAGAGCCAGATAGCTTCCTTTTTGGTCAAAGGACTATGTTAGCTTTAGACCTAGTATAAGATTCTCTTACAAATTATTTGGAATCCTGTTGTATGATAGGACAAATGAACAAACACTATATAGTATATTACATTTTAAGGATTGTAATCATGATAACTAAAATAAATCTGAACTAGAGCTTGACCCGCGCATCCGCGCAGGTGTTAGTTTTTTGATAAATGAATATTTATTTGTATAAGTGATAATATATATTTTAAAATTTACCTGTTTAATTTTTTTTAATATGACATTTATAAACACAATAATTTTATAGTTTATATTGAGTAGTTTTATTTTATCATGTAAACCCTTAATTATATCATCCATTTATTTAGAATACGACCTGTAAAATCACACAAATGTATTTTTATTTTTTATGGATCAAAATTTTATGATTATATATAATGAAATTATTGTATAAACTGTTTTTATGGATCAAAATTTTATGATTATGTATAATGAAATTGTTGTATACTATTTATTATGTATATGTAGAATTAGTAAAATAATTACATATAATGTATGTAATTGCGAAATGTATATATGGAATTAATTATTTTAAAACACACATATTAAATAGGAAAAGACAAAGAATACTAAAATCTAGGTTTATTAATTATTGTTGCCATTATTTTTAGCTAGAATTTGATTTGGAAATACATTAATTGAAGAGAAAAGACAAAAATCCTAAAAGGTAGGTTAATTAATAACTCCAGTGGCATGTCATTGTAAATATAGTGGAAAACTAAGGGATAATCTAATTTTGTACTCCTCTTTTAATAGATTAGATAATCAAAAACAATATTTAACTACGAAATGTTGAGGTTGAAATGCATGATTAGCGTAGCAGGTTATGGATCTTATTAATAATTAAACTTCTTAAAATTAATAATTTAATCTATCGTATTTTGTTTTTCTAAAATTCCTCAAAATCTTTTAAACAGAGAAAGACCAATTTTTCACGTTTGAATGTTTTTTTAAGTTATAATTTGAGATTTTATTAGTCACAAAAACAACTAAACGTTTTATTAAACCATAATAACTCCATTAACTGATTTCAATCTAAAATTAAAACGTGCTGATCATATTAATGAACCTCACCTACTTTTGTATATGCATTTTTATACTTTGGCTCCGAATGGTAACTGCGGTTTGAACGGTGCAGGACAAGCGGTTCAACTGCGGTGCGGTTTTCACAGTTATAAAAACGTATAAATATATGATATATGTAAAGATTTTTGTTACTGTTAACTGCGGTGCGGGGCGGGACGGTTGTAAACATTCTAAGCCTTTGTTGTCAACTCAAAAATATATTTAACCTAAATACGAAATCATTGTACCTTTTGCAGACGTCAGAGTGTGAGAGAGATGCATACAAACCTCGTCCTAAGCAGAAATAAATTTAATACTTCTACGTTAATTAATCAATGTAATTTAAACTTAATTAAATACCAATCCTCGGACTAATCAGAAAGTTCCCCTCTTCTCAGCTCTCTCTCTCTCTCTCTCTCTCTCTCCATCTGGCGATTTTTAATATCAATCGGCTTCGTTTTTTTTCTTGAATTTTTATACTCATAACTCCGTACTGATCTCATCTCGGCTTCGAATATTCTTCGTTCGATTTGAATATTCGCCCGCCTACGAGATGGCTTCTCGAGCAACACCGTCGCGATCGGGGCCGTCTGGGTCATCTTCAGGTAGTAGCAGTAGTAGTAGTTCGAGTGTTAGCAGGACACGTGTGGGTAAGTACGAGCTTGGTACAACGTTGGGTGAAGGTACCTTCGCGAAAGTCAAGTTCGCTAGGAACGTAGTCAACGGAGAGAATGTAGCCATTAAAATCAATACAATACTAAAAGGGAATAAGAGCTCCTCTCACAATGTCCACGTCCTCAATTATAATCAACCAATCAAATATCATTTTTCTGCCACATCACCAATCAGCTTTCTCAATAGAATTGCGTCTCTTTCCACTGTCGGCTCATCTTTTCTCCTCAAAACAAAAACGTTTTTCAGACGATTGTCTTCTCAACTCCCATACCTTCCTCCATCACTCATAATTATCTTTTGATTCAACCCATTGAATCACTAACAATAGATTAATTAGTCTGTTTGATTCAATTTTCATCACCATCCACGACGGAGACGAGGACGAGCAGGAAACTCGAGACTTGGTATCGGAATCGAAATCGTCAGATCTAACTCTGAACAGACTGGAGATTCTCGGAGCTTTACCGCTTCTCGGTTTAGAGGAACGGTTCGATTCGAAGTCCTTGCATGAGAATCCGGTATCCACCTGAGGAGTGGTGATGAACCGGCGGTTTACTCCTCCTCCTCATCCGGCGTCTGATTTTCTGCAGTCTACGTAAGGAGAAACAGAGCGAGAGAAAATCAGATTGTTAGATTTACGCGATTGATTATGGTTGTTATCGACTTCTGTGACGGCGGCGGAAGCGGCAAGGGAGAGGAGACGTTCACGGAGGCAAGAAGCGTAGACGCCGGCGGTGCTGCTGAGATCAACGGCGGTGCTGCTGGGATCAACGGTGTGTCTCTTACATTAATCGGTTTCATTACTCAACTAACGAATAATATAGTACAATAATCGCGGGTGACAAAATATGCAGCTTTAATATAACCGACGAAACGATTTCCAGCTCCACTTCTCCGGCAAACTCGAGCACCGCAACACCGGCGAAATCCCATATCGTCTTGGAAAGCTTTGAGTCTCGGCCTTTCTGCATCCTCTGTTCCTTAGCTTCGGTAACATATAGATTCCATCTACAGCCTTATACATATCTCTATCATCTGTTTTTGATTTCTCTTTCAAACTCACACCTTCATTTGGCCAAGCCATGTGTTGTTCGCAGGAATGTAAGATCGTGGCTCTATCTATTCACAGGATCCATCAAGACACAAATTGTTCATATTCATCGATACATCATATTGCTTCCCGTAAAGGTTTGTTCGATTCAATTATCTCAATCATATTTTTGGAACATATGGTTGTAAGTTTTTTTTTTTAAGTATATATGATATTTTCAGTCAGATCGAGATGTTTACTAGATGTAACAAACTCTGCTGCAGAATGAAAATGGAATCATGTAAGCTGTTCATGGCTACTCTTCATGATCGATGTGTCTCCAAGGTGAGAGTTTTTAGTTTATGGTTGCTCTCTTCTGTTTTCAATGTTTGCAACAAGCTTTTATAAATTCAGTAAATCTTTAATTTTTATTCCATGATCATGAAATTACCATCAAGTTCTTACTTAGACATAAGTGACTACATTTTTTTTTAGTGATGTTAGCTGATCAGGACTAATAGATTTCAAAAGAAATGAAGAAGGAGATCAGAATTTAGGCTCATGATCTTTTGTTAAGTTTATTTGGCCGCTATTTAGTGTGATATGGTGCCAATAGTTTCATGATTATGAGGCGTGATCACCGTAAGTAATTTTGGCTAATTGTTTGCGTTTGGCATGTGCAAGATTTGCTTCTGCATTTGGAGTAGAGTCTACATTCCTTTAACTGTTTTTGTCTTCTCTCCCTGCAGGAGTTGAAAAACCAGAGGCTTCTGCCCAAAATGATTTCTCAGTCAAGACAAATGTAAATGGAAGAAGCATCGTCAGATACCATATTTACATTCTGAAAAAAAAAGAGACCAGAGATGGATGACAAACATATGCGTCTTTGAAGGATTCTCACTTGCTTGCCGCTAGAAAGCATTCAGAAGATGATGGAATCAGTTCCATGGATCGGCTTCCTCATAGGTTTCTTTTAATATTTCATTACATCCACAAAATATCGTTGATCACTGACAATGCATTTGCTGACTTTCTTACACTCTTTTATCTCCAGCGAATTGGTTTTCATTTGTATGTTTTGATTCTCTGACCTTGCGTTGAAGAGAGCCTTTAGATATAATATATAACTATGTAATTTTTCTATATTACCATAATGCTACAAACTAAGTCAAATTTTCCTTCCAGCTTCCAAGTAAATGATTTGAAATTTGAATGATGCAGCTACGAAAGGGAAGAAGGTGAAAGAACGAGTCAGACAATGAGGTCAGCACTGTAAAAACATAGACCCGTGGTTGATTCTCATCGTGTTTATTAGTTGTGGTGCACGTTTTTACCTTTTTATACATTCTGCTTTTGTGATCTATAGAAGGATACCATGCAGAGAAGCCACTAAAGATCCAAATTTCTGCAACACTAAAACAACAGCTCATTGTCTGGGAGAATATTACGCACCAGGACAAGGTATATCAATCAATCTAACTAAGTACTTTGACTTCCAATTTTCTAAGTCATGTGTAGCATGTGCCTCTGCTATAGGTACAACCAGGGTCTGCTGCTGATGGAAGTTCACAAGCTAATGACATTGATGGGAAGAAGAAAATTAAGTGGGCAAGAAGTTGCTACTAAGACCTGCAATTATCCACCTATCAACTCCATGGCTGCTTCACAACACTAACGTGTAGCTCAATGCATACAATGCTTTGTAAGTTGATCCAAAATCATTTGAATATACAGAAATGCAGAAAACTGTTATGTTGTAGCAACTTTAACAGATTGTTGGAGGCTCATAGTGTACTTATGAATCTGATCTCATTTAGTACATAGTGGCTCTGTGAGTTTTAGTGTCCATAATTGTTTGCTTGATAAAATGTTACATTGTCAAATAAGTTATGCCATTTTAGTTGATAGTCTTCTGATTATTCTTACAGATAGTTTACAAGAATACAATAGGAAGAGCAACGATGATCCTAAAGTATCAATACAAAGTTACGGAAATGAGATCGATGTTTGGAGTGAAGGGATTATTTTAATCATCTTGCTTTGTGGTGTGCCTCTTTTTTGGGCTGCTAATATATTGCTAATTGTTTCGTCCATTTAATTATGTAATTGATATTTTTTATGATTTTGTTATATTTACAATTAGGGATGTGAATTGTTGAGCGAAGCTTGAAGAGGTTTATTCATTTTAAATTTTCAATATTTTCCTTTGTTATTTTCAATCTTTTACTTCATTAATTCACTCATGTGTGCAAAACAAAAGTGTCTCTTTAACCCCACTCAACAGATCGTGTAAATGTTCTTTGCTTCTAATCTTTGGAGTTTCTCTTTGAATTGGACCAAACTGTGTGCACACCTATCAATTCGAAATGTAAACCTGCACTACCAACTTACAATTTTTTAGAAACGCAAATAACAAATAAGGTATGATCTTATAAAACAAATTATAACAATTGTTCAAATTAAATGTTAACAAATAAAATTTACAATATGATTTAAAAAAAACAGATTATACTTATTATATTCAATTTAAATTAAATTTAAATGTTTTATAAAATTAAAATACATTTTAATATAAACAATTATAGGGGTGGGTGTTCGGGTACACATTCGGATTCAGTTTGGGTCTATTCGGCTTTCGGGTTTCCGGGTTCAAAAATTTCAGCCCCATTCGGGTATTTCTAAATTTCAGTTCGGGTTCGGTTTGGATCTTTTCGGGTTCGGATAACCCATTTAAATTATTTTAAAACTTTTAAAATTTATTATATGCTTAAAATTTCTCAAAATTTATAAAAAAAATGATATATTACATATAAATTTGAATAACATATGTCAAAATACATAAAATGAACTTATAAATTAGTTTGTTTTGAATATTTGGATAAGACATCAATAGATATTTCAAATATTTTTTGGTGATTTAAGTATATTTTAGCTATTTCAAACATTTGTTTTTGATTATTTCTATATATTTTTAAGTATTTTGAGAAATTTTAAAAATATTTTATATATTTTAGATGTTTTTAGTAAATATTAAATCTAAAAATAAGTAACATTATCAGGTATATAAATCTATTTCGGATATATTCGGTTATTCAAAATATTTTGGTTCGGATCGGGTTCGGTTTCAGTTCTTTAAATACCAAAATTTTGAACTCATTCGGATATTTAATCAATTTCGGTTCAGATTCGATAGTATTTTTTCAAATCGGGTTCGGTTTGGGTTTTTAGGTTTGGATTTTTTGCCCAATCTTATAAATTTTTTATTGTAAGCTTACCCGCCCGTAGGGCGGACCAACCTCTAGTTATTGATAAAGAGAAAGTTATGGGAAACAAAATGATCGCTCAGGTATATATCACGCTTGATGTTTTCTTTTGATGTAATAAAGGTTTTAACTTTCGGTTTGGGGTTTTGTTGTTTAATGTTAGATCAAACGTGAGATCTCGACGATGAAACTCATCAAGCACCCCAATGTGATCCGTATGCTTGAGGTTCTTAATCTAAATATTTTCCCTTCTTGTTTTACTCCTTGCTTCAATGTTTAGAAATCTATAAGCTTTGAGGTTTTGATCTAACTTGCTTGCATGCTTAGAATCTATTAGCTTTGTTCTTCTAGATTCATACACATATCTTGAGTTTTTTTTTAAGTTTATGGGAACATAAGTAGTCCGTGGCCAATTTACATATACAGTATAAATTAATATACACTAAAAATCTCTATAAAATAATATAATTTTATAGTCTGAAATTGAGTTTTTGGTTCAATTAGTATATCGATAAATTAATAAAAAAAATTATAGTTTTGGTGTAGTTTCAATATTATTAATTTATAGAGGTTTTACTGGTAATAGTATTTTTTTTTTCAGGTGATGGCCAGCAAAACTAAGATCTATTTTGTTTTGGAATTCGTTACTGGTGGAGAGCTCTTCGACAAAATTGTAAGCTTTTTCTCAGTTTTTATCATCATAGAAGATGGTTTTGAAGAATTATAAGGACTTGATTCTATGTTATCTAGGCAAGCAAGGGGAGGTTGAAGGAAGATGGGGCGAGGAACTACTTCCACCAGCTTATTAACGCTGTTGACTATTGCCATAGCAGAGGAGTTTATCATAGAGACCTTAAGGTTTTGGGAATCTTATTTTGTGGCTTTGTATAATGAATGAATCGGTTGGCAGAGTTGTGGTTCAATGTGTTTAATCTACTTCCACCTCATGGTTGCAGCCTGAGAATTTGCTTTTGGATGCAAATGGGACTCTGAAAGTTTCTGATTTTGGATTGAGTGCTCTACCTCAGCAAGTCCGAGTGAGTGAGCTTTCCACTTATTGATTTCTTCTTGTTATATTATTTTGATGAAAATGTCATAGCGTGATACTACACATACTTTGGCATCTAAGGAGAAAATCATCAAAACTAATTAATTTTGTGACCCTTCTTCTTCTTTTAGGAGGATGGTTTACTTCACACAACATGTAAAACACCCAATTATGTTGCCCCAGAGGTATGATTTTACTTCTACTGTCAAGCTAGCTTGAGCTTATTCTTTTCTGGTCTCAGTAGCAATCTATTCTTGCCTCTAATAGGTAATCAATAACAAAGGTTACGATGGAGCCAAAGCTGATTTGTGGTCTTGTGGTGTGATTCTCTTTGTCTTAATGGCTGGATATTTGCCTTTCGAAGATTCTAACTTGGCCTCATTATATAAAAAGGTGTTATATGCTTCATTCCGCATGCTATGTGGAAAAGGTTCTATCTATGTATGCCACCTGATTCTTATGTCTTCTTGATTACAGATATTCAAAGCCGAGTTTACCTGCCCTCACTGGTTCTCTGCAAGTGCCAAGAAGCTAATCAAAAGAATTCTGGATCCGAATCCAGCAACGGTATACATATTCTTACTCTTTTATAGCTGAAGAGGATTCCTTTGCTTTTTTATGCTGTTTGAAGAGGCAAGAGCTTCTACTGGACTGAGTAGGTCTGAAGTCTTTTTTTTATAATGGACAGAGGATTACATTTGCTGAAGTCATTGAAAACGAGTGGTTTAATAAAGGGTATAAAGCACCCAAATATGAAAATGCAAATGTCAGCCTTGATGATGTTGATGCAATTTTTGATGAATCAGGGGTAAGACTTTTATTTCTTTTTATTCGGTAAGTCGATTATTTTAATGAACTTTGTATTGGATATATTGTGCTTAGATTGTTTTTGTTGGGTAATATAGGAGTCCCAAAACCTTGTTGTGGAGAGGCGAGAAGAAGGACTTAGAACACCAGTAACTATGAATGCTTTTGAGCTCATCTCAACATCCAAAGGTCTCAATCTCGGTTCACTTTTCGAAAAGCAAATGGTACCGCTTTCCTTTTTTGGGATACTAAATGAGAAGTAGCTTTTGCCAAAAGTTTAGTAACCAATTCTGTTTTTGAGAATCCTGTATTTTGTAATTTTTTTTTGTTAGTGGGAAGTAGACGTTCTTAGAGATAAGCATGTTTAAATTTTCAGGGGCTTGTTAAACGGAAAACTCAGTTTACTTCAAAATGTCCGGCTAATGAGATAGTCACAAAAATAGAGGCCGCAGCAGCACCTATGGGATTTGATGTCAAGAAAAATAACTACAAGGTTTTTGGATTTTCTGTTGCATCACATTCACTCAAGTCTTGTATTCAATTCTTCTGATTACCACCATTTTCTTGATTTCATCCAGGTAAAGCTTGTAGGAGAGAAATCAGGCCGCAAGGGTCAATTAGCAGTCACGGCTGAGGTTAGTCTTCTTAGTGACTGACTGATGATCACACCCTTTTTGTGTGATGATGAGGCCCTAATCTCTTAAGTTAATGGAGATATATATATACTGTTCAGGTTTTTCAAGTTGCTCCATCGCTATATATGGTTGAAATGAGGAAATCAGGGGGTGACACCTTGGAATTCCACAAGGTAATGCATGCATGCAAGCTCTAGTCTTGTGGATATATAGGTTCTGAAACAAGTTGGTCAATCCTTTTTTTCTTGGTCTCTATTTTAGTTTTACAAGAACCTCACCACGGGTCTTAAGGACATCGTTTGGAAAACAATCGACGAAGAGAAAGAGGAAGGAACCCAAGGTACAGACAACATTTTTCTTTGAAGAATCTGTTAGATAAAAATAGTCTAGAAAGTAATGAAGAGACAGAACAACACAAATCTTGTTTTGTTTCTTTTAGTTTCAGGTGGTGCGGTGGTTGCTTCTTGATATCCGGCCAAATTGTCTACGTATGCTTCTAATATTATTTAGATATTGTTCTGTATAAATTGCTTTGTGGGGATTGTGAGTGTGGTTTTGAAGTTATACAAAAGGAACCATCATGAAATGGAGCAAAGGAGCAAATTGGAAACTACATTGGGGGAATTTGTTAAAAAAAAAAGTGATAATAATTGTTAATCTTTGTTTGATTCCACTGGAATGTTGTGAATAACGTGTATAGCTTGAATCTGATAAACTGTAAATTTAAAAGCTTTACGTATTTGGATGTTTTTAAGAATTTACATCAAAGTACATAATTGTGTTCAGTAGCGAATCCAGAAGTGATAATGACTGGGTGCACCAACGTGTAAAACTATAAATTTCAATTGATACATATAAAATTAGTGAAGAAATACACTAATTTTGTAAAAAAGTTGTGGGGGCACGTGCACCTGTATCCTCTTACTGGCTTCGCCCTTAGTCCAGCATCAACAGATACACCAAATAAATATTATGTCAAATTGTATTCAGAATATTACATGAAACTTAGATAATACCTTGTTATTGATTCCTCCAAACCGTTTATTTATAATAAAATCTGAGCTAAACTCTTTAGTTTAAAATTTTAAATTATAGTGTAAACTTTTAATACTGCTTATTTTACATTAAAAAAAAAGTTACATACAAAACTTAAAAAAAAATACAAACCAAATCTTAAACGAACTATTGGGCCAAAATATTAAGCTAGTGGGCCACAAAGGGCCGCGAAAAAAAGCGGAAAACCCTAGAAGAGATTAAGCATATATCAAACACCTCCTCTCAAGCTCCTCCCTCTCAAGCTCTTCCCTCTCTCTCCCTCCTTCCCCTCCAAGGTTAGTCCGTTTCTCTGCTACGATGATTGTTTTCTCCGATTGTTAATAGCTTCATTTTTTGTATTGAATCTGCACAGTTTTAGCTGTTGGTGTTCAGATGATCACTACTGTTTCTCTATCGTTTCTATGTTGTTATTTTTATGATTTTGTTAATGGACCTGTCTCGTTTCTTTAGATCTGATCGTATAAACGCTTAATGATGAAACTCAGATACGAATCAAATTGGCTTGTATAAATACCATTTGACTGTGAGCTGTGTTCTTCTAATCTTTACTTGATTGAAAGTTTGGATCCAAATACGATAGAAGACAAATTATCTCGCTATACATTTATCTGTTAGCTCAAGTTCAGACGATTATGAGATTTTATTTTTGTATTAAAATGTTTTTGAATCGTTTCATTTCAGTTGATTAATTCTTATTATTGTTTCTGTGGTTGCAGAGATATTGTAGGTGAAGAAATAAGAGTTAGTCAAAATGGTAAGCCTTTTGTTTTATCTTTACTTTGCCTTGTTGTTGTTAATTCTAAGCTTAAATACTCTTTTTTTCTTTTCTTTTTTTTAATGAACTTGTAGGTGAAGTTTACGGCCGATGAGCTTCGTAGGATTATGGATTACAAACACAACATCCGTAACATGTCCGTTATTGCCCATGTCGACCATGGTACTGTCTTTTTATTTTTTCGGACTTAATTAGTTTACTACTACACTGTTCTCTTGTCTCTTATGCTGCTTTTATGTATGTTGTGGTGTACAGGTAAATCCACCCTCACTGACTCCTTGGTTGCTGCTGCGGGTATCATTGCCCAAGAAGTTGCTGGAGATGTCCGTATGACTGATACTCGTGCTGATGAGGCTGAACGTGGTATCACTATCAAGTCCACGGGTATCTCTCTCTACTACGAGATGACTGATGCTTCCTTGAAGAGCTTCACTGGTGCTAGAGATGGTAACGAGTACCTTATCAACCTCATCGACTCTCCTGGCCACGTTGACTTTTCCTCTGAGGTCACTGCTGCTCTCCGTATCACCGATGGTGCCCTTGTGGTGGTCGACTGTATCGAGGGTGTCTGTGTTCAGACCGAGACTGTGCTACGTCAGGCCCTTGGTGAGAGGATTAGGCCCGTGCTTACTGTGAACAAGATGGACAGGTGTTTCCTTGAGCTTCAGGTTGATGGTGAGGAGGCTTACCAGACTTTCCAGAGGGTCATTGAGAATGCCAATGTCATCATGGCAACGTACGAGGATCCTCTCCTTGGTGATGTTCAGGTTTACCCTGAGAAGGGAACTGTTGCCTTCTCTGCTGGTCTCCACGGATGGGCTTTCACCCTGACCAACTTTGCCAAGATGTATGCTTCCAAGTTCGGTGTTGACGAGACTAAGATGATGGAGAGGCTGTGGGGTGAGAACTTCTTTGACCCTGCCACCAGGAAATGGAGCAGCAAGAACACTGGGTCCGCTACCTGCAAGCGTGGGTTTGTGCAGTTCTGTTATGAACCCATCAAGCAGATCATCGCCACTTGCATGAACGACCAGAAGGATAAGTTGTGGCCTATGTTGCAGAAGCTTGGTGTCCAGATGAAGTCTGATGAGAAGGAGCTTATGGGTAAACCTTTGATGAAGCGTGTCATGCAGACTTGGCTCCCTGCCAGCACTGCATTGCTTGAGATGATGATCTTTCACCTTCCATCCCCCCACACTGCACAGAGGTACCGTGTTGAGAATTTATATGAAGGTCCTCTCGATGATCAGTATGCCACTGCCATCAGAAACTGTGATCCTAATGGTCCGCTCATGCTCTATGTTTCTAAGATGATTCCCGCTTCAGACAAGGGAAGATTCTTTGCTTTTGGACGTGTCTTCTCTGGAAAGGTGTCTACCGGTATGAAGGTCAGGATCATGGGTCCCAACTTTGTTCCTGGTGAGAAGAAAGATCTTTATGTCAAGAGTGTTCAGAGGACTGTCATCTGGATGGGCAAGAGGCAAGAGACTGTTGAGGATGTTCCCTGTGGTAACACCGTTGCTATGGTTGGTCTTGATCAGTTCATCACTAAGAATGCTACGCTGACGAATGAGAAAGAAGTTGATGCTCATCCTATCCGTGCAATGAAGTTCTCTGTGTCCCCTGTTGTACGTGTTGCTGTTCAGTGCAAGGTCGCTTCTGATCTTCCCAAGCTTGTTGAGGGACTTAAGAGGCTGGCCAAGTCTGACCCTATGGTTGTGTGCACGATGGAGGAGTCAGGTGAGCACATTGTTGCTGGTGCCGGAGAACTGCATCTTGAGATTTGCTTGAAGGATCTTCAGGATGATTTCATGGGTGGTGCTGAGATTGTCAAGTCAGACCCTGTCGTCTCATTCCGTGAGACTGTTTTGGAGCGATCTGTGCGTACTGTGATGAGCAAGTCCCCAAACAAGCACAACCGTCTGTACATGGAGGCTAGGCCCTTGGAGGATGGTCTTGCGGAGGCAATAGATGAAGGCCGTATTGGTCCAAGAGATGATCCCAAGATACGTTCCAAGATCTTGGCTGAGGAGTTTGGTTGGGACAAGGATCTTGCGAAGAAGATATGGGCGTTTGGACCTGAAACCACAGGGCCCAACATGGTTGTTGACATGTGTAAGGGAGTTCAATACCTGAATGAGATCAAGGATTCTGTTGTTGCTGGGTTCCAGTGGGCTTCCAAGGAAGGTCCTCTTTGTGATGAGAATATGAGAGGAATCTGCTTTGAGGTCTGCGATGTTGTGCTCCACTCCGATGCTATCCACAGAGGTGGTGGTCAGGTTATCCCAACAGCGAGGAGAGTTATCTACGCCTCGCAGCTCACTGCCAAGCCCAGATTGTTGGAACCGGTTTACATGGTGGAGATCCAAGCACCAGAGGGAGCTCTTGGTGGAATCTACAGCGTGCTGAATCAGAAGCGTGGACACGTCTTTGAGGAGATGCAGAGGCCAGGAACACCGCTGTACAACATCAAGGCGTACCTGCCAGTTGTTGAGTCATTTGGATTCTCAAGTCAGCTTAGAGCAGCAACCTCAGGACAGGCCTTCCCTCAGTGTGTGTTTGATCATTGGGAGATGATGTCGTCTGACCCATTGGAGGCAGGATCGCAGGCTTCAACGCTTGTGACTGACATCAGGAAGAGGAAGGGTATGAAGGAACAGATGACTCCCTTGTCTGACTTCGAAGACAAGCTATAAGCAGCAGCCAACAAGACTCACTATGGTCACCTTTTTCTCTCCATCTCTACCGTATTTTGTTTACTGTTAGCTCTGTTTTGGTGTTATGATATCACTTTATCTGTGGCCACAATCCTCTTGAATGTTTTACTTTTTTAGTTGAAAACTGGTTTATCTTTGTGTTTACTCTTTTTTGCACTCTTGTTATCCTGTTTTCATTGGAACGTTGTTATATCTACCGTATTTTTGTTTACTCTGTTTTGGTGTTATGACTTTATCTGTGTTGCCACATCCTTATGTGTTTACTCTTTGCACTCTTGAAGTTGAGAAAACTTCTTATGTGTTCACTCTTTGCACTCTTGTTATCCTGTTATCACTGGAACGTTGTTATATGCTGTTATGCATTGCAAGCAATAAGATGCTAGTGTCCAAGGCATAACCATAGGTTGATGCTCTGCAGGTGTAGGGAAGATGAGGTTTTGTTAGGTCAGATATTTTGATTCCCTTATTGCGGTGTTGAAGTTAAAACTCTACTAAAAACTTATAACACAGAGACCGTCTTTCTTTTTTTTAAAGGATCCCTCGAGTTGTTTTTGTATTTTTGTATTTTATAAGCCAGAAAATCTCTTTTTCTTTATGGCATTGCTTATCTCATCTATATGTCGAAGAGCATTCATCATAATATATCCTATCTTGCAACTATAGGCTCAGAATAATTAACTCTTGGTCGTTTTATGTTTTTCAAATGTCATCGTATAATCTTGAAATTGTATGATGAATGCGGTTCTAATCAAAGACGCATCCTGTTTTGGTGCAAAGAGAAAATGTAAGATAGCGTTATTGAGAGAGATACCAATCACCGTCGAAGATAATGAATGACAAAACTGGTTCGACCAACCCCTTTTCAAACTTATTATCATTAATCTGCTTCTCCATAGTGTAGTTGATCAGTTAAATAAAGATTCGGATTAGCCAAAACAAAACTGTATTATCGTAGCAAGAAGCACATTTTTTCTCATAAAAAACAAAAATTTCTAAATATGACATTACATTGTAAAATCGCTTGGGTTATTAAAACAAGCATATATTTGCAGCCACACTCTTTGGAAATTCAAGTGCCACCAAAATGATGACAGATTATTGGACAAATAATGTTGGATTGTAATACAGTTATATCAAATCTAATGAGAATAAGTGTTATACATAATATGTAAGGTGTGCAGCAAAAGAAACAATCAACCATGTTTTGAATGTATACCAACATTACAAATTTAGATTAATTGCTAAGGTTCCAGTGGTTCTTGATATTCTTCCAATAACATCAAATTTTTACTATTTATTATTTGTGATTATTCAAAAATAATCAGAATAAAATAATTTTTTAGATTATATGATATATTTAAAATGCTTGAAATGATAAGATTTGATTAATGTGGATCGTAATCCACAAAAAGTACTTTAAACTGCTAAGTAAGGCAAAATTTAAGTAGTGGTATAAGTAGTTCATCATAATACCAATTTCACAATTTTTATTTCCCTTCGATAATCAGTGCTTAATTTCAGGGGCTTGTCAAACGGAAAACTCAGTTTACTTCAAAATGTCCGGCTAATGAGATAGTCACAAAAATAGAGGCCGCATCAGCACCTATGGGATTTGATGTCAAGAAAAAATAACTACAAGGTTTTGGATTTTCTGTTGCATCTTATTCACCCACGTCCTGTGAATAATTGTATTTAATTTTTTCTGATTACACCATTTTTCTTTTGATTTCAATCCAGACGAAGCTTGTAGGAGAGAAATCAGGCCGCAAGGGTTAATTCGCAGTCACGACTGATGTTTAAGTCTTCCTAGTGACTGATGATGATCAACCTTTTGTATGTAATAATGATGTCACGGTTCTCCAAGTTAATGGAGATTATATTGTTCTGTATAAGTTGCTTTGGGGTTTGCCAGTCTGGTTTTGAAGTTGTTGAACAAATGAAGCGTCAATGCGTGGAGCAAAGCAGTAAATTGGAAACTACATTTGGGAGATTTTTTTTTAATAATAAGATAAATTGTTAATCTTTTGTTTGTTTGATTCCACTGGAATGTTGTGAATAGCGTAAAGCTTGAATATGATAAACCGTAATTTAAAAGCCTTTACATATTCGGATGGTTTTAAAATTCCATATACAGAATCAGATACACAACATATCGATATTATAATGTCTAAAAGATAATAATAATAAAAGAAAATAATATTGTTATGTCAAATATTGTTTAGAATATTACCGGAAACATAGTTAATATTTCGTCATTGATTCCTCCAAACCGTTTATTTATAATAAATCTATCATAAAGTCTTAGTTTAAATAATAGTACAAAATTATGTTCACTTGTAATACTGCTCATTATAACTAAAACAAATTCCATAAAACTTCAAAGCAAAATCTTACACGAACTATATTGGGCCAAAATATTAAATATTAGCCACTATTGGGCCAATATTGTATCGGGCCGAAGAGGCCCACGAAAGAACAGAGAGAAAACCCTAGAAGAGATAAGGGAATATATCGAACGCCTCCACTCAATCTCTGCTCTCTCAAGCTCGTCTCTCTCTCTCCTTCCCCTCCAATGTTAGTCCGTCTCCTCCTTGTTACGATCTCCGATTGTTGATGCTTAGTTTTCGTATTGAATCTCCATAGTTTTAGCTTTCGATGTTTAGATTAACCAATCCCCCTTGACTCTTAGTTGTTAATTTCATTTTTGGTTATCGTTCTGTCTCGTCTCTTTAGATCTGTTCGTAGAAATGTATAAATACCATTTGATTGTGAGCTGTTCTTCTATTTTTCTGTGTTGAAAAGCTTCAAGTTCAGAAGATTATGAGATTTTATTTTGGTGTTAATTTTTTTTTTTAAATCGTTTCATTTCAGTTGATTAATTCTTATTATTGTTTCTGTGGTTGCAGAGATATTGTAGGTGAAGAATAAGAGTTAGTCAAAATGGTAAAGCCTTATAACTTTTTTATACTATCTTTTACTTTGCCTTGTTGTTGTTGTTATTTTTGTTGATTCTAAGCTTAAATATTTGTTTATTTTAATGAACTTGTAGGTGAAGTTCACATCCGATGAGCTTCGGAGGATTATGGATTACAAACACAACATCCGTAACATGTCCGTTATTGCCCATGTCGACCATGGTACTGTCTTTTTTTAATTTTCAGACTTAATTAGTTTCCTACTACTCTGTTCTATTGTCTCTTATGCTTTTATATATCTTGTGATTGACAGGTAAATCCACACTCACTGACTCCTTGGTTGCTGCTGCTGGTATCATTGCTCAAGAAGTTGCTGGTGATGTCCGTATGACTGATACCCGTGCTGATGAGGCTGAACGTGGTATCACTATCAAGTCCACGGGTATCTCTCTCTACTACGAGATGACTGATGCTTCCTTGAAGAGCTTCACTGGTGCCAGAGATGGAAACGAGTACCTTATCAATCTCATCGACTCTCCTGGCCACGTTGACTTCTCCTCTGAGGTCACTGCTGCGCTCCGTATTACCGATGGTGCGCTTGTGGTGGTCGATTGTATCGAGGGTGTGTGTGTTCAGACCGAGACTGTGCTACGTCAGGCTCTTGGGGAGAGGATTAGGCCCGTTCTGACTGTGAACAAGATGGACAGGTGTTTCCTTGAGCTTCAGGTTGATGGTGAGGAGGCTTACCAGACTTTCCAGAGGGTTATTGAGAATGCTAATGTCATCATGGCAACGTACGAGGATCCTCTCCTTGGTGATGTTCAGGTTTACCCTGAGAAGGGAACTGTCGCCTTCTCTGCTGGTCTCCACGGATGGGCTTTCACCCTTACCAACTTTGCCAAGATGTATGCTTCCAAGTTCGGTGTTGACGAGACTAAGATGATGGAGAGGCTGTGGGGTGAGAACTTCTTTGACCCCGCCACCAGGAAATGGAGCAGCAAGAACACTGGGTCCGCTACCTGCAAGCGTGGGTTTGTGCAGTTCTGTTATGAACCCATCAAGCAGATCATCGCCACTTGCATGAACGACCAGAAGGATAAGTTGTGGCCTATGTTGCAGAAGCTTGGTGTCCAGATGAAGTCTGATGAGAAGGACCTTATGGGTAAACCTTTGATGAAGCGTGTTATGCAGACTTGGCTCCCTGCGAGTACTGCATTGCTTGAGATGATGATCTTTCACCTTCCATCTCCCCACACTGCCCAGAGGTACCGTGTTGAGAACCTGTATGAAGGTCCTCTCGATGATCAGTATGCCACTGCCATCAGAAACTGTGATCCTAATGGTCCGCTCATGCTCTATGTTTCTAAGATGATTCCCGCTTCAGACAAGGGAAGATTCTTTGCTTTTGGGCGTGTCTTCTCTGGAAAGGTGTCTACCGGTATGAAGGTCAGGATCATGGGTCCCAACTTTGTTCCTGGTGAGAAGAAAGATCTTTATGTCAAGAGTGTTCAGAGGACTGTCATCTGGATGGGCAAGAGGCAAGAGACTGTTGAGGATGTTCCCTGTGGTAACACCGTTGCTATGGTTGGTCTTGATCAGTTCATCACTAAGAATGCTACGCTGACGAATGAGAAAGAAGTTGATGCTCATCCTATCCGTGCGATGAAGTTCTCTGTGTCCCCTGTTGTACGTGTTGCTGTTCAGTGCAAGGTCGCTTCTGATCTTCCCAAGCTTGTTGAGGGACTTAAGAGGCTGGCCAAGTCTGACCCTATGGTTGTGTGCACAATGGAGGAGTCAGGCGAGCACATTGTTGCTGGTGCTGGAGAACTGCATCTTGAGATTTGCTTGAAGGATCTTCAGGATGATTTCATGGGTGGTGCTGAGATTGTCAAGTCAGACCCTGTCGTCTCATTCCGTGAGACTGTTTTGGAGCGATCTGTGCGTACTGTGATGAGCAAGTCCCCGAACAAGCACAACCGTCTGTACATGGAGGCTAGGCCCTTGGAGGATGGTCTTGCGGAGGCGATTGATGAAGGCCGTATTGGTCCAAGAGATGATCCCAAGATACGTTCCAAGATCTTGGCTGAGGAGTTTGGCTGGGACAAGGATCTCGCAAAGAAGATATGGGCGTTTGGACCTGAAACCACAGGGCCCAACATGGTTGTTGACATGTGTAAGGGAGTGCAATACCTGAATGAGATCAAGGATTCTGTTGTTGCTGGGTTCCAGTGGGCTTCCAAGGAAGGTCCTCTTTGTGATGAGAACATGAGAGGAATCTGTTTTGAGGTTTGCGATGTGGTGCTCCACTCTGATGCTATCCACAGAGGTGGTGGTCAGGTTATCCCGACAGCGAGGAGGGTTATCTACGCCTCTCAGATCACTGCCAAGCCCAGGCTTTTGGAACCGGTTTACATGGTTGAGATCCAAGCACCAGAGGGAGCTCTTGGAGGAATCTACAGCGTGCTGAATCAGAAGCGTGGACACGTCTTTGAGGAGATGCAGAGGCCAGGAACACCGCTTTACAACATCAAGGCGTACCTGCCAGTTGTCGAGTCATTTGGATTCTCAAGTCAGCTTAGAGCAGCAACCTCAGGACAGGCCTTCCCTCAGTGTGTGTTTGATCATTGGGAGATGATGTCGTCTGACCCATTGGAGGCAGGATCGCAGGCTTCAACGCTTGTGACTGACATCAGGAAGAGGAAGGGTATGAAGGAACAGATGACTCCCTTGTCTGATTTTGAAGACAAGCTGTAAGCAGCCAGCCAAGAAGACTACTCGCTATGGTCACCCTTTTCTCTCTATCTCTACCGTATTTTGTTTTCTGTTTTAATGTTATGACTTTATCTGTGTTGCCAAATCCTTTTGAAATACTCTTTTGAAGTTGAGAAAACTAGTTTATCTCTGTGTGTTCGCATGTATTTACTCTTTGCATTCTCTCTTATTATCCTGTTATCATTGGAACCTTGTTATATGCTGTTTGTTATGCATTGCAAGCAATGAGATGCTAGTCTCCAAGCCAAACCATTAGGTTGATTCTTTGCAGGTGTGGGGAAGATGAGGTTTTGTTAGGTCAGATATTTTGATTCCCTTATTGCGGTGTTAAAGTTAAAACTCAACTAAACACTTATATAACACAGTCTCTGACAGAGACCGTCTTTTTGGTAGGGAAGAAAGTTTATTGACATCAAATTATAGCATGCATTGTCCCCTCCAATTGGTATATTTTTCATTCCTGCACCCACTTCTCTTCAATATCATAATAATCCCATTTTTAATAAATAATCCTTTCTCTAACATATTTGGAATGTCAAGTGAGGACTATCAATTTAAGATGCTTATATTTAAAAAAAAATTGGTTTATTACTGTATTCACTTGTTTAAAATAAATATGTCTAAAATTATATCAATTTAAAATGCATACATTTAAAAGTTCTCGGTTTAATTACTACCTTCACTTGTTTACATAAATATAATGATCTAAAATAAAAGCATAATATTTTATTGGAAAACATTATTGTTTCTAAAACAACATAGGACTATATACATTTCTCAGATGTACATCTAAATGAACATAACTACATTATACTCTCTTTGTTTCTTAAATATGTATTTTGTGTTTTGCCAAATATTAAAACATAATAAAATTGAATTATATATATTATTTTGTACATAAGTATATGCCATTATTAAAATTTAATAATAATTCAATAAACAAAATTAATAGCTTACTATTTATTTTTATTAACTAATATAAACTTTCTTATGATATACCTAAAACAGTTTTTGTCACAAATATAGACTTTAAAAATAAAATTAACCAAAATAGACTTAAATGTTTTATTAAAAAAAAAGTAAATATACACTTGGGGTTAATTAATCTAGACATTAGGGTTTAGAGTTGAGGGGTGGGAGTGGGGTTTAGGGTTTAGAATTGAGGAGTGGGATTTTGGGAATAAGATTTCAAATTTTAAAAACTAAAAAAAATATTAAAATTTTCAAAATTAAAAATGCTATTTTGGTCACTTTAGTTTTTGTGATCTATTTTTGTGACAAAAACTTAAAAATGTCTATTTGAAAGATATATATATATATATATATATGTTTTATGTTTTATGTTTTTGAAGAGCATATGTTCTAAATACTGATCATATCTAGCAATTCCTTATATATATATGTATATAATTTGATTTAAAATGTTATGTATCGTCTTCTCTAATTTACAACACACGTGAATAAATTATAAAATGCAATAAATAATTTATCATTTTATATTTTATAATAATATAGCTAACTGTTAGTATGATAAACAATTTAATGTCAAATATTATTTAGAAATTACGTAAAACTTATATAATTATTTCTCACTGATTCCTCTAAACCGTTTATTTATAATAAACTCCAACACTAGATAAACTCTTTGTAAAAAAAAATAAAACTCAATAGTATAAAATATCAAAAAAAAAAAATCTAATATGACTGCTTCAAAAGGATATCTTAAGCTATATAGTGTCGAGAGTCTCACAATAGGCTAGGAGGTTGGGACTTGGGAGAGTGATGACAATAGGCTGGGAGAGTTGTCCTAAGATTAGATGGCAACCTAACTAATGTTTTATAGCTTTTGTGCAAAAATAAATGTAAGTTATATCTTTACAAATTATAATTACACTCTTCTCCGATATGAAATAAAAGCTAAAAATATAAAGAATTTTATGGATGTATACATATTTGTATACTGAAAACAAAAGTTTAGTATACACTCGTCATAAAATAGTTTTCGTGATTTTATGAGTTTTTAGTTTTATTTCAATGAACATGGAGGTGTTTGCTCTGTATCTATTATTACCAAAAAAAAAGGAGGCGTTTGCTCTGTATGACTGTATCTATTATTAAAACAACTAACAATTACAACCTTTTTTTTCCTTATCCAGGTTCTATTCGTTTCGTGCATTAATTTGATCTTTAATGTAGTTTTCAAACGTTGACAAAAAATGTAGTTTTCAAGCATTTTGTTATTTTCTGTATATATAAGAACACTGACGGTGGAAGCCACATATGCAACACATGGGAATGTTCATGACTTTTACAATCATAAAAGATACAAACTCTGCTTTTCCTCTTCTTATTCTTCTTACATTTTAAACCAACATTTCCGGTTTAATAGAAACCAGAAAATGATTTATGAATTCCGGTTTAGCTTGAGAGTCCTTCATTTGTTACGTACACAGCCCATGCTTCCTACAATTCCAAAATGTCAGCTAAGAGTTAGTGACCATAACAAGAACCAAAGCTTACAAGTTGAACCAATCTCGGTTCTTGCTCGGTTTAAGTTACCTGAAGAATGGAGAACACTCTGCTCGCGACCGACTTCTGAACCGGTGAAGTTCCTCCTCTCTGTTGAAGTTTATCTGGATGTAAACAAAGCCGAGCTTTTTGGTAAGCTTTCTTAACTTGTGATCCATCTCGAAGATTTTCCAAAGGAATCTCGTGCCAGTTGCTATCTGACCATAGAACCTGAATGAAAAATTCCCGGTTTGGTTAGAATCAGTGACCGGTTTACTTGGTCTGAGACAAATTAACCAATTAAAACTCTGACTTACATGATGTAGAGTTGAGAGGAGGAGTCTAATGTTGGTCTCTTTTCCGGTTAACCAGATTCTTATCTCTTCATCTTTCATCTCCATCTCCATCTGCAATCATTACTTAACTGAGAACATTAAGTTACTGGTTTTGTCGGATTTTTTTTTTTTTTTAATTACAACTAACGAACCTCTTCTTCTGATTTGGCTTCTTCACTTCTTGAATCCATTAAGTCTTCTTCTTGGGTTTGCTTTGCTTCTGGCCGTTGGGATCTCTCCTTAGCCCAAGCTATGGCTTCATCCATGTCGTTCGAATCCGAGTTTCCTCGATCAAAACGATCTGAGTTTATTTCAATCACGTAAGAGCTCATCTCTTCTTCTTCTACCTCGTCGACGTTACAGTCTCCTTTCCTCTCAGTGTTTTCTTCTTCGTAGACGAAAGAAGAAACAGGGGAAGACGCCGGAGAGCTCGGTCCGAAATCATCAATTCTCCTGAAGGAGCTAGGATCAAAGCTCATGGTCTCCGGCGAGGATCTTCTCGATCCGCTGAAGTGTGGTTTTCTGTAGTAAAAGTCTGATCTTTCGTGGCCGGAGAACGAATCTCCGGATGTTGGAAACGCCGGGAAACTCTGTTTCTTAGATTCCCGCTTTCTCGACGGGACGTTTAACGGTCTAACAAAGAAAAAACAGAGCATGTCGAAATTACGGAGCTATCCTCAGAAACTAAACAGAAGTGGAGGGTAGAATAGTAATTTTATCTACCTGAGTCTAGAAGTAAAAGAAGAAAACCCCGCGTCATCGCCGGACGTCGCCGCCGGTGGCGGATAGTGAGGACTGACCTCCTCGGACGTGAGCACCGACGAGGAGTTCGACTTCGCCGTCGGGCTTTGCTTCTTAGCCGCCCCACCGCGACCGCCGAAGACGCCGTCGTAAAATCCATCTGCGCCGGAGGGGATCCTAAACGCCGTTAAGTTTCTGCCGTGAGATTTAGAAGACGGAAGCGTGCCGCCGGAGGAAATTCCCGGGGGCAGGAAAACCTCGTCGTAGAAACAGTCGGAACGGGAGAAGTCGCCGGAGAATTTTCGGGCGAGGAAGCTACGCGGCGGACCGCCGAAGACGTCGGCGAAGTCTTCCGCGTCGATTCGAGCGTCCATGGATCGTCGAGCGACGGAGAAGAATGGATCAACGTTTAAACCCATCTTCTTACGCCACGATTCGTCCATTTCGCCGGTGACGTCTTCTTTCTCCGGTCAGTCGAACTTCTTAAGAGACTGTGGAAGTGAAGAGAGAATATGTGTGTGTTGTGTACACAAACGTAAACGTATATATAGTAGGCAACGGGAAAAAATATTTTCATTTTGGATTTGATTCGTTTTCAACTCTTTTTTTCCCTGTCTGAGAAATTTTTTATTTTCTGTCTGAGAAGATTTTAGTTACACTAGAAGGTTAAACTTATTCCTACGTGAATGGTATAATTATATACAAATAAAGGAATTAAAAGGAAACTTATTCCTCATGAATGGTAAAATGTTTAAGGAATATTAAGAGCATCTCCAATCTCATTCTATTTTTCACTCTAAAATAGAGTTTAGAGTAAAAAATGCTCCAATGATACTCTATTTCTCACTCTAATTGAGTGAAAAATAGGTTTACTCCAAATATAGAGTAATTTTTTTTTTTTGTTCATCACTCTATTTTTTACTCTAAAATAGAGTACCATTTGAGCAAATTTAAACTCTATTATAGAGTTACTCTATTTTTTACTTTAAAATAGAATAAGCCATTGGAGATGGTCTAAGGAACATAGTGTTCCTCTTCATTCTATTGTTCACCAGTCACACCCTTAATGTAGTCTGACATATTAAATGTAGGATAAAATTGTATATACACATACTTGATTCATGGGTTTTCTGCAAAAAAAAAAACCCTCTATGTGTTTTTTTTTTACAAGTTAATCTACGAACTCGAAAATCCACAGGTTAAAATATTAGTAAAATTTCATTCTATAAACGTATGATAGATATAATGTTTTCTCTTTGTCTTTCAAGAATTTAATTCATTCAAACATAAGATTGTTTTTTTGGTATGGTTAACTCTATTTTTCATTTAGAATATTTTTTTAAAACACTTAGAATAAAGTTGAAATAAAACTTATCTCTATTATAAAATTATTTTATTTTAAAAGAAAAAATAAATACTATATTGGAGATTTTTAATCTAACAGATTTTTCGTGCCCAGAAAAAGACGTGTACATCGATACCGGATCACATGCACCCTACTGATTTTTACTCTTTTCTTTAGTAGTTTAAGTTAAATTATCAGATATTATAAGTTCAGTGAAAAAAGTGAAATTGTATCCTATATACACAACTTTTCCGCTAATTAAATCAATACTCTAAATTTCACACCATAGTGCCTTCGTTGATAGATACAAAATATATCTTATCATTGATATTTTGCTAATTTCATCATTCTTTTTGAGTTTTGAGCCAATTCACTCCAAAAAAACTATAAAAAATGCCCCCACCAAATTTTATTGTTGTTGTTTCAAATACAGTGTCCCCGATTAAAAATATTTTTGGATCCGCCCATGCTCGTGCCCACAAAAAAAACTACTTTTATTTTTATTAAAAACTTACATTTAGATTACTGGATAATTTTATCAAGAAAAAAGCCGATTGTGTGTTAAAATAATGTTTTTTTAATATTTTTAAAGGATATACTCAAGACACTTCATATATATATATATATATATATATATATATATATATATATATATATATATATATATATGTAAATAGGTAAAGCAAATAAAACGTTTTAGTTTGGTTATATTTCAAAAGGTCTTATTAAATTATTATTCCTCTTATCCTTTCTTTCTTAGTAACAATTTGAGATATTATTTGTTTAAAATTACTAACATATATATATTAATTGTTTCGTCGGCGCATGCAGACATAATAATTTTACAGATACTTATATATATATATATATATTTAAACAAAGATTGTTATCATAATTATTTATTTTATGTTTTTAATCATTTTTCTTTTTATAACATTTTCTTACTTTTCCTGTTACATTTTTGTCTTTTCAAAAATTATTAAAATATGTAAAACTGTGAGTCACATATCAAACATGCAATAAGTAAAGTAAAAAGTTAACCTTCATCTTTTTAACTGTTATTATCTCTGTGAATTACTTAAACCATCAATATATATAAAACTACAAACAAAAATTTCAAAAATTCAAAATAAATAAATAAAGGTAGATGATAATTTAGAAAAAATTGAAAATAGGAAATTGAGATAATAATACTATTTTTGTTAAGTTGATAAATATATATATGAACTTATCTTTTTGTTCTTTATTTTTGTTTATAAAATAAAAGTAGGTGATGATTATTGTTGGATAATATCAAACACCCTTAGTTATATCAAACAAAACATTATTGTCTCATGTATTTTTTTTTCAATTTTTTTACTATAATTATGATCAACAAAATAATAAATAAGTATAATAATTTTGTTAAGGGTAGCAACGACTTTAACTTTTAAAACAAGAGCTCGGATGCGAAAAACCATTTCACAAATAATAATATAGATAAATGTTTTGTACTTATACTGTTGTACAAGTAATATTATGTTAACATATTATGAATAGAAGCAAATATGTAAATCATGTATGTAAAATAAAATTTTGATTCTGATTTTTTGTGGTCATTAATTAATGGAATGGAGTATAAGCCATTGCCACTTGGAGAGTTGGAGTCCCTACCCCGAAAGACATGATTTAATGGTTTCCCTTTTGTTTAGCTGTATAATTTCATAATTTAAAATTTTCAGTTATTTTTTGGGTGATAGTGGTCCTAGTGGAGTGTAAAACCAAAAACAAATTTCATTTGTTAAGCTTAAACTGTTATTTCAATAATTTACATAATAAAATATTAACTTGGACCCTACGTCACGGTCACCCTACCTACTGATTCCAGTATAATGTGTTTCGTCTGTTCATTGCCAAATTATTCACGTAGATCGAGATGTTTCTCGATAATTTGCGTTGAATGTTTATAGATTAATAAATATAAATATATTCCATTCATTCAAAATATAGATGTTTTATTTATTTAAAAATATATTTTATGTTTTCTATGTTTTCGAAGAGCATATATTCTTAATACTGATCATATCAAGCAATTCCTTATATATATATATATATGCTTTTATTAGTTAATAAAAATAAATAGTGAGCTATTAATTATGATTATTAAATAATTGTTAACTTTTAATAAAGAAATATAATTATATCCAAAAATAATATATAATTCAATTTTATTATGTTTTTAATATTTGACAAAAAAAATTATGTTCATATAGATGTACAACTGAAAAATGTATATAGTTATATGTTGTTTTAGAAACAATAAAAGTTTTCCAATAAAATATCATGCTTATAATTTAGGTAATCATCATATTTATGTAAACAAGTGAAGGTAATTAAACCGAGAGCTTTTATATGGAAGCATTTGAAATTATCAATTTTTTTATAACCTTGGTGTGAATTGATCCCAAAGTCTTTGGGTCTAGAAATTATCATTCTAGACATATTTATTTTAAATAAGTGAGATAGTAATTACACCGAAAACTTTTAAATGTAAGCATTTTAAATTGATAATCCTCTATTCCTATAGACATTCCAAATATGTTAGAGAAAAGAGTATTTATTAAAAATATGATTATTATGATATTGAAGAGAAGTGGGTGCACGAATGACATATACGTATATACCATTTGGAGGGGACAATGCACGCTATAATTTGATGTCAATAAACTTTCTTTCCTACCAAAAAGCCACACTCTTCTTACTTTCCAACACATGCTTATATCATTAATACCAGTTAATTATAAAAACGATAGTTAATTTCTTTTTAATCATCTGATGTCCTCGAATGGACAGATCATTAAATCATCACTAGGTTTTTTTCCGGGCTACGCCCGGGTTCTGGACAAATATATTTGTATCTAATATATATATATATATATGCATATATATTGTGGACATATAAATCCAAATATTATTTTATCTTATATATTATGGATTCTCATGAAAAAAATTGTTGAACAAATGATCAACCTTTGTTTTTAATTTAGTTATTGAATTTTTTTACTAACAATCAAGTTCTTACTTAGAATCTATATGACTTGATGCCGCTAAAAATGATGGCATGATAACTGATGTTGTTAGAAGCTCTTGGATGTATGTATTATTTTTTGGTTATAAAACCGTTAAGTCTCTTCAGAATTGAAAGGTAAATTCGTTGTTTTAAGTTTCTCCGAAATCCGTATGATAAAGATCAAATTTCTTGTACACTCATGCATAATTTCGTTGTTTTCAAACTCAACAATATCTCTCTTGTTTCTTTTCTTTGCTACCACATCTCTTTCGTGGACATTGATCCTGCAAAGAGGATACAATATATGCATGTGTTATATTTGAAGTCATGTTTTTTCTTTTATACTCCTATATTTTGGGTTGATGTGTTTGTGTTTGCTTTGTTTTATACTTTTCATGTCATGAGTAGTTGCTGTAAGATTCTAGTGTCAGTACTCAGTAGCAACCGTAATCCACCATAATGCATTCATTTGGTTGATTGTATATCCACCCGGTCCAAAAGCTATTCATATGCATCCATTACTTTGTATCCCACCATTGGAACCCATATCTCTCTCTCTTTTGTGATTTTGTTAAGGGATATCTTCAACATGTTAATGGCAAGTAACCAAGCAAGTCTCAGCATCATTCGTTCAATGTTACATTAAGAAAATAGCTGCTATACAAATATGAACATGTAGCATTAGAGAAAAAAAAACAGCAATCTCACACAGGAATAAGCAACATTTTTGTCATCCAGAGAACTTCTATTGAGCAGAGAGGCATTTCTGTCAGTATTTTCAGAAATATGTAGTGATGGACAGCCTGAGCAACAATCAGATCAGCTGATATTCCCAAGTTCTTATCCCAAGATTCCTTCATGAATGGCGACCATTTACTATCTCTTAGTCCATAACCGTTGAACACAGTCCAAAATCCTTGAACCGCATAGCTAGCGCAACTTTGGCGGAGTTTATTCATTGACCTCTAAACAGATCAATATTGAAACCCTTTTCTTCACCAAGCATGACTCGAGATGAATCATCAGAATCTCCGCCCAGTAGGACGTGCAGAGCAACAGCTTCAGCTTTTGTTGTACAACACATTCTTAACTTTTGAGATCTATATCACTTATAAGTATACACACATCTAATGCATTGGCTCTTTTGTTGTATTCTCTTATATATATATATATATGTATCTTTATTTTTCCAAGATAAAATATTTCATTAATTGTACTCGAATTGAAAAAAAAAAAAGTTGAATGGACTTGCTTTCTTTGATACCAAAGCAGATTCAGTTTGGTTCACAGTTTGTGTTTTGAAACCAAATTTGGATGCGGCAAATGTGCCATTGCATTGCTTTGGTGATGAGATTGAGGAAGGGGTCCTGGTCTCTTGTAACTTTAGTTGTTTCTCAAACATCATCTGTAGGCACTGCCCTGTTTTTCAAACAGTAATTGCAAGGACCATTGTATCTGGGTCATATAAATTAAACAACATCAAATTATAGGACTAATACTCTCTTTGGTTAGAAAGCAGACAAATTTTAATTTTAGCAGCTATGTAGGTGAAATCATTACCTCGATCTGCTCATGGAAACATTTCTAAGCTTCCATATGTAACATTGGATCTTATCTGATCTAAATGCTCCTGGTAAAGAAAGAGTGAAAAAATAAAACATATAAGTAATACTATAACAATCAAATTCTGAACCAATGCGAAAGAATGATTCCATGTTTGTTGTATAGTCAGAACAGAGACATTTCTTACGTTTTAATGTCAAGAAATTTGATATCTTTGATAGATGTCATCTTATTCACTTAAGGTCTCCTCTGAAAGAAAGGAAAAAAAAAAGAATAGGTCCCTTTGTAAGCTGTTTGCCTTCGAGACTTTAGCATTTCTAAAGACTAAGTAACTCTCTAGAGACATGTGTGGTTTATAGCTCAGAAAAAAAATACAAAAGTATTATGTGAAAGTATATACCGGCAGCCTCTGAAACACCTTAAGCATCCAGTAGTCAGATTGTACTGATCGTACAAAAAAATGGGACTGTGCGTTGTGAAGTCAAGTGGTTTGGGACGGGTGTGAAACACCTTAAGCGTCCATTGTTCCTCCCTTTACAGATTAAGAAAAAAGGAAAAGAATGTTAGGAGCTGGAGGAAGAAAACCTCAAGCCAAATGCAGAAGAAATCATAGCTGAGTTAATACCAAAGTAAAGAGAACAAAGATAGGTGAAAGAAAAAGGCAGAAAATTTGAACACAAATATTGCAACTTGTACAAATCATGAGAACCATTTCATGATCTTATCTCTTCTCAATCTGTAAACCTACTCCCGAACTGTTTGATTTTTGTGAAACGAACTCGTCTAAGCAACTTACCTCACTCTCTCATGAATTCTTCAAGATGCTTATGCACAACTCTCCTGAAGCTTAGCTATAGAGAAGAAACACAAAGTGGTGAGGAATATAGCTGAAAAATAGGTATGCAACTTATCAAGGATGAAATGAAATTGTAAAGCTTGATAAATGTTTCTCTAAGTAAGTAAGCTCTTCGTCACTCACCTTTCCTCGCGTGTTTGGTTGGAAACGTCTAGATGGAGGTCCATATCCATCTAAATAAACTATCTTGAAAACTGAGAGATAAAAAATAGTAGACAACTTGTAAACTGACGACATAATTAAAAAGGCCAATGCCAAAATCAGAAAACTTTATAAACCATAGTGTAGCCGCTTAACTTTTGTGTAGAAGGGTTGATTTCATCTTATTTGGAGATAGTTTGAAAACCCGAAATCACACATCTAACACAAAACTTGAAACTTAATTGAAATTTGATCAAATGAAACAGTAAACGACATACCAAAAGAAGTTGGATCAAAATCTTTTTTTTTGTCGCCTTTAACATTGCTTCTCGTACTGTCTGCCCTCACGGAGGAATAGATTCTTCACTCCTCCTTCTCGGAGATGGTCCTAATCGTCACTCTCTGAGCCTGTCATTTTCAATTGGAGAGAGAAACAGCTATATGAGTTTTTCCGGTGGAGAAGGCAGACTTTCTAGTGATTTCAAGGCGGTGGATAGTTGTTTCTACAGAGTTTCGATTAGGGTTGGAATGAAGATGATATAGAGTGCTTTGTATAGAAGGAGAAAGAGGGGGAGGTGGAACGAAACCATTAAAGAAGAATTAAACAGCATAATATTTTGATGAAGAGTTGGTTTTGGTAACGGCGAGTGCTGAGAATTTGATCGTGAAAGCAAAGAGAAATGGTCGAGGTAGAACAAAACTTTACGCTTCAGACATCTAAGGTGAGATGGGCTTGTATTGGGCTATTTAATAAATGCAAACACAGCCCAAATTAAAAACCCGTTTTTGGACTGAAACGTATGACATGGCAAATTAACCTGTTATGATTGGTTGATTTTTTTGCAGACGTGGACAGCCTCTCCTTTGAACTTATTCTACTTTTAGTATTGTTAGATTTTATATAAGTGGTACCCACTTCTTATTTTACTTTATTTGTAAGCAATTTTTTTTTTTTTTTGCATTTTGGGAAATAATAACTAGGTAAATATTATGTGGTGATTATTATATATTTTTGGAAATAATAATTAGGTAAAGAACAAAAAGAAATTAGAACAAGCCTTGATTTAGTTTAGAACACGTATCAGATTCAGACCATGGTATAGGAACATTACAGGTAAATTTGCAGATCAGGTGGTCTTGAAAGGGGACAACTTTAGTTATTTTAACAATATTTCAATACAATATAATAAAATATGTTACAAAAAATATTCATTGCTATAAGATTTGCTCCCTTAAGATTCGAGCTTAGATCATTTTATATCAATTAAAAACAAAATGAAAGAGATAAACTAAAGAATGTCCAATGATCTAAAAAAATCAATTAATCTTTAGCTGTTTCAAGCATGTGTGTGAGCTGTGATGCTATGTTTCAAAGTGTTACCTCTAAATTATCAAATATCAGTTTAAATATCAAATCACCTTTAATAAAGGTTGAAA
The DNA here is from genome assembly GCF_000309985.2 of Brassica rapa. Taxonomy (NCBI): domain Eukaryota; kingdom Viridiplantae; phylum Streptophyta; class Magnoliopsida; order Brassicales; family Brassicaceae; genus Brassica; species Brassica rapa. Next base: position 17,272,834 of record NC_024802.2, on the reverse strand, counting down.
ATCTGAGTGGTCTACCATTTCCCTTAAAAAAAATTCTTAAATGGTGATAACTTATAAAAATGAGTTCAATGCATACTAATGAGACTCATCATATACATGTAAAGTTACCTGGAAGACATGAAATACATATTACTAGTAGAGCCATGCAGTATATATTTGAAATGAATAGATTTGATAAATTTCCACAAGAATGTGACAGTGCAGAGGCAATGATCTTACTGAAAACTGGAAGACAAACACAATAGTAACAGAACATGGGAGATGATTCAGCAAACTAAAAGCATTAAGTTCCTTTGAATAATACCAAGCACAAAATCATCAAAGACACACAGTCTAGGTCAAGCACAAAGAATGGATGGCCATGACCAATGGAATTTCTTTTGATACATCCCAGGACAAAGTAATAAGCCGACGAGGTAAGCGATTGTAACCATACGCAGACAAAACAATGTACAGTTAAATTTTAACCTAGATCACATATGATAAACACACATGGCATTTAAAAACGATCGAACAAAATTTTAACTGCAGGATTCTATTGTTTAGCCATAAAGGTTAATCCTTTGTAACCCTCTGCCAACTCTTTTGAGGGTATGTTCTCGATACATAAGATGCCAAAGAACTTACTAGATGATGGCCATAAAGAGCCTTCGAGTTTCTACAAACTATTTTTGCTGTAAAGTGTAATTGTATCAGCCAACTGACCACAGAAAACACTGTACAGTAATGTTAAGATATTGAACAGTTCTCGCTCTATTGGCATCCACAAGTAACCCCTAAAGCTCCAGTAGCATTTACTGGTAAGTGTTGATGTAAATATCATAAATCCAAGGTAGAAAATTCCACTAAAAGACAACAACAAATTAAAACTAGGGAGTAGGGACCATACCATTTAAGCGTTACAAACAAAACAACAAATCACATCACCAAACATATTTTCCAAAAAGACTATTTCACAAGAAATTTCTTGAAAGCAACACTTTCCTTTAAGCATTATTGTGTATGGGTTTATATGGTAACAGAGGATGGCAAAGCAAGAAACGATCTTTCATAAGGGTTCTCTCAACCTTAACATGGAAAAACAAACAGCAACATGCCGAATTGGGAATAGCTCAGTAAGTTACTAAGTTCCAACAGAAGGCAACAGTTGAAAACCGTCAAACTGGACAAGAAGAGCAGACATGATCTTTTGTTTGCAGAATAGTGTAAAGTCCTACATCAAAAGCAGTAGCTGAGGAAGGTGTCTTCTTTACTTTTACTTTTCCAGGAACAGTTTCCAGCTTTGGCTTATTATCAGAATCTGCCAAAGATGCATGCATTATCACGAGATAAGTACAGTACATTCAATATCACAATAAATTAATTACGCGCCAGTACAGAAAACCATAATAAACAAGATTACAAATATGCAATAAACGGAGAGCTATTGCAATAAGAAAGCTATCAATTTAGCAAAAAAAAAACAAAACAAGAAAGCTATCAACTTCACTATACCCAGGTAATGGAAATACCTTTAATGATGTTGCAATGTGTAAGATATGCACCCCATCAAGTTTAAGCCTCACATTCTCATATAATCTATCTATTCTAGCCACTGAATCCTCTTTCACTCTTTGTCCCAAAAGATTTCCTTTTTCTTTTCATAAGTGATATTATAATTTGCATACATTCACGGAAAGTAAGCACATCTTAAATGTAAAAGAAACTTTTGGTGTTACTGTCACGTCTTCACAGTTGCATAAACATTATATTCCATCAAAAACTTTTTGCTTGAAGCCTCAAACACTGTACCAACAAGTTCATGCTTATAAAAATGAATATATCTATGAATTGTACCAAACAAAAAACCTGCCAAGACAAATTATGTTTCAAGCACAAAGAATGAATGGCTATAACCATTGAAACCAACCCAGAATATCCTGAATCATGCAAAACACACATTTGCATTGTGAAAAAGGAAGATTCTAATTAAAAAAAACCAACAGAAGGATTCTATTGCTTAGCCATAGAGGTTAATCATTTTTACTTAACCCGTTTGCAAAAGAACTTACATAAGAAGCCAAAGAACTTAGCATCTTTTAGTACTTATAACCGTACATTGCACAGTAACAAAAGAGATTGAACAGTTCTCGCATTGTCGGCATCCACAAGTAACCTCTTACCAGCTAAAGCTCCAGCATGGTTTACTGCTAAGTCCAGTATCATAAACACAACGTAGACTCCAGTAGAAAAGTCTTCCATATAAAGACAACAACAGTTATAATCGTTGTCATAAACCGGGACATACCATTTAAGCATTACCATCAAAACAGCAAATCACATCACCAAAACTCATATTTCACAAGAGATTCGTGAAAGTAACAATAACAGAGAGCTCCAATGCAACAACAAGCGAGCTATCAGCTTCACTATACCTGAACACCGAAAAATAATGGATACCTTTAATGATATAGCGACGACTAAGATACAATACCCCATCAAGGATAAGCCTCATAGATTCTATTTCTAGCCATTGAATCCTGTATGTCCCAGCAGAATTACTTTTTCTTCTCATAATTGATATTATAACTTGCATATACCTTCAGAGAAAGTGAGTATCCTAAACTTTTGGTGTTACAGTCACGCCTTTCTCAATTGCACCAATAATTCGTACCTAATTGCACCTTTTACTGCAATCTAATCGTGAAGGCAGCAAACAACAAAACACCAAATTCCATAATGAAATTATTAAGAATAATCAAAAGTGGTCAATACACAGTGAGGCATGCTGAGCATTGTATGAGCTGTGAAGTTTCAAGTCTTGCTATAAAGTAAGATACAAGTCAAGAAGAAACTTGATTTTGTCCAATCTTTGTGTTTCCGTTTGTTATAATAATACTTATCACTACTCGAGTCTTTAACTTGTTTGAACGTAATATATGTTAAATAAGTATGTTCAACGAAGCACCAGTGGTCTAGTGGTAGAATAGTACCCTGCCACGGTACAGACCCGGGTTCGATTCCCGGCTGGTGCATTCAGAGAGCTATGAAGACATTCGCTTAGACGCTTAGCGTTGGTTGGGTCCTTCGCACACATCTATATTGAGATGATATTGCCGCATCCTGAGCTCTCTCTTTTTTTCACCTTTTCAACTAATTTGTGTTTTTTTTAAAATAATCAGTTTGTTTGTCTATTTACTTATTTAATTATAAAAAGCTATTATATGTATTTTTTTTTTCCTCCTCGCTTCGTTCTGTTAAACAGTTTTTACTTACTCGAGGTTCCTCCTTGGCCGGAATATTCCAGATTTATACGTACGGCGACACTCGTATATCTCCGATGATGGAAGACGGTTCGATTCCGGCAGAGAACGGCTCCGATGGCGATGGATCGGCTCTGATATTCCTGGGAACGGGATGCTCGAGCGCGGTCCCTAACGCAATGTGCTTGATCCAGAAGTCCGATTCTCCCTGCCACGTCTGCTCTCAGTCTCTTTCGATCCCTCCCGAGAGAAACCCTAACTACAGGTACATACACTCCGTTGATTTACAATGCGATCTTCGTTAGATTCGAGATTCGGATTTGTCATCTTTAATCCGAGCTCCGATGTTCCTTTGATCTGTGTAGCACATTCAGTTAGTCGTAAGCTCTATTGTATTATACTTTGTTCCATGAACGAGTTGAATCATATGATGAAGGCTTTAAGATTGTGTGTGGGCGCTTCGATCCATCGTTATAGCAGCTATTGCCTAGCTGTTTCCTTTAGAGACTTTGAGATACTCTTCTGACTTCTAGAGATCTCGTTCTTCTTTGTTGGCAGGGGAAACACTTCACTGCTCATTGATTATTGCTCAAGTGATGGCAATCATAACTACATTCAAATCGACGTTGGCAAGACGTTCAGGGAACAAGTCCTTCGTTGGTTCACTCTTCACAACATTCCTCAAGTTGATTCTGTAAGTTAATCTTTAACCAAAGTCTAAGTCTTTGATCGTAACTTTTGAGGTTTTCGTAAAAGTAATGTTTGCTATGTACTGCAGATCATTTTGACACATGAGCATGCTGATGCGGTACTTGGCCTGGATGATATACGTTCCGTGCAGCCGTTTAGTCCCACCAATGATATAGATCCTACTCCTATTTTTGTTAGCCAATATGCTATGGACAGGTAGTAAAAACAGTATCTTTATGATCTTGTCGAGACTTTGAAGCTCTAGTTTCAACTATCGCATGCTTCTTTTGTGAAAACAGCCTTGCTGTGAAGTTCCCGTATTTGGTTCAGAAGAAACTTAAAGAAGGACAAGAAGTTAGGCGAGTGGCACAGCTGGATTGGAGAGTGATAGAGGAAGATTGTGAGAAGCCTTTTGTTGCTTCAGGATTATCATTCACGCCACTTCCAGTAAGTTTTTTCAAAGCTTCTGTAGAAGTAGTGAATCATGTCTTCTTGCTAATCTGTGTGGAGAAGAGACTCAAAAATCTTATTTATGTTGTAGGTGATGCATGGAGAAGACTATGTTTGTCTTGGTTTCCTTTTTGGAGAAAAATCCAGAGTGGCGTATATATCTGATGTCTCACGCTTTCTTCCAAGCACTGAGTATGGTAGGTGTAACAAATTGCTTAGCGCGTGTGTGTTTTGATATTCTGAAACAAGATATCTCAGACTCTGTTGGTTTTGGATTATACAGTTATATCGAAATCTGGGGGCGGACAGTTGGATCTCCTTATCTTGGATACACTATATAAGGTGACACAGATCATCCTTAGGCTTAATGATCAAACATTTTATGAATACTGTATGCTGATGTTTCCACACTCTTTCTCCATCTTTCTTTTATTTTGCCTGCAGACAGGATCCCACAACACCCATTTGTGTTTCCCGCAGGTTAGCTTAATTTGAAGGTGTTTTTTTTTCTTTTTCTTTTCATATGTCTATGTATGCTTACTTTTGTTTTATGTAGACACTAGAGACAATCAAAAGACTGGGTCCGAAAAGGGCTCTTTTAATCGGAATGACTCACGAGTTTGATCACCACAAAGACAACGAGTTTCTTGAGGAATGGTCTAAAAGGTAGAGAACTCTCAATTACACCATCATCTATCTGAAGAAACCATACACAGAAGAGAGGATTTATCTTATTGTATTTGTTGCAATTTTTTTTTGGTTTTGTTAGGGAAGGGATTTCAGTAAAACTTGCGCATGATGGCTTGAGAGTCCCTATTGATCTATGAAGAGGTAAAAAAACATTACTCGGCCTTCTCATTTAGAGAATTAAGTTTTTTTTTGCATTTGATTCACCTCTGTGTTCATTAAATCTCTCAAGGCTGACCATCTAAGTTAGAAGATGAGGATGCTTGTGTGGGTCTTCTTGTCTTACGATACAGAGAAAGCTTCATATCAAGATTATCACTAAACGATTTTTGTTTTGTTATCTTAAGTTGGGATTTTTTTTTGTGTATTCGTTAAGTTATAGTTTAGGATTCAAACCTTGATTATTATCTTTTGATGATTTTGTTTCAGATATACCTGTTAAAATAATAACTAAAGAAAGAAAACAGTTCATCTTTTTTTTTTTTTTTTTTTTTTTTGGTCAAAAAAGAAAACAGTTCATCTTAAAATTACTTTATGCTTGAAATGTTTTGATTCATCAATCATATCTCTAAATAGAAAACTGCAGAAAAGATTAGCACAGCTACTTAACTTCTGTGGAAGTCCAAAACTGGTTATTTATTTGACTGTATGAAACATGATTGAAAGTGTTACCAAAAAAAAAAAATGATTGAAAGTTCATGTCCGAAGATCAAGGAATAAGGCACGAATATTTCACAGGTCACTCTCAGGGACAAAGTCATATTAAGCGTACGAGATCACGGGACCGTTAAGACATGTCAAACTAGTTTGAATATGGAAAACATGTATCAGCTTCTTAAGATTCAAACCCTTTCTCCACACTCCATATTGGACTCTTTATAAAGATATGAAATTCCTGATTACTACATTAAATTATAAGAGAAACTCAAGGTAGTACGACGATTCCACTTCATAGAAACACAGAAAAGTGTCTGATCTATAGGTATGGAGACCAAAATCATTTAGTCTTCATAATCTTTTCATTTTTGACTTTAGAAAGCAAACAAAATGATATATCACACAACCTTCAATGAGTTTCCTTCGTGCTTACAAGCTTTGGCCTACATCTAATCCTCACAACAGAAAGCTAATCTAGGTTCCACCAACTACCTAATTAAGCAATATCTTTTTGGGTAGTAACTTCATGGACCCACTGGTGGGGAATGGTTTGTGTCTCCACATCTGTTTTCAACTCTGGTAGTCAAACTCATGGGTTTGAACCTTTGCAAATTAGATAAACGTTCTAAATTATTTGATTAAATAATATTAGCAATGTGAAATGGAAAAAATGTCATAAAGTGTGCGAGGAAATTTAACTAGTGGCTTCTTTGACGGCTTATCTCGTACACCGACCACATTGGCGCACAAGTTCAACAAGGCCATTATGAAAGTATCGACATTTACGTTTATATATGTTTGTTTGAACTTTCTTTTAGTGAGTACAAATATTTTCGCTGTTGACCAAAAAAATGGCTACAAGCTTTTCGTTATTTATTCAATTCAGAAAATCAAATAAATTAGCGACTAGTATGTACATCACGATCACATCAACGTTGATGATATGTATGGAACAATATATCTAAATGTTCATGTCACTGTTTGTGAGAAGAAAATAATCTTCTATTTATGAATGTAGAAAAGAATGTTGGATGCGTGTAAATTAGGCAAAAAAATCTCCACAGTCCAACCAGTATCATTTTCTCTGAAATTCATACATAGACAAACGACAAAAATCAACCATATGGCTCAAGTTTGTCATCAACTAGAGCCAAGAACCATATATATATATATTTATTTTCCTTTAAAAGTTTTCATATTTAAATTTCTATTTTTTTTTATAAGAGACCACTGAAAAAATTATATAAAAAGAAATAAACTAAACCACAAAATCGGTCCTATCTAGACCGGGATGGTCCGACTCCTAAACCAACTAAAACTGAGGACAAAAAAAGACCCAACGCTGAAACATATTATTAAAACCAAGAACCAAATAACTATCACAAAAACATATTATAAAGTTACGATTATATTATAAATTAGTGTAATGTTCTTTTGCATTTGTAATGACACTAAATCTATAGCACAGTCACATGAGTAAATGATTAAATGTGTTACATCTTAGTCTCGTACTTACTAATATTATAGACCTAAAAAAAAACTTAAATTAATCTTAATCACACCATTGTGGTTTAGTGGTAGACGAACTTTTATTAACTGAAGAAAATGTTCAAAAAAAAAAAAAAACTTTTATTAACTGAGTTTGAAGATATTCTACTACACTTCATCGTGTGGTTACGTAGATATAAATCTATTGATTAAAGTTTATTTATATATCCGAAGAGATGGTTTGTTCGTGGACTTTACTTCCATTTGAGTATTAGTATGGATCATCCCATAGGCATGTAATATCACACGTTAAACAAAACAAGAAAACATAAGTTAATTTTGTTTATCTTACAAACTCATATGTTTTGCTTTCCGCTGTGAGAAAAATGTACACTAATATATTTTCTGTGTAAAAGCATGTCATTGAGAAAATACTAATTAAAAAAGATATCTTTTGAGGAAAACAAGGTTAGTCTATGGGAATCTAGCTGAGCTTGAGCCTCACAATACGTGCACCCTCGCCAATTGTTTATATCATTCGCATGTTATGAATTTTATAAGCCGATAAAAACTATAATGTACCTAAAGTTCTAATTAAAGTTCACAGATTGTTTATACTCCATTCCACATAGGTCAAGCCTTTAATAGATTGTTCACGTGAAACGCAGGGCCGGTCCAACATTTTCAAAATTTTTTAATGCTTTATACTCAATTTAAATTTTGTGACCTTGTTATTTTGTACTTTATATACAACTAAAATTTTCATTTGAAATTGGCGTGCCCTAAACGGTCAATTTCTTTGCATATGCTCCGGACCTGCCATGCCAAAACGAAATTAATATATAATGAGTTGTGGCATTGGCATGCTCTGTAGGGTACAGATCCTCCTCGAATTTACGTTGCTAAAACATGTTATATAATTTTGTTTTCGTGGTAAAACTTTTAGATACAATTGAATTTTGAATCTAAGTTAAATGTAGTATGAGAGACGTAGTCAACGGAAAATTTTGATTCTGGTTACATGTATAATTGGAACTTTTATCCATAAATGAAGATTTTCCATGATGAAAATATGTACAGTAATACTATTAAATACAAATTTAAGAGAACGAAGAAGAAGAGAGCTAGTCAACGGTCAAAGTGACAGAGAAACGTAATGCCCTAAAGTGGAGAAAGTGTCAGTTCGATTGCTTACGTTTCAGTACTGATTTACATTTGCATTGCTAATCTACACACCTTCACTTCTTCGGTTTCTTCTTTAAACAAAACAAAATAAAGTTTCTCTATTTTTTTGCCACTATCATAATTACTAGGTCGATAAAATACATGAGATGTAGTCTATATACTGTTTACCAGTTAACAAAAAGAATGTCATTTACCTTTCATTATATTTTGTTTTTTTATGAACCTTTTTTGGATGAAAAATTATCAAACTAATTAAATTCATTATGGCGAGTGTCGAGATTCGAAAGACGTAAATAAAAAATCGATTTTCACAAATGTACTTATAGACTTTTCAGATATCAGGTAAACAAATTAAACTAGTATCTTAAATTTTCTTTTTGGCATGTAGTATTTCAGGTATATTATATTTTGTTAATTTTGTATCTAAAAATCAAAACATTTTTCTTTTAACATCTCTAAAAGCAAAATCATTGCCACAGGAACTTCACTCAAAAATCATAATCATTGCAATGATTTTTTTACTCAGATGAAATACTGTTGTTATGTACAATGCCAACTCTATACATCATTTTTACTTTATGACTCCACCATATATTTGTTTTTATTCTATTTTTCAGTATTGCTCAATACAAATAAATTGAAGTTTTTCTGAGTTTATTAGTTCTATATGGAAATAAAAAATATTCATTACGCAAATACAAAAAAAGCAAGATCGATTCCAGATATATATAAAAATCAGTATTTTTAAAAGAGTTCTATACAACCACTTAAACGATTCTAAATACTAAGACACCAATTGATCAAAAAAAAAAAAACTAAAACACCTTAAACCATTGTAATAATCTTCTAAACCATATAAAAATGACTTCTTCCCTTATAAAATAAATGACGTTTTGAAGAGTTTTAATGTTTCAATAATGAAAACCATTTAATAATGTTTCAATATAAAAAAAATATATTTTAATTTTTGTGCATATCAACTATTTTGAAATAAAAAGTATAATAATAAAATAATAAATAATTATTTATAAATCAAAACTAATATATCACTTTTTAAAATTTCATGAAAATATTTTTATTTATTTTATTATTTATAAATATACTGTTTAGTATAGTGCATTATAAAATTAGTATATTAGTAATCTACGTAGTCTATTAAATATTTTAGGCGCTAGTCATTGAATTACTATTCAATTAATGCATATGCACTTTCTTGACAACGGACAAAAAATACAAAAAGAAAATCCCTCTTTGTTCAATCATTATCTAAAAATTCCCAAAAACTCTAATAAAGATAAGAGCATGTTTATCCCTTGATCCTTAAGTGTGTTTCTTAGTAATTATTTAATATTTTAATTGTACTTAAGTGGAGTTAAGAATCATAGTTAAGAAACTCCCATTTGGAGCGGTCCAATGGAAGTTTCTTAATTAGGGGTTCTTAAGAAATTTTTTTTTAATTTTTTTAAAAGATAAAATTTATTTATTAATTCAAACATATTAAAAAATAACATTTAAAACATAGATTTTTTTTTTGAAAAAAACATAAAAATAAAGACTAGTACAATAATCGAGAATAATTTGGAAAAACATCAGAGCTCAGTAGTTGTTTCCCTCGTCTTCTTCACGCTTTCTTTCGATATGAACTCGGTTTTTTCTTTTATTTCTTTCGACTTCTTGATCACCATAATTAATGGCCAAATTCTCCATTGTTTCAAAATATTGATCAAAATAATTATCAAAAGTTTCATCATCTACTCCCTCAAAAGTGTTACGAGAAGAAGAAGCCATAGATTTTATATTCTTAATCGAGACTGTTTTAAAAAGGGTTTGTGTTTTGTAGAAAGGGTTTGTGTTTTGTAAAAAGGGTTTGTAGAAGGGGTACGGTTTGTGTTTTGCGTTTTGTAGAAAGGGTTTGTGGTGATCAAGGAGATTAGAAAAAGAGAGATATGAATTTTGATGACTTGATATGAGTTTTGATGACTTGATATGAGTTTTGATAACTTATATAGAGCAAGAGAGATATGAGTTTTGATGACTTGATACAATGAGTTTGACAAACACCATCTCGTGACACAAAAAACACAAACACTCTTTGTCTTCTTTATACAAAACCATCTCATGTCAAAACGTACAACACATACAAAACCATATCGTGACAAAACCATCTCAGGCACGCATATACACCACCATCTCATGACCTCTCTTGCAAATCCAACAACAACTCCTGTGACCTCTCTAGCTAATCCGACATCAACTCTCATGACTTCTCTTGAGTAACGACACCATCTCGTGACCTCTCTTGCTCGCATAACCGAGACCAAGTCTTGTGACTTCTTTGTCTCGTAACTGCACAGAAACAAATATAAATTTCACTTAACATTTCACATATAACTTTTTAATAAAACAGAAAGCTCACATAGTAAACTTGAAACATACATTAAACAGAGCAGCTAACAGAAACAGCAAACACAAACAGCTAACAACTTTTTAATAAAACAGAAAGATCACATAACTTTTTAATAAAACAGAACAGCTAACAGAACAGATCACATAATATAACATAAACTTGAAACATACATGAACATGAAATTAAACATAGAGAGGATTGACTGTCGACCTCAACCCTGTTAAAATTATCAACACAAGAAGACTAAAACATCACTTAAAAGACTCACACTTCCCTCTCGAGATGAACTTAAAGAACATGACTACAAAAGAGTTAGTTTGTTACCATTATGTCTGGTAGAGACGAAGCCAATACAGAAAGATGTTCCTTGGCGTCCTGTTGAATTGAAAACGATCATTAAAACAAAGTATACACATATCTAACCAGTAAACACATAAAGAGTAAAAGCTAAAAGATCGTTGATCCAAGTCAGAATGCAAAACTAACAAAAAACTTTTCTTTTCTTCTTACCTTGGAAACGAGATGATAAAACGAGAGAGATTGATTCAGTATTAATGCAAAATCAGTAGATTACGTCAAGAGCAAAAACAGAACCGAACTGCTTTGGTTTTGCTTGCGAAGAAGAGAAACTGAAACATCACTTATCTGTGGGTTTCCATGCTTCCTCTGTCACGGAGAAGAGGAGAAGACGAGAGCGAAGACGGAGGATCGGTGGTGGAGAATCGTTGGTGGTAAAGGATCGGTTTCGATCCTTTCTCAGTCGTGACGGAGAACACGAAGGGGAAACAGAGATGAAGAAGAAGAAAAAATGATTTTGGTGAAAAGAAAATAGAACAAAAAAATATATTTTGCCTAAAATGGTGACACGTGGGTTGAAAAACTCTCTAATAATCGGTCACAAAAGTCACCCATTAAGGATCGATAATGTATCTTTTCCTTTATTTTGATTTAATTAAATGTCATTAAAGCACTAAGAAACCCATTAAGGATTGCCGATAATCATGGTCTAAAGCAGCTACAAAACATCCATTTGTCTCTCATCTTCTTCTCGAGAGGAGAGAGAGGATTAGCGAGACAAAGCTGGTCTGGTCTTGTCTTACTTCAACCTCATTCATATATATAATCTGTAGAAATATATATACATCAACAGATAGAGAAGACTTGGCATTGGCCATGGAGTACGAGAGGATTGAGAAGGTGAAGCAGGTAATTAACTCATCTCTCTCTCTCTCTCTTTCAAGTACAACATCCATTACGTTACAGTGAGTTTCCTCTGTTGAAGAATTTTTGGGAGGAAGATATGAACTTTTTCTTTATTAAATCTGTGTTTACTGTTAATTTTCATCCTTTTTTCTCCTCCCTTCAATCAAACAGTTTTGCTTTCTCTGAAAAAGGTTTATTTGTTCGTCCTTTAAACTATTGAAGCCATGAAAAACGCAAACAAGTTTTGGTTTATATCTTGCAGAAGAGCATACTCTCGCCGACTAAGCTGAGAATGAAGCTAATGGGTTCGCACAATAACAAAAAGAGAGAAGGATCTAACAATAACTCTTCAAGAACATCTCCTGTTCGTCTTCAGGTTTCGGACGGCACTGAATTATCCAAGAACAGCTTGCTAGCTTCTAATTCTGATTCATACGACGATGATAATGGTTTTGTCTCTCGTCTTTAGTCTCTCAATATGTCTTAGAATCGCTAACTTCTCTGTTTTTGCTCTGTTCTTGGCTAAAGTCTCTGTCTACTCTTAGCTCTGCACTTGGCTAAAGTCTATTTGCTCTGTTCTTGACTAAAGTCTCTGTATTTGCTCTGTTCTTGGCTAAAGTCTCTGTATTTGCTCTGTTCTTGGCTAAAGTCTCTATATTTGCTCTGTTCTCGGCTGAAGTCTCCGTCTTTGCTCTGTTCTCGGCTGAAGTCTCTGTCTTTGCTCTGTTCTTGGCTAAAGTCTCTGTGTTTGCTCTGTTCTTGGCTAAAGTCTCTGTATTTGCTCTGTTCTCGGTCAAAGTCTCTGTCTTTGCTCTGTTCTTGGCTTAAGCTTTCTCTTTTTGCTCTGTTCTTGATTTATCTCTCTGCTCCATGTTACAATTAAATCGATTTAACTTGGCTAGAGTTTGTCATTGATTTGCTCTTGGCTAAAGTTTGTCTCTTTTGCTCTGTTCTTGTTAGTGGCGGCTTCAACAACGGACATACGAGTAGCTAAACTGCCAGTTTTGGACCTAAGCGACACTCAAGCCTCGAGACATGGGTCTGAAGGTCTTACGAGAGAAACCAATCAACCGAAACCTCAGCAACTGAAAAAGACTGACTTGAGTATGGCTCTGAGGCCACAAGAAGATGAAAGTCTTGATTACGACAGTAACGCCAGCTCTTCAAGCTTCGAGTTTCACGGTGGTGTTCGTGGAGAGCGTTCCAATCAGAATCATGTCTCAAGAGCATACCCTTCGAGACAGATGCCATCCAAGTGGAATGATGCTGAGAAGTGGATAATGAGCAGACAGAACATGGTGATGAGGAAGAACGGTCAAGGGAACCGGATGCCTGTTAGAGTTATTACCGATAATACAGGTTGTGAGTATAACAAATCTAGGATACAAACTGATGGGTTCGAGAAGTTCCCTAGGTATGTTCCCACGGTGCCACATCCAATTCTAACTCAAGGGTATGGAGGAAACTTGTTGATCGAACAATCAACACAAAGCAATGATCTTTTGGACACAACAAAGGAGTCATCACGTGACGAAACACCAGGTAAAAATGGTGATTAATTATTATTATTTTTTTTTTGAAAAATGCCCTCACATATCATTAAATCATATTTTGTGACAAATTTATCATATAAGCGGATTTAGAAAAATAGCATCATTTAAAAGTAAAAAAATAGCATCTCTAAAAAATAAAAAATAGCAAATATATATTTTCTATTTGAGTTTAAGGTTTTGTGATTAGGGTTTATGGTTTTGTATTTATGGGTGGAGATGAGACTAGAGTTTAGGAGTTAAGAGTAATTTAGCATTCAAATGACCGAGTGTTATTTTTAGGAAATTTTATCAATGGATGCTATTTTTAGGATAAACCTTTAAATGTACTAGTTTGAAGATTTGCCCTTGTTTTTTAGTAGAGTTTTGAATATTGAATCAGCTTGATTTTTTTTTGTGTGAAGCTGGTCCTGTGATACGCTCTGTATGTATGAGAGATATGGGAACTGATATGACGCCAATACCGAGTCAAGAACCTTCAAGATCAGTCACACCAGTTGGTGCAACAACTCCTCTTCGCAGCCCAACTTCTTCTCTGCCTTCTACTCCTAGAGGAGGCCAACAAGAAGAGTCACAAGACCCGTCAGCAAACACAAAAAGAGAACTATCTGAGGAGGAAATGAAAGCGAAGACGAGAAGAGAGATAGTAACCCTCGGGGTTCGGTTAGGGAAGATGAACATTGCGGCTTGGGCAAGTAAAGAAGAAGAGGAGAGCAATAAAAACAAGGTAGACGCAGAGGAGACACATAGGATTGAGTTTGATAAACGAGCGAGTGCTTGGGAAGAAGCAGAAAAATCAAAACATAATGCAAGGTCTGGTATTCTCTTAGCCTAATGAACCAAATATTAAACTTGTCAGTGAAGAAACATAAAGTAGAAGTAGAACACCTAAAAAACTTGTTTTCATTTCTTTTTTAACACTCAATTTTCTTTAGGTATAAGCGTGAGGAGATCAGAATCCAAGCTTGGGAAAGTCAGGAGAAAGCCAAACTCGAAGCAGAAATGCAACGTATTGAGGTATGTACGTGAGGCGTTTTTCGGATACTTTTGCTTGATCACTTACATGAAAGTCACTGATAAAGCATTTGTGGGTAGGCTAAAGTTGAGCAGATGAAGGCTGAAGCTGAAGCAAGGATAGTGAAGAAAATAGCAATGGCTAAGCAAAGGTCTGAAGAGAAACGGGCTTCCGCGGAAGCTAGAAAGGCCCGTGATGCCGAGAAGGCAGTGGCTGAAGCCAAATATATCAGGGAAACTGGTCGAATACCGGCGTCAGGTTACAAGATATGTTGTGGTTGGTTCTCATGAGGCATTGGAATGACTTTTTGTCTTTTGAGTTAATCAGGATTTGCTTCTCAAAGTCAAATCCCTTTGTGTAATATATAAATGGAATGCATCTTTTGTTGCATAGGTTCAAAAGAGAATGGCAAAGATTGTGTCTTACGTTAGGGGTTGCTATTGCCTAAGGCCCTAAAGGAACAATTTAAACCTGAACCGATATAAACAGAAACCACTTGTAGGCCGTATAAATCACTGGAAGTAAAAGTTTTGGCGTTATGGTTACATGTTCACATAATGTTTACTTGCTCACCAAACAACTGTCACTAGTGGCCCTCTACACTGATATATTTGGGCTTTGAGCTATGGGTCCAATGGTTAGAAAGTTCATGAGTAATTTTGGTCCAGTTAGCCTAATGATCAATCATCATAATTGGGGCTCGAGTGTGTTTTCTTTGATGAATGGTAAATATTCATATAAATAAATGAAAATCAGGATTTAAAACTTGTGACTTCAACTTGGTTACCCTAAAGCATCAAATAAATGTAAAAGATTGGTAAACTTAGATCAGTTCATTTCTTACATCTAATTATTCTTGATAACCGGATTCGTTAATATTAATTAATTAGTTAAAACTTCGTTACACTTTCCAAGTTATGGTACACAGTTTATGGAGAGAATGGAATGCTCGACGCCATGGAGAGCAGCCAAGGGATGTGAAGGTTCTGATCAAATGTGTGGACAAAACTATTCGCCTGAAACTGTTACCAGTTAAAGGAAAAGGCGATTGAAAATCTTGGGGAGGGGTTGTGTGTGGTTTGGATCAAGAATGCAAGATTCCTCTCAGATTTGAAGTTCAAAAGAATTGATTATTTCGTTTAATTCATGGATTATATTCTCTAATCAACAATGGAAACATTTGATGTAAAAAAAAGTTTGATTGAATAAAATTTTACATTCATTAAAAAAATAATAATATTAACTAATTAGTAGGTCTCCATGGCATAAAAAACAACGAAGGTTGATTGGTTCTTTCCTTTATATAAGTTCCTTTTTTACTTTGCCTCAGAAAAGTATTTCGACGACCATCAATAATATCTCATTTGACGTTTTCTGTTCGTCGTTTCAAATGAAGATAAATGAGAAAAACTAGTCGCACAGTAACAACTTACATATCCACTCAAAACCCTTATCGCTAAAAGCTTATTTTGGTTATATTCATTTGTAATATTGTATCATGAATCATGATACTTCAATTTGACTACGGTAGTACCGCTCTTTTATCAACTTTGATTTATCAATTTCTGAAATCTTTTTTTTTTGGTCCAAAATCTTCTTTATCTCATACATTTAACATAAAATCAAACCATGATCTAATTCTAGTTCACTTAGTACCCGAATGGTTCAAACGCAGTGATTGCAGTTGCGGGAGTTAGCGGATGCGGGTGGTTGCGGTTGTGGGAGTTAGAGGATGTGGGTGGTTGCAGTTTCTAGCGGTTCTAAGAGATTTGTACGACTGGTTCTGCGATTAGAAATTGGTGCATTTGCGGAATACCTATGACTGGTTAACTACCAAATGTAGCAACGGTTAAATAATAAATTAATAATATTTATATTTATATAATTATAAAATATCAGAAACAATAATATTATAATACATATAAAAATTATATTCAGAAAGGTATAGTTTTAAATTTTTAAAAATTATAGAAAATATTTTTATTTTAAAGTTTTATAATATTAATGAAAGTATAATAGATATATTTTAGTATTTATCTAATTCTAATCTGTTGTCAAAAAAAAAATCTAATTCTAATTTAAATTTTTTATTGAATATTTTTATTTTTGTATTTATATTGTTTTAGAAAAAAAAGTTTTTTTTTATCCTTCCGCAACCGTAAACGTTAGCTGGAACCAGCTTTTAAATTTATAAGGTTTAGAGCGGTTTGAATCGGTTTAAGCGATTGTTGTAAAACGCCAACAACCGTTACCAACCGCAAAAACTGCGTTTGCAGGTAGTAGCGGAAAAACCATTCATCCCCTTAGTGAACAAAATAAATAGAAGATATATGCAATCAGGATTGGTTTTGATAAAAAGACAAGTAAAATATTAACTTAAAATTCCCAGTTTTAAGTAAAAATTTTTTAATAACATTACTTTTAACTAAATTGTCTATATTTCACAAAATTTCAGAGCAATCATGTATATAACTAAAGTTCAAAAAAATCATGTATACAACTAATTGATACAGATTCTCTGAACCTCCTGTTGAAATAAATTTGATTTTTTTTTACTTGTATCATTTATTATTTCTAATTTATCTACTATATGAAATTAATGTCTTCAGCAGCAAACTTAAAAGAAATTTTTTGCATACCTTTAGAGTTTGAAAAGTTTGTATTGAAGATCGAATTCCGGCTTTGGTTTCTTCCAAATTTATGTTGATATGATAAAATAAGTACAATCAGTTATGGATTGATGCATGTTTTTTTTGTTTTTAAAACCAAAAAAAAAAAACTAATTTTAATAGGTAAAAAAGAAAAAGAAAAAAAGATGAGAACTTTCAAAATGATGGGTCACCATGCACTGTTTAACTAGGGCTCATGAAAGTGCCCCAACTTGTGTCATCTATAAATTTTCCTATCACATGCACCCAACATTATTTTAAACAATTCCCAATTTTCTTACTTAGAATTCATAGTCCCACCACTAAAGATATATGTGAATCACATTCATACACCACAAATCAAACCATATACTTACAAATATCTCTTTATCAGATTTGTTATTTATTTGACTTGTCTTTTTTATTAATCGATCACTATATTCTCTTAAATAGCCAATCAACACACAAACCCTAATAGTTTAAAAAAAAACACACACAAACCCTAATCATAAATTCTTCTATGTTGCCAGATATTTCTGGATATCACGTTCACGTTTCTATGTTGTAACCATTCTACAAATTTCGTTTCATATTCCTTATAGTTTGGTGAAAACAAAACCTACATTGGTCTTACGTTTGTTTTTTTGCTTTTTTGTTTTCAATACCATATACTATTTTTTTAGCAACTGAATTATATTAAAATTTTAGAGGGCTTTATAGCATGAAGCCATGTCCACTTGGAAAATTTTGTTACAAAGACAGGCTCATTGAAAATTCTAGAAATGAAAAATGCTTGAAAAAAAAACTAAAAAAGAATGTTTGTTAGAATTCCAAAAAGCTCCATAGATCGTCAATTCGTGGTAAAGGCTTGTACAAAAGCTAGATGTGGTTGAGGATAAAAGATACCACATGTCCGAGAGCTGCTCGAATCGCTAAGGTTTCCGCCATGAGAGGAGAAGCTACATGTTCTTGGAAGAAACATCCTCTAGCTTATCCCCGATGATGATTGGTCAGTAAACTCCAATACCATATACTATAAACGTTAGGGCATATCTTAATTGATGTACCAATAAAAGTGTATTACGAGTACGAACTACGGATCAATACGTGTCAAGAAAAGAAAAAAGGTTACTGCTGACGCAAAACGAGATCTAGTTTTAGTGTAAAGCCCTGAATAGCGGGTCCGAATATTTCGGTGTTTCACACAAACCAATAAATGAACTGGGACACAAAAATCACTTTCTCATTTCTATGTGGACCAGTGACTTTCAGACAAAAGTCTTAATAGCTCCAAAAGACCAAAACCATCAAGTTGATTGGAGAAGTAGTGAGCAACGAAAATGACATAACAAAAGTTCAGTAAAAACAAAAGTTCAGTAAAAGACCAAAAGATCTTATAATTACAGTATTACGACAGATATAGTTTTTTTTTCCTGTTTCCACAAAGTTCAACACAAAGCTCTCTTCTCAAGTAATAAAGAGAGATTAAAAGCTACTAATTAAACTAAGAAGATCAATACTTAATAACTTGAACACCAAGAAAAAGGGTTTTACTTTCTACTTCTCTAGTAGTTGAACGAACCCCCAACGGATGCTATACCATTACCGAGACTCCTCGGGTCTGACCGGTTCCCAAAGTCATCACAGTTCCCATTGCTCGGGACCTTATCGACGTTATCGGAAGATGGAGCGGAGTTAAGAAGCTCAAGGCCTCGTTTCCCCATTTGCTGCACTTCTTGTGGTGAGAGTATCTTAATGCACCACACGCTGCTCACAAACTCCCTGTGCCCGATGAAGGTGTAAGCACAAAGTTAGATCAGTGGAACAATGCCATGTGAGACAAGTGAGGGAAGTTTAACTTACGGCCAAGGGTCATCGCCGAGGAGAAGAACATCGTTCTCTCGGTCGACAAATACAAGCTGCCAGCCTGATCTCACAGGATCTTCTAATTGGCCTTCGAGGCCAAACATGCGAGCAAGCTCGCTTCGCAGCTCGTTGTAGCTGCTGAACTTCGTTATATCTAACGATCTTCCAAAAGAACCTGACTTGTACACCTGCGAAAACATTTCCATTAGGTCATCACTAGTTACGTGCAACACAAGAAACACACTTAATTTACCTTCACAAAGGTATTAGACTGTTGGTTCTCTGAGGGCTGTAGAAAACCTGGTTCCTCTATACAACTAGAAGGTGTAGTCATTGTACCAGAGAACTCGTTGTTGAAAGTTGATGATGTGAAGGGTAGAGTGGTGGAGTCGCCACCTTCAATGCCAATGCTTCTAAGGTTTGACATTCCGTTTGGGATCAGAAGGGAAGATGAATCTATGTTGACTCCAAAGAGGAGATGGCTGTGAGGGTCTGAGTGGTTCTCTTCTTGACCACTGGGGAATGGAGGCAACGAGACAGCATTTGGAGAAACGTTGCTTGTGTGTGACTGTCCCAACTGCTCCATTACTGATTGGTTGTTGTTAACGGCTGTAGAGTGCTGGAAGGATGAATCAATTGCAGGACGCTTTGATGGCCAACCTGAAGAAGTCATTGCAGAGTTTGTTCTAGTGAGGTTGAGCAGTTGAGAAGACTCGTCTTGAGGGAAGTTACTGAGGAGAGTGTGGAGTTGAGTGATGGGATTGTTTCCTCCGTTGGTGTCTGAGAAGCTTTGTTGATGACAAAGAGGTGTCATTGACTGGAGTAGAGACGTGTTTGACTGAGACATAGCAGCACTGGAAGCAGACAGATTATGATTATCCACCACTTGCTGCTGCTGCTGAGAAAGTTGCTGCTGCAGCATCTGCGGCTGCACTAAGGAAGGAGGTTGCATAGAGAAACCTGAGGGACTTTGGAACTGAAGAAGAGAAGCAGCGGCTTTAGCAGGATCAATGCCTCTCATGTCTTGAAGTGCAGCTGCAGCCATTGCTTGGTAAGCATCATTCTGCATACCAAGCAAGCCTGAAGCATCAAGCCTCGGCTGCATCCACGGGTTCACTCCCATACCTTGAAAGTTCATAGACTGAAGTCCTCGGTCCCACATAAGCGGTGAACTCATACCCATACCCATACCCATATCATCTTCTTTAAGACCTACATAAACAAAAGAAGAGGAGACAAGATTAGAATATACATTTTTAGTATTATCTATAAATGAATATAAACACATACATTCAACGTTTTGAAATGAGAACATTCTCGAAAGTAAAATTATGAAGTTTTTGGATAAAAATCTAAGTTATAAAATGGTATATTTATTTTTATAAAATGAGTCCCCTGCGATATCGCACGGTTACTTACCTAGTATATATATAAATAAAAGATTAGAATATATATACAAACTTTCAAGGGATGAATCAAGTTCTGAAATTAACAATTACCATGAAAAGATGGGAGACCTGAAGGCCAGGGACGTTTAAGCCTGAGAGGAAAAGGAGATGGATACATAGGGAATGTCGTTAAAGGCTCAATCTCCCACAAGGACACCCTCGGTTGCCTATCTCCTGCAGTGGACTCGTCCCATCCGACCTGCACCATGATCAAGATGATGATATATATATGTATACAAGAAAGCAAACATTTGGTTAGAGAAATGAACCTTAACGGACCGCCAATGAGAATTAGCCCACCGAGCAGGATCTAGATCACAAATGCCAGTTATTGTACCCATGTACCGACGAACACTTGATTCTTCGGTTTCAAACAGCATCCTAAACCTCATGCCAACAGACACACGAGTGTGATAAACCGCTTTCACGTACTTAGCCAAGGGTATTACAAACTCTGATGGACTCGCCCTTGGGTTATAGAAGATGGTGAAGCGACTGTTTGTGGAGGCTGCATGAGCTGCTGCGGCAAGAAGGCCTAAATGCATACTGTCACTTGATAAAACAGATGAAGGCATGACAGTTTGTGGCCGGTGTGCTCGCCTTATACCAAGAAGTAACTGATTCTTATCGTTCCTGATGATAAAAACAAAAATGACATGAGCTCCACCATTCACAACTATGGATATTTGAAGAAGTGGGTTCTAACCAGATGAAAAGAACGGAGTCACCAGCGACAAGCCTTTTAGCACTCACAAATACGCTCCAACCAGTAGTAAGAAGGTGTCTTTTCGGTTGGCCTGAGAGGAGATAAACAAAAGCAGAGTCAGTAACAAACTCTCTTTGTTTATTCGTTATTTATAACCAATGTTACAAAAATCGGTAGGCGGATTAACAGATTATTGATTAATTTTTATATATATTACGTTTACATTAAATATTTTAGTTTTATGGTTTAATTACAAAATTAATTTAATGAATCATAAAATTACATATGCAAAAAAAAAAAAAAGTAGACAAATTTGTGGATTTTCACTAACAAAAATGTTTAATTTAACATATTTAGATCAATTTAAATTGATTCAAACTAATTTAGATCCATTTAAACCAATTTATGACGGTTTGAACCGATTTGAGTTTCATAAATCAATCGAATTTAAGAACTCGTTTTGGCTATGACTGATTTGCCGCCTAAACCAATTTGAGTTGCATAAATCGGATTTAACAAAATCAGACCAATTTTTTTCAACATTGGTTATAAACTTATAATTAAGGAAACTGAACTTTAATTGGGTGAAATCTAACCTCGGAAAATATGTCTGAACTTCCATTCATTGTCATGCAGATCTCTTGCCATCAACTCTTGAGCTGGAGGCTGCTGTGTGTAATCCTGAAGAACACAAAAAAAAAAAATCATTAGCTAAGTTCGAAAGAAAAGAAACTTCAGAGTAAGTAGAATGAAAATTACCAAGGGAGGGAAAACTTTCTCAGCAGCTCGGCGAGGCACAGAGAAACCTCCATGAGTGCTGGTATCACTAGCAGTCAGAGTTTTACAGAAATAGTTTGTAGGTTGTCTACTCGGGACACCTAACTCCGCCGCAAGGTAAGAATCTTTTTGCTCTTGCTGGCATTCAAACAAGAAAAACTGTTCATAACACCGACAAAATCCTCATAAAAAGTAAAAAGTGTGGATTACATGTAAGAAGTCTCATACCGCATTCAACGGCTGTAAAGTCATCTGTGCATAGACTTCATCAGTTTCAACATCTGCCTGAAATTTTAAGAAAAAAAAAGTCCTGAACTAAGTCACATAACAGAATAAACACACTATTCTCATAAAAGAATATTTCTCACATGCATTGTGACATTGTGAAGCTGACAGATAAGCTGTGGTTGCAAGCTGGGATAGTTTGGTGTATGGGCATCCACTTCTTTATTGGTTGAAGCAGCGACCTGAAAGTACACAAAATATTTGTAGATGTTTGAGTAATCTATAACCAAAACAGCATAAGGGAAGGAGACACAAACCTGTTCACTGTGACCTTGAGGGAAATAAACAACTCTGCTTCCAAGAGGAGGTAGTGAGACAAGAGGACCAGCACAAGCATGCCAGAGCTCAGAATTAAGAACTCTCTTCTCTCCTGTAACTTTATTTTCAACAAAACACACACACAAGTTAGTTAAAATCTCCCACACAAAAAAAAACAAAGTTTCTACATTTGCAAGTATTAAGCAATAGAGAGAGAAAGTAATAATACCTTCATGAGGATGAGGATGAGGATTAAACCCAGCTGAAGACAATCTCATCTTCTTATTTTTATATATAACTTAAAAAGCAAACAATAAAAACAAATTTTTCAAACTTTGTTTCTTCAAAGATCCAAGATGCCAAAATGTAATTATGACTTAGGAGAGACCAAAAAAGTATTAACTTTCTTTAACTGTTTCCCTCCACCTCCCCACTCATTCACCAACCAAATCTTTTTTCACAAATCCAAAAACACTTAGACAAAAAAAAAACAGAGTTCTTCTCCTTCTTATCCTGACAGAACAGAACACACATCAACCAAGTCTTGATTTTTCTAGCCAAATAAGCTGGCCGACTTCAAAGCCGCTTCTCTGAATCTTCAACTCCTTCATTACTTGTTAATTTATCCAGTAACCCCACTGTTAACTCCCATTAGAATAGTGTCTATAAATAAAAGACCCCCAACTTGATTTTTTTTTTTTCTTAGAAAACCCACCACCGCCAAAAGCTCAGAAGCCAAGAAAGAAACACAGATCTCGAGCTATCAATAAAACGACAGGAGAAGGTGTCGTTTCAGCCTTGTACAAATAGATCTTCTTCTTTTAAGCTGTGCTTTTGGTTTCGTTATAAGCTTACGAGAAATCGAGATCCCAGGACTGTGATCAGGAAATGAGAAAGAAAGTGATGGGCATGCAACTGCTCAACTGTTACACAACATGTGTACACAAGGAATAATAATCAGACAAAGAAAGAAAGAAAGAGACTGTTTTTTTTTTGTTTTTAATTTTGTTTAGGAAGGTTTCTCCGGTAAAGAAAAGTGGCGGCGACGTGGCGGAGCTTTCTTCTGCTATTATTATTATATTCTCTGCTCAAAAGCAACTTCTCTCCTCTCTCTCTCTCTTATTTGAATGAGAAGTAAGGAAGAACGACAATGGCTGTTTTGACCCGTACCCGGACGGAGCGGGTCTTTTATGCTCTTGCTTAACATTTTTAAAGCAACTTGTTCTTCTCAAAGGACACGAATATTACTACTTTACCCCTTACTTCTGATTTTATTACAGTTGGGGGCTCGTGTCCTCCCGACTTCGAAACTTCGTTGCATCGTCCATGTACCTAAACTACATTCTAGTATTTTTTTTCTTTCTTGAGAACTATATTATACTAGTATTGTACTTTCATTTTCTTAATTTTTTTAATCATAAGCTTACATCCAACCTCGTCTCTGTGTATGATAATTGATCAACTACGTTGTACTACAGTCGCATATTTTAAGTACACATACATGATCCTGTATCTTATATTAGATTAGATATATTTAGTGTTAATTCCTCACGTCACGATTATTATTTCTATCATATAATGTGTTCTTTGATGATTATTTCGGTTATTAAAAAATCATTTTTCGGGTGTCAGCAAAACTGTATTAGGAAAATAATTTATTGATCAAATTATTTTGTAGAACGTTGACGATCTTGCGACGGATCTAAACTCTGTAACCAAGAAAAATTTATCTAGCGACGCCAAAGCTAACTGATAAATATATACCACATCACATTCCCTGAAAACATGTCGTGGTTCGTCACTTTTTTTTGTCACTTATGATCGTAGATTTAAGATTGATTCTATCCAACTACTAAAAACTTGATCCACGACTTTCTCATCATTTTTTCTTCTATAAATAGACATGGGCAGAAAGAAAATATGAAAATGAGGAGGATAGAAATCCATAATAGCATGTTGTTGAGCACTCTACTAATACATGTATATATTTCATATCCATATTAAAGGCATTTAAAGCTTATTTAGAAGATTCTTGAAAGTATGATTTTTTAGATTTATTTTTTGTTCCAAAATAATAGATTTTCTAAGAGTTTAAGGTACTTTTAGTAGTTAATGTTGAAAAGTTGTATACTTTTAAGTAACATTAATTGAAAATATTTGAATTGGTTGAATACTATTGTTTGATATTTATTGGAAAATGTATAGTAAAATAAATAATAAATTCAATTGTAAAAAATTAATTATTTTCTTTATATGCGCGAATACTCTAGAAAATCCTTCTTTCGGGAACAGAGGGAGTACATACGTACTCTTTTCCCGTATTCTTTGGCTTGGACATTAGTAAAAATTAAAAAGTTTTTTTTAAGAAGTGAAAAAGAAAAGAAAACAGCCATAGTTACTTACATAGAAAATAAAATATATAGATATAATGTAACTGTGTAAAGAGCAATATGTTTCAGTGTTCTATATGACCACATATAAATTGTTTTGCCAACATCTATAGGTAAGCTTATATTTGTGTATAATATAAACTAAGATCTTAGTTATTAAACCCTTTCCAAAAAAAAAAAGAAGATCTTAGTTATTATCATTAGTTATTAGTTGTGGCGCGCGCGAGTACGTCATAAATTAAGTGCTCCTTCATTTCATTGGGTGTATTCTTTTGCCTCATTATTTGATTGTGTGATGTGAAATGGAAGTGTGCGAGTTATGAATATATATATTTATTTATATATGAAAGAATAGCAATACGTAAGGTTGACAGAGAAATCACCTGATAAAAATGGCAGGACGCGCTTTTAGGGTTTCCTTTTCTACATTTTTCCTTCAATGATATATGTATTAGGATATTTCCAATTTTACTCTATTTTCACTTTAAAATAAAGTTTAGAGTTAAAATGTTCTAATGATACTATATTTCTCACTCTATAATAAAGTGAAAATATGTTTATTTCAAATATAAAATAATTTTTTTTTTGTTTATCACTCTATCTTTTACTTTAAAATAGAATATTATTAGATCAAGCTCAAACTCTATTACTATAGTTATTTTATTTTAGAGTGAAAATTTGAGTAAACCGTGGGAGATGGTATTAGTTGTATGAATAGCATATGGAGAGGGCAAAATTATGTTTTTACTACATTATTGAAATAAAAAGGAGATTGAAAAAGATTTTAAATTCTATTAAAAAATGGAAAACGGGATTAGAGATAGGGGAGGGGAAAAAAAAGAGCACAGTGTAGGGTTGTCCCTAGGTAGAAAGAAAAGTTAAGAGGAAGGGAGCGGTGTACGATGATAGGTTATGAAATCAAGGTACCAATTACAGCCGTTAGATCAAACGTATATACATGAGTTGGATGGAGATGGGACATGACATTATATACTAAAACAGTGGTGCTTTTCTATTGGTCGCTTTCAGAGTACTTGCGGTGTTCCATCGCTACACGCATTCACCATTTGCTCCCGCCCACACACGTGCGTCACTGTGTATATATACATGTACACGTAAATCCATAAGATATTTTATCTCCCACATATCAGGCATTTAAGCATACAGGGCTTGCAGGCTCTTAAAATCAATAGTATATTATCTTCTGCAGGACGAAGTTGACTTTACTTGAGATACTAGTGCAATATTTACTGAAGATTCTTGAAGACTCGAGTCATAACACAATCGTCAAGAGTTTAACTAATAAGGTGATAGGAGCCTATCGCGAGTTTCACTGGATTGTATGGAACGAAGAGCTAAATATTTATCTAGTCAAATGAGATAGTTTATATTGATCATTATAGTTTTAGTAGCTTATAACCATTTTTTTTGGTTTAATAGTAGCTTATAACCATGCTAGATCATGGGACGAAATCCACACCAACCTTCAAAATATGTAGATATTTTGCTATTTAAAATTTTCTATATGGTGAAAAAAATTAATAATGCAGATTTATAAGTCGTGAGTTTTAAACTCCTTTTCCAAAATAATTCAAACTCTTAACTTCGGCTAAGATTTCAAAAATTTAACCACTCTAACTCAACTACTAGGAGTCTATGATCAACATCACTTGACATCTTTTTTAGCTGCTATACGAGAATAATATTCAATTTACTTTTGCTTTACTTGAAGTTCAAAATCAGTTGATGTAGAAAAAAGGGGTTCAAATTCAGTTTTTTTTTTTACAAGAATTACAACAGTTATGAATCTTTCGTTAGTAACAGTATGAACATAACAAAAAAAGTTGAAGAGATAAGAACGCACGCACGAAAGGCCATTCATGCCAGTCGGATCAGAGCGTCTGGCCCATCTCACATGCCGTCTCTCTCTTTTTTCTCTTTTTCTCAAAAAAAAAAACACCTGTGATGGGTACTTGTGTTATTTTATTTATAAGAAAATTAATTTTATTTGTTTTTTAAAATATATTGGATCATTTTAGAAGATGAGATACCTTTTCAATCAGCATCTATCATTCTTAGCTTTGGTTTACAAATTCCAAGTGTTTCGGTCTCATGCAAATTTGGCGTATGGCTTATCCAAATGGTTGGTGCTAATATCGCATATTTATAATTGTGGAGCATATCATTACCAATATAATAATGTTGATTCAATTCCATCTTTCACATTACTAGGTCAGTTCAACGACGCATTCTCTTCATCATTATAAAATGTTGATCAATAATTGTACTAGAATTTTCCAGTTTCCGTATTAATTAAGTTTTTTTTTTCTTCTGATCGGTGATATATTAGTATAACACGAAAAAAATGTATTTGAGTTGTGGTCTATGGGCACTACACGTGAAACCTGTCTTATTGAGTATAACTGTATAAGTTACATCGTCTTTGGATTTTATGAACAGAAGTAAAAAGATAAAATTATTTTGTATCTGACGTTTAAATAATCATTTAACACCAAAAAACAATCCCTATTTAAAACACCGAATTCTCTGGCAAACTTGTCAACGTCATTGCCAAAAATTTCTCATACATTTTCATAACCAACACACTTTCATGTAACGAAGAACTCAATCAAAACAATACATTAAATGCCGGCATATCCTATTTACTCGTATTGTTAAAAAGCTAAATAAATTAAACATATTTTCAAAATTATCAATTTATATTTATTTGTTGATTTACTTTTTATAACTATTTTAAAATTCATATTTTTACATTTTAAAATATATTTATATTTTAAAATAAAATACATTAATAAAATTTAAAACTTAATTTTTAATCACAAAACAGGTCTAAAATATGATTTTTAAATACGGAAAATTGTAGTTATTAATGTTTGAAGTGATGATGTTTTTTATATAATACTCCATATTTCTATTTGAATTCTTTATGTTACTTATTAACTCAAAACATATATGATCAAGAGTTATATGTATGTTTGTCGACTTGATTTTAGCGTTACATCCTTGTTTGTAAATTTTTTTTTGTATTTTTATTGAACTTCTGTGTTATGGATTTAATATTGTAACTGCATCCAAATTTCTTGTCTCTAAAAAATGCTAACTAATCATTGATTTTATAATATTTTCGTTAAAATCTAATATTACTGAGATATGAAATTTAACAAATCTCTCTAATTTTATTTATTACAAACAAATTTTTAGAAACCTTTCCTGTGTCATAGTAGTCAATACCTAACAGTTTAATTTGACTGTTTATTACGTACTATACTGGCAATACAAATCGTGTTTGCTATAAGTCGATCGCATTGTCATAACCCAAGTAAAATACTAAAGTATCATACTAGGAAAAATACTACGTTGTGTTATGTTAGAAAGTAGCATATATATGTTGACGGTTAAATAAATCATTTAATGTTGTGGTTATGCATATTCTTCACAGATACTGCTCATGAATAATCCTCCGAAGAGAGAGATTTGTGAGGAAATCAAAATTAAAAAAGCAACAAGTCAAGTGTAAGATTTGGGAGACCCACCATTCATCGATGAAGATTTCCCCGTCCCACCTCTTTTGACATCGTATTTGATTTTATATCTTCCACTATTATTTCCTTCTCCTTAACTTTATTAATCATTATCTTTCTGGCTAAAGCTTTTGGAAAACAAAATCGAATACATGATGGAAGTTACGAAGCTGCCTGGAAATAAATAAGAGATGGAAATCAAGAAGCAAAGGTGGCGAAAGTAAACATCATATGGGTGAAAATGAAACACCAAATGTATGTTCCGAAAGAAGACGGTGAGCAAAAAGTGGGATGGAGATGAAGTAATGTCAATTTTCATAAAAATTTTAATATATTTCCATCCGCCGCAGACCTTTCTATTCGCATTTATAAGATGATGCTTACATATATACATCTTTCTTTTTATTATATCTACTTATTAAGTTATTATATTTTATCTTAGTCAGGAAATAATAATTATATTTTCATTATTTGTTAAGTTTTATGATCTTTTTGTAACTTAAGTTTTATAATATTTGTATCCAAATATAATTTGTAATGAATAAATTTGCTTATCTATCTTATATGTCACTAATATTTCATTTTACTTCCCATGTTAGATATTTTTCACCGACTTATAATATAGTAATTCTTTCGAAATACTAATTAATATCAACTGAATTCTTATTACATAAGTCAGATTAATTCCATTGTCTAATACATACCAAGTAAGATTGATCAAACAAGTTTCGAATTGAATCTTCAGATCGGATGAACTCACTTGTTTTGATTGTTATATCATATTAAATTGTTTTAACTTAAAATTAAATAAATAGTTTTATTTGTATTTTCTAATGCTGTTCAAATTTATCTTCCTTCTAATACAAAATATATTATCACTATTAAATACCGGTAATGTGAAATGTAACTGGAAAATGTTCATTGAATTTATAAATTTAGAAATATTTGTAGTGAAGAACATTCCCCACACAGAATAAGATATGATTTTGAACTATATGTAAAATATAAATAATTTATTTATCATCAACTAGTTTTAAAATAAAAAGTTCATAAAATTAATTTATCCATTTCAAAATTTGTTTTCACACACACACACACACACACACACACACACACATATATATATATATATATAGATATTCAAAAAATATTTTTCAGACGATGTAAAAAATTTAGTTCAAACTACTAGGTCTTTACGCCCACTAATTTATTTAAAGTAAAACTTGCATAAAGTTCTTTGATAAAGAATTTGCTTATTTAGAAATCACTACGACGTTTCTGATAATTCATATGCACTATGAAGTCTTAATCACTTGCTGAACAAATATTTATTTATATTTGGCTTTCTTTTTCGAATCTGTTTCAAGAAGATACTAAAAATAATTAATAATTAAAGAAATTGAAATGAAGTTTGGTCCTACCTTTTTTGTGCAGGTCCTGGTTAACTGGTTTCGTATTTTTCCAAAATTTAAGCCATCGCTTTTCTCAAGTAGTTGTCAATTACTCTAAAGAGAACGACCTCACATAATCGTTTTAATCATCTATGATAAAAAAATAATGAGAAATTTTGTTTTTGTTTCGTATGGCAAAGACTAATTGATGTTCACAAAATTTTAGCAAAAGAAAGCAAGGTTAATTGATCTTTTGGTTAACAAGATCAAGTGAGTTTGGACTTTGGAGTTAGCATGTTCGTCGACAAAAAATCTCCCGCGATCTTAAATTCATTATAATTTTTGATAGTTAAACGTTTAGGAGTCTTTATTTTCTCCATCTTGTACCAATAAGAAATGCAGAGGGTGAAATTGTACCTACGTATAGTCCCCTGACTCCCCGTTATCTTTTTTTTTTATTTGAACACGTCCATGTTATCAAAGTTACATTTTTCTTCGTAGACAATAAATATTCATTTGAAACTGTGGGATTTGATCTAGACTTGAAAAATATAATTTCACGTCACTTGTTCATTGCATAAGATATAGACAGGGGCGGATGTACATAGGTGACTACGGGGGCACGTGCCCCCCACTATTTAAAAAAAATAATTATATGTATATTAATTAAATATAGTTATGTAATAATTGGTTAAGAAACAAAGCTTTATATTTTCAGCTTAAACAATCTATAACACATTATTATATGACATAAATCTATTGTAGCCCAAAATAAATATAAGTTCAGTTTTAAAAAGTTCAATCAAAAGCTAAAGGAAATAATAATGAAGTTGAAATCTACTTAATTACACTACACCCAGAACTAACTACACCCACGTTTTTCTATATCTTCTCCCTAATCACAAAAATTTAAACACCGCAGACAAAAAGATTAACGAGTTCAAGAGAGAAACTAAAAGGTAAAAGTTTAACCGTAAAACTAAATGAAATTTTGATTTATGTGATTTAAGTAATAAGAAATTATGAGAACGTAGAAACTATAGTAATGTACTAAATTTTTTTTCATAGAAAATTTTAATGGAAAATATTTCAAGCCTAAATTTTTTTTTTTTTGCATTTACGTCTGAAAACTCTAAAGATGATTTGTCATCTCAAAAAAAAAAAACTCTAGAAATGATTTAAAAAATTTATCTAGTGATCCTGGAAATAGAAAAATAATAAATGGATATCCAAAATATGAAATATCCTAAGATAATTTTGTAAGGAATTGTTTTTAGTAATGAAACATTTTTTTTTATTTTAAATGAGTTGATTAGAATTTTGTGCCCCCGATTAATAGTAGTTCTACATCCGCCACTGGATATAGATTAATGGGTTGCAAGCCACATAAAAAAAAAATAGGTGTTGCGTGAATAAACCAAAAACTTCTTGTTTTACATGCTCAAGCACATTTGTATTTAAACATATAAATTAATATTTACCTGAAAATCTTATTAATAACACTAAATTTTTTATATATAAAGATAGAATTTATGAAATAGAAAAATACGAAATTACTATTAATACCAAACACTAAACTATAAATCGATTTTTTTTCCTTCAAATTTTTCACTAATCAAATTTTGTTTTAATATTTTGATTAATAATATTATAAGTAATGATATATTATTTATATATTTTGGCAAATGTTAATTTGTGATTTTCATTCTTGCGTATTATTTTTAAAATGATAATTTATTTTATTGGTATTTGAAAATATTTTTTTATTTGTTACCCAATTCAAATTCATATTTATTAACCAATTCATTTTGGTATTGTGTTTGAAAAATCTCATGTAGCTTGAAAGATAAAAGCCTGGGTTATTTTGTTACAATTCAAATTATTCTTAAAATTATTGATGTCTTAAATAAATAATTTTCTTATCGCGTAAAATAATTTTTTGAGTAAAATAAATTCTTTTAGATTTTATATAATATATAGTTGTAAAAATAGCATATATATATATATCTTACCTAATTTATAAAAATCCTATAAAAACAAAATTTGATAACCAAAATATGTTTTCGATACTTAAGAGTGGTTTAGTTTTTAGCACCGATTAATGGGAGGTCTATAATCATTGTTAGAATTATTTAAACAAATATAAAACATAATATTATTCAGACTTGTTAATTAATAGTATTAAAATATTAATAAAATCAAACATTGGGAGATAACAAGCTAACCCATTAATCTATATCTTAGGCAATGAACATTTTTTGGTTATATCGTAGTTTAGACCATATCGTTAATATAAAGTAGCCGTGCAAACTAGAAAAAATATTGTTTCAAATTAAGTCAATCTTATACACTTATACTATACAGGCTTTTAGTTTTGTACAAGAAAACCTAATAGTTTATTTTATTTCGGTTTTATAACTATGGATGTATATTTACAGTGCCGTGCCTAGATGTTTGAGGCCTAAGGCTAGAGTAAATATATATAGAACTTTTATATGAAAAATATTTAATTATCGATATGAAAAATAGATGTGTTTTAGTTTACTTTGGATCCCTAATGATGTATCCATTTTCTATATTTGTTTTGTTAGTTCTTATTGCTTAGAATTTTTTGCCAAAAAAGCTTAATAATAAAATCCAGTGTAAAACAAAGGCTAGAGTAAAAACGTTTCCATTATTAGTAATAAATATCTATTACATAAAACCTTACAAACAATTATGTATTTAATATTTATAAATTCATATGAAAAATTGAACATATTATTTCTTATAAGAATACAAACTACATAGTTTATTAAACCAAAAATACAAGATTTGAAATTTTCTATGAAAATTTTATAATTATTTATTAAATATGTGCTTATTTAGATATGCTGAATGGTAAGCTTATAAAAATAAACTCATACAAGCTAAAAGAAGTTATAATTCAAAGTCTAAAAATTAAATAAAGAAAATAATAGTTTTATGAAAATAGATGATATATTAAATCTAGAAGTCTAATAACATGAAATAAATCTAAATAGCATAAATAAATTATTTTTTAGTCCGAAAATAAAAGAAGTTTATATATATATAACCAATTGAAAAAAAAGATAAAAATGGAACCCCTAAAATATGTTATACAAATTGGAGCGCTTAAGGTACGCCTCTGTATATTCATGCTGAAACTTTAGTATGATTCACAAAATTCAGATTTAAAATTTAAAAATCAATTTTTTATCACTTAAAACGTTTACAGATATAAAATGATAAAAAAAATTTAATTTCAGAGGTAATTTCCTAATGTGTAACGAAAAAACAAAATCTAATCAAAGTGGAACCAGTCCTCCACTATCATTTAGTTGTTATCATATTTTCTAAAATAAAATATGTATATATATATATATATATATATATATATATTTTCTGAGGACTTCTGAAAAAACTAGAACTATAGAGAAAAATTAGCATGGTTCTTAATTAGAGCTGGGTTGCGGGTCAAACCCGCTCCGCTTGACCCGCCAACTCGCGGATGAACTGATTTTTTTATTCAAAAAATTTGACCTGCTTGACCCGCTAGAAGAAAATATAAAATCCGCACCCGTTCCGCTTAAATCCGCCGGTGATCCGCTAGATCCGCGGATAATATTATTAATAATAAAAATTATTAATTTAAATATTTTTATTAAAAATAACAATAAAATTTAATATTTTAAGTATTTTTTATTATAAATAACAATAAAATATATTATTTTAAATAAATTTTATTAAAAATAATAAATATTAATCTATTTATCATTAAAATTAAATAATTTTTTAAAAAAATTCTATTTTAAAATAATATTTTTAAAAAAAAATCTTTTTTTAGTTTTTGCGGGTTGGCGGGTACCCGCACTAAATTTTGGCTGATCCGCATTCGCCCCGCATAAAAATCACTCAACCCGCACCCACATCCGCGAACCAAAATTTTCAAATTACTCGATCCGCACCCGCCCTGCAACGAATCAAATGGAACG
The DNA here is from genome assembly GCF_000309985.2 of Brassica rapa. Lineage (NCBI taxonomy): Eukaryota > Viridiplantae > Streptophyta > Magnoliopsida > Brassicales > Brassicaceae > Brassica > Brassica rapa. Next base: position 17,238,954 of record NC_024802.2, on the reverse strand, counting down.
GAGCCCGCGGATAATGATTCATATTCCCAGCACTATTCTTAACACACACCAATCGAAAAAGGATCAAAAGAAATTTAGTTAAAAATACATATATACATATACATATATATATATATATACATATATACATATACATATATATATATACATCGTACATGCATTATGTCTGCTTGAATTGATACATCCTTTCTTCGGGAAAATTATTCCCTTCTTTTTAAATTTATTATTAAGATACATCGTCGTTATATCTAAAGCAAACATGCTAAGGATCGTCCACAAGAAAATGATTACTATGGATTAATGGATACATAATTAAACTATAATATCTACAAGATGTCAAAAAAAAAACTAATATCTACAAATTGCTTTAGATATTCATGGAGTTATTTTTCAGGTGATTTCTGGAAAAGGAAGATACCTTAAATGAAATACTGTTCTCTTTTAAGGATGTCTTCTTTAATTAGAACACATCGACCCCTCTTTTATGCTAAATGAAATTGAATTTTTTTTTTTTTTGGAAAAGAACAGTTTTTTAGCCAACAATTCTCATCAACTTGTAACCCATATATACTATGTAAGAACACATTCATATAATTGAGAAACATTACAACTTTTTTTGTAGCCACGTATCATCAATAAGATGATTCTTAAAATCATTAGAAAATAGGTTGGTATATAATAAATTTTTTATAAACTTTCCATAAATTCATTATTAATATTATTTATTATTTTCTTAAATAAAAGTTACAGAATTGTCTAATGTGGCTAAAATATATATGACAATTAATGGTTTTGAATCTAAAAGATTTAATAAAAATTAGGGTATCTTCTATCATATTTGTTTAATTTTAAATTATTAAAATAAATTTAACAATCACATTAACCATAAAATAAAATTTAGATTTTTTTGTATATGTTATATTTTGAATTTTAAAAACAATTATAAATTACTAAAACTGTTAAAAATCTCACATTCAAATTTTGTAATCCATGGTTTAAAATTTTTGTTATGACAAAATAAAAATGATTAAAAAAATCATCTAAATAAAAAATATAATTTAACTAATTATTAAGATTAAAAGATATATATATATATATATATATATATATATCGTTTTAAATTAAACTATATACCATATAAATACATAAATATTTTAATTTTAAAATTTACTTTGAATTATATTTTTTTCGATAAAAGCTTTGAACAAACATTGACAACTTAATTTTTAAAAAAATTATAAATTACTAAAACTATTAATCCTACAATAAAACTTTTTGTTATTAGTAATTTAATGTTTTTGGTATAAATGATAAAAAAAACTATATTAGTAGAAAGCATCATTTAATATACATTAATATTAAAAATATATTATGTATATATGTTAATATCATTTAAATTTAATTATATATCCTATCAAATAGAAAAAAATTATTGTTTGAATTATTAAAATTGATTTATATGTTCGCACTAATTTAATTGTATATGTGATAGTTACTAACTTTTAATTATTCAATATGTATTTATTATTTCATAATATATAAATCATATAATACATAAAATAATATATATATATATAATGCTTATCCTCCGTAAGACGCAGATTTAATCTAGTTTTAAATTATAATCGAATGCAATTTGGTCTAAAGATCGTATACCTCGTGACTCATGAGCATCCAACTTTTGCTAAGGTATGGATTTTGAAGAGTTTAATTTTCTGAAGAGTCCATACTATAGTTTAACTTGCTTTTGTTTTGTTGATATGAAAATATTTTTTTTTCTGTTGATATGAAAATATAAAACAGAAATAGCCAACTTTTCTTTAATATTTCCAAACGAGAGCTATAGTTAACTAACTATATATTGTATCTATACTATGCTACGTACTTTCTTGACAGATGATATTTCTTTCATTTTTAGATGATGTTTTATACACATAAATTAAAATATTTATTTTTATATATTTTCTTAACAAAAATGTCATTAAATATCTACTTAATTATAATTCATCTATTAAAAATAAACTGCAGAATAATAAAAATTCATATAACCTAAAATTGATTAATTTTACATTCTTTTAAAATGACAATAAAATGTCAAGTATTAAAAATGGAAGGAGTATTGTTTATTATGATCACACATGCTTAAACCAATATCAAACTATGAGATTCCAAGAGCGCATGTAGGTTTATATTTAGACGCGGGACATGTCACATATAATCCTATATAATGCTAATTATAGGGTTAGAAAAATTACATAATAAAATTAAATTTGATGTGGAGCACGTGCCCCTAAGATTAGCAAGGAGAACAGCTTGGTAGATATCAAACATTGCGATATAATAAGCTTACCTAACATGGTCTGGTTGACCGGCCAGTTATATTATTTAAAAGAAACTTAGGCAAGCAACGATTTCAAAAGTTTGAAAATTCAATTTCCACTTAGTTTTCAGCATGAAAATTCGTGATAGAGAACTAGTCTGGAATTGGTAGTCATATAACTAGCAAAAATATATTCTAATGGAATATATATAACAGAAACTTTAGAGCCTACAACTACTCCCGATAAGGCGATAATACAGTCAACATTGAGAAGAGAATGTGTTTAATTATTTTGACTTCTACTAAGAATATTTTCGATATATTTTGCTATTTTCTCCTCTTTCTCTTTTAAAATAGAAAAATCTATATAAAAAAAAAGAGTTCTGTCCTAATGTATTATTGTAAATAACAATTTCTAAATATAGAAGAAACTAGAAAAATGCATGTAATCTTTATTATAAAAGAAGAAATATAAATGGATTGGAACAATTTTATTTCTAGATATTAGATATTATTATAGATGTGAAAATATCAATGAGTTAGAAATGATGTAACATATTTTTTTTTTGGTAAACACGGATTAAATTAGTAATTGGGAATTGGCCGCTATTGTGGATTTGAAGAAAATTATATTTTATTATCATTAATTCTATAATATTTAATTCATGTGAAAAGTAGTTCAGACACACGTTAAGTCAAGTTATAACCTTCCCCTTTTCTTTGTTTATTCAGACAAGCTATAAGCTTGTAGAGACAACATTAAACAAACACACACCAACAAAGATTTTCTTTGTAACCTCGTAAGAGCATTAGATCATGACAAGAGACAAGAATGTGAAGCTAAATGTTAATTAGATTGTTTTTTAATAATAAAATGGGCCCCTCACTCCCTTAGTAAGCGAAACAATTTGACAAATTTAAAAAAAAAGAAGTCAAAAGGTGTACTTAAGAATATACAAGGGAGACGTTAATAATGATTAATTCTAATTAAAAAGAAACCAAAACAACAAATAAAGACATGTTGAGTGTTTTGAAGACAGTGATAACCTCTGACCTCTGTCTAGTGATATTCGAAGCCTTGCGATTAATGCTAATTAAGGATAGTCGTCGTGCTTAATTATAGGCAATTAAAAACTTTAAATAAGGTTCTTTTCACTATTTGAGCCGTCCCACACACAAACAAAAATTAAAAGCTTTGTGTTTGAAAAATTACAGCTATACACAAATGCAATCTGAATTATGATATCTTTATTCTCACTTTTTAAAATGACATATATCACATATCCTAACAATAGTTAAGCAACTCGACATCATAATAGAACCAAATCGATTAAAAGGTTTTTCTTAATCTATGTGCATAGCTGTAAGACGACTTATATTAAAAACGCAGGGAATACTAGTCAAATGCAATCTGAATTATGATATCTTTATTCTCACTTTTTTTTTTAAATTGACATATATCACATATCCTAACAATAGTTAACCAACTCGACATCATAATAGAACCAAATCGATTAAATTAAATTTAAACAAACCGATATAAAATTAATGTTAGACTATATACGATCAACATTTACTTATCATCTAATTTAGTTGAATCATAATACATTAACAACCCGATTTTGTTTCACTTAAAGATAAAACACATACAATCATTATCTTGGTTTAATAAAATAAACATAAAAGACACAGAGCCGGTCCTATCAAAAATCAAATAAAGGCCGGAATAATATATATGCGTCAAGGTGGGGACAAATCCAACTCCTCACACAATAGAAATTTTTCTCAGAACCGTTACGCTAAAGTCACATTTGGAAATTTTATGACCGATTAAATAGTTATTTTTGTGCGGAAGCCATGCTTCATCTGCTTGGGCACAGGGCCAGCACTAAAAAGACAAATATTATATTCAATTAAATTTTTGAACCAATTTCAACATAAGATAAAAACATACAATGGTTGTCTTGATTTAATAAAATAAACATAATAGCAAAATATTATTTGCGTTAGTTTTAACGCGGATTGGATCCCAGTTTTGAGTTATTTTAAAATGAATTAAGAGAAAATGCAATATTTACTTTAGTTCTATATTTATAATGCAGTTTTTCCTTGTTTCAGTAGTTTACGTACTAGCAATAACATGAATATGTAACATCATATTTTCTCGAAACTATATGTAACATCATATTCATTCTTTGTAATATTCTTGTTGTCTAATTCCAGTTTTAAAATATTATAAATCTTACTTTATTTTTTTTTAAAAATTTATCTGTAAAAACTAAATTTATAAACATAAATTTGAAATATTTAAAATATACAAAAGTTTTAAAGATTAAAACGATGAATGAGAAAATATTTAAGAATCATAAATATGAAGTATAATTAATTATAAAGACCAAGATTCAAATAAAAAGATGAAACTTCAAATTTAGAGTTTTGAGTACTCAAAACTCTAAATTTAAGTTTTAAGTTTTTATATTTTATATATGTGCTAGTTATTTATAAAAGTTTTATGAATTTAAATTAAGTATGACAAATACAAAAACCATAGTATAAATATAAATAGTTTTGAAGTTAAGTTTGAAGTTTTGGTATATATGTGCTAGTTATTTATAAAAAATTTATGAATTTAAATTAAGTATGACAAATACAAAGACTATAGTATAAATATAAATAGTTTTGAAGTTAAGTTTGAAGTTTTGGTTTTGGAGAAGAATACTTTTAAATTTCAGATATGAAATTTTAATTTTTTTTTTAGTGTTTTTTGGAGATGTTTTAAACAAGTACTATTTTTTAACAAGTACTATATATTCTCTTAACCAAGTGGTCTTAGTCTAATGGTAAGAAAACGCGGATCCTGTAGATCTTGTGGTAATTAGTCATTGAATCTAAAAAACCTTTGAGATCACACCATAGTTATAAAAAAATAGTATACATTCCCTTGATATTACTTCAAGATTAGTTTTATAACACACACGTACTCGGAATCCTAATATATTGTAACTGGAAAACGCTGTAGAAATAACGGGATGCACTAAACGGTGAAAATCCGAAATTTAAAGCAGGCCGTTAGTGCCTAATATTCGTACAATATTGCGAGAATTTGTTAGAAAGGTTATGAATCTAAGAAATGATAGGTTGTGTGTGTGTGAATGCGTAGAATTGAGATAACAAAGTGATACATAATTTAGTTTTACAATAAATAAACATGAGCATGCACTTTTGAGATCTAGTAGTGGAATCATATCAATGATGTAGGCCACAAAAGAATAATTAAACGTTTAATATCTGGTTCGTATTTGTGCAGTGTTATAATCAATTCCAAACTATTTAAAGTATATTATACTTGGTGGGGTATATGATTAAATTTCATACATTTATTTTTTCTTAAGAAAATAACCCTAGGAATATATTGAAGGCGTTGAATGTTCGTTCCACCCCGCACCGCACTACAATTAATAGTAACAAATTTTTTTTACATACATTATATATTTATACATTTTTATTACTATCAGAACTATATCACACTTGTACCGTTTGTTCTACACCGCTCAATTCGTTGTTATCATGCATAATACGTATTCCCTATATATGTGTTTCTTAAAAAATATCAATTTGACTTTTTTACATGGATTAAATAACTTGATAAAAAATTATTTTTATCCATCATTAATACTTTAACAAAAAATCACTTTTCAATTAATATATTAGATTATAAGAAGAAAAATAAAATATTATTCATAAATTTGCATTTAAAATATAAAGCGAAACTTTTTATAAAATAAAATTAAAACGTTAAAATTATTTTATTTAAGAAATGGAGGAAGTATACTATAATTCTACGAAGATATTGTTACACGCCTGCAGCTTCTTTCCAATAAATTTAAAACATTCCTTGTATATAATCATTAAAATTCACAAAGTTCAGATAACCAAGCTAACTTTTTTTTTTTGAAACTAGCTAACTTTATAGTATGTAACAAATATGTAATAATAATGTAGACTTAAGTACTTAGATAAATAAATACGGTTTATCAAAGTAATACTCTCTTTGTTTCATAATAAGTGTCATTTTAACCATTTTTTTGTTATTAAAAAGTGTTGCTTTACAATTCCAATGCAAATTATACTTACTTTTACTTGAAAATTAATTGAAAAGAGTATCGATTTTATAAATAATTAAAATTATCTCAAATACTATTGGTCAAAAGGTATAATTAACAACAATTTACATATGTTTCCGTTACTTTATTAATATGTGGGAAAATGTCAAAGTAACACTTATATAGAAACGGAAAGAGTACTAATTTATACTAATTATTGATACGGTTTGGAGAATGTCTTATTGTATCCTAAGCAATTACTCTTATCGTAAATAATAAGTGATCCTTTCTATATAACTAATTAAGGTCCTTCGAAATTATAAACCTCTTACTAATAGGTTTGTATACAGTTTACTTTAGAAATACGAATTCTGATAATTTTATAACTTTTTGCAAAAGAAAAAGTTCATTCGAATGTTGATTATATATATGCCTTTACTTTTTGGTACATCTTTTAACACACGTAAAAAGGGAAATATTACAGATTAATATAAAACTATGTGAATAAATCTAGAAATAATTATTCAGTTCAATGTCTTCCAACATGCTTTCCTATCGGGAGATACTGTTTCCTTTGGATAAATTTACAGAAAATAAAATCCTCCGAAAAGGTTACGATATGTATTTTTCGAATGAGTAAAATCGTAGTACTAAAGAGAGATTGAAATGTGTGTATTATAAACGAAAGAAAAATAGCCTTTAAACTAATTAACGTGCCGAACTCTGAAGAAGTACATTATAAGGCCCATAAAACCCAGAAAACATTTATTGCTAAATGGACCTTTACCATGAGATGCAACACTTTACCGTCCAAGCTTCTGTTTTGCAAGGCCTGATAAGTGCATGTCATGTTTTTTCTTTTTTTTTTTTTCTTTTTTTATTCACTTCGTGTCAGGATCACATAACAGATTTATTTCTTCTTTTTTGTGAGACATCTACCGTGATAACAGAAAAGTTTAAATTTTCTTTTAGAATATGGTGTCACTCAAGTCAGATATTAACATAAAATTCATGCACATTTTTAAAGTAATACACTTTGATATATAACTTTAAAATTACTAAAGCAAACTTTTATTAAAATTCATAAGAAATTGTCTATAGTTCCCAAATTTCACAAACAACATATTCCCCTTGTCTGGTGCTCCTCCTATGTTGCTTGGTTTTATGCTCATGATGTCTCTATCATCATGTGGTATTATCATCTTGATCTTTTCTGTCTCATTATGTTGATGCAGAGATCATCTGTTCTTAGCCCTATTGACTCTTCTGTTGCTGATCCTATAGGTTCTCCAAATGTCTTGTACGAAATCAAAGGTCGTGCCAGAATTTCTTTCAACCCATGAGAAGATGTAGTTCTGGTGTAGAAACTCCCTTGAATGGCAATACTTCCACAACATAATTTGCCTAGCAAACTCTCAGGTTGTGGGATTAGACGTTAGCTAATATTTTCTAGCAAAGCATATCATTGAAGATTAATCCAGACTTCTATTTCTAATCACGGCCTAAGTTTCACTAACTTTCAAAACTGGCACTGAAAAATATCATTTTGATTATAAAACGTTCCCATTTTTTGTCTTTCGAGTCTCGCAAAATAAATTGCTTGGGTCAGGCATTCGCGAGCTAAACTTTGAAACCTATAAATCAGGTGAGTTTAATATGTTTGACCAGAATCACCAGATGAATCATAAAGATAGCTACGACGAAGTTCGATAATCATAATAGTATTCTCATAGAATAAGTTATGGTAGCATGGAGATAGAAATGATATAAGTATAATCTTGGAATAATAACGATACTTGATTTCGTGTGATTAAATATTGCCTTTGATTTCAAGTCATGCCAAATAATTCAAACGAAAAAAGTTTACTAGTAGGAGTCACGTCTCCACTACAATGATTGTGGGAATAGTATAGTTTAGAGATCTTTATGTTTGATTATATTTGTATAATCCACAAACCACACGATTAGAGTATGCCGTTCTTATAAAGCCTAAATTAATTAGTTGGAATATTTTGAGGAAGATTGGAGTTCCATACCGTTTATACCTTTAAGAGTTTTAGTCATAGAAGAGTCATTATTTTACTAATTACTTTTGCACTCTTTTTTCAAGCAAACACAAGTTTATGGGTAAATGTAACATATTCGAACGGCATACTCTAATCGTGTAAGATTACAAAAAAAGATTACTTTGATAGAGCCGCGAAGCTTACAAAGTGAAATGTGCTGTTATTAGATTCTAACTGTATGTAAGATTTTAGTGACTTCAGAATTATGAGTTTTATATATTTTTCTTAAAAAGTTGGATCAAATATTTTTGAATTTGGAAGAATTATCATATAACATTGTGTCCACACAAAGTTAAAAATTATTTTGGATATCAATTGAAAGTTCAGATGATAGATTGTAACTCTTAGTTGTTGGGAATTCATGATGATTTCTTAACTTTGTGTTAGGGAGGAAAATTGTTCGTTTACTCCTATGATTTTCTTATGATTTTCTAATGATTTTTGAAATTATTAAAATATAGACTATGCAATGGGTTAAAATAGATTGTAAATTCACATGTTTTCTAGAACCGCTTGGAAAATTACACTCTGCCTCATGACGCAAGTCGCAAGCTTATATCTAGATAATTCAGAAATAGAAGAACGCTAGACCGTTCCCCATGAAATCGTGACCTACTTCTCTTCTTCTATCTGAATTCTCTTAAACTATTGAAACTCGATTGGATCCTTCGCTTGTATCCATATTGATGGGGGCATTGAATCGTTGATATCAATTTCAATGGTTACACATTTCACAATATTGACTCCATTACTTTCTTATTGAAATATTTTTCCTTCTAAATTATCTCAATAAATAGATTATATTATGTTTATCCAGAATTCTCATTTATCTATATAATTAACTATTTTAATATTAACCAGACTTTTTACACACATTCTGAACTAAAAGTTTTACTAGTGATGTCTTTTGAACTCAGTGACTAGATAATATTTTTGTTTGTTTATGAAAAAGTAGTGATCATATGTTTGCTAAACTTTAGTTAAGATATTGGATCAGGCTTCAGAAAATAATTATATTGTTCTTTTTTTGCTGATACCACGTATTGAAAAATTCACTCCTTTCATTTGTATCTGAAATACTCCCTCCGTTTTTAAAAATTACATATTCTAAACTTTTCACATATATTAAGAAAACTCATTAAATATGTATTGTTTTTTGTGAATAACAATTTTTCATAATTTTTAGCCAATAGAAATTCAATAAACACCATTAAATTTTTGAAACTTGCAATTTTTCATAAAATCATACATTGAAAAAGTAAAAAATGTATCTTTTTAAAACAATTTTTTTTCCAGAATATACATTTTATAGGAACGGAGGGAGTATACTTTAGTCATCTCGATCCGTAAATGCAAAGCAAACCGTTTAACTGAACATACCCATCAGCACTCAGCAGACTCGTTAGAACAAAAAGAAGTAGCAACTTGATGACGTGGTGGGGTTGTTTATGTATATGTCGACGTGAACATAAAACATTTATGCGAAAAAGGAAATCTACAGTAAGACTTTGGACCAGATCAACAAACCTACCGAATCTGTGAACAGCGTTACTTTGAAAATAACAAATAACTGAAATATTGTAGATAAGCCTTTCGAATTTCAATAATAAAATAAAGACAAAGGTATGGAACCCACACTAAGTTTTTTTCTGTGTCGGCAATGAAGTTCATGTCGACGTTGCAACAAGTGGACAACGGCTTTTTGTTTTGTGCCTTGTGAAGGACTCAACTTTATCAAATTCGCATATCTTTTTTATTTAAATTTTGATTCCACCAAATTGATGATTTGTTAGTAAATTATCCACTGATTTGTCTAATAAATGACTAATGAGCCATCAATTTGATTCAGTTGGATGCCAAAAGCTATTTTATTAGCATTAATTTACTTGGTCTACAATGGACCCAAGTGATATTGGGACCAAATAGTATTGGTCACTTAAAAAAAAATACAACAAACAAATCAGCAATTTAAATTAGGAGCTAATTTTATAGCGGCAGATCATTGTCACATTCACTCTTATCTTGAACTTCAAGCATGTCGCCGACGTCTTTCGATTTTCGTTTTCTTGACTTCTTGAAATTGTATCGACGATTTACTATATACACGCGTATATATTACACGTCATGTACACATAAAACCATACACGTGCATTACAAGAGAGATTTGATCTATTTGTCTAACGTTTAACAGAAATATAGAAGTATATAGTATTATATAGAGGGATAAAATGCAAAATGTAGATGAATAAGAACAATAACGGGATAAAAATCCAGCATCGACTTAAGTTTGAATATAAAGTTTACAAATGTTCAACTTCAGCTGTGAGCAATTTAAAAAAAAAAAAAAAAAAAAAGCTGTGAGCAATTTTATGTTTCTTTTTAATTAGAGGTATACTTTGAGTTTTTGATTACATGACCAGTTTTTTTTGCCAACATATATTTTTATATCATATATTCACCATTCCCGATTTTGTTCTATATGATCTCAGTTTTTCACGTTCAAAAATTTGAAGTCACAATATACAAACTACACATATAGCTAGCCTACAATTTATAAATTCAACGATTTCACTTAGAAGAAAACCAATAATATTATATAAAAACGACTGAAAATATGCATTGACCATCGCACTTTTGTATTTTGGATCTCTCCAACATTATGTAGACAAAAAAAAAAACAAATTCTCTCCAACATTGTACCATTCTGAACATGTTTTTCCATACTTACTTTAAGCTTGCTATTTCAGCTAAATGAGCTTCTCCACTCATTTTCTGTATGATAAAACTGTAAGCGTGCCGTTTCAAGCTAATTGACCAAGTTAACCATGTCCGACTTCATTGAGTCTTTCATAATTTTCTGCCAAGTAATTCCTAAAAAAACTGCCATTTACTAATTTTAGTTTTGCGGCCACATGTGAATTCCAGACAATTATTTTATATTTAGCCAAACAAATTTTCTTATCTGCGACTTTAGCTCTTGCTCCTTTTAGTCCACAATTACCCTAACAATTCAATGTTTTCCAAGCTTTTCCTCAATAATGACTGGACTGATGTGTTTCATTAAATTACAAACACAATACTGGCCCAAATCACTAATAACAGTTAAAACTTAAAACTCCAAGTCTTCAAGTACTATATAAGTTTAATTAGCGATATAGCTTGCCGTTATTTGCTAAAGATTACAATATACATACATATATTAAGAAATCCATCTGGTAAGCTCTAATTAATGAATCTTTAAAAAAAAAAGCTCTAATGAATCTTTGAAAGCAAGTTCTAGTTGACTTCATTTAACTATTTTAGTTTTCAACTTTAAATTTGAGTAATTGCTAAATAACCTTCTTTTTTGGTTATTTGACAAATAAGTCCTATTTATAATATATGTTGACAAAAATAAGAATTTATTTTCGTAACAGAAAAGAGAAGAGAAAAGAAAAGAAAAGAAAAGGAAAAGAAGAAAAGAGAGGTCGCTGAAGTAGGGTTAACACATCCTTGTCCAATGGTGTCTCTTTCGTCAACACCTGTCGGCCTTCTCACTTAAACACGCTCTCTACTCTCTTCTCACACCTCTCCCTCTCTCTCCCATTTAATCATTTCTCTCCATCAAACACACAAAGCCAACTCCACAACAAGACAATCAATACTCTTTTCAATTTTCTTATTATTTATTTATTTTCCTTTCTTCTTCCTGTTAAATACAACAAAAGTAGAAAAAGGAGAAACCTTTCCTCTCTCTCACCTGCAATCAAACGGTTACTTTCCTTTTTTAAAACGGTGACTTCAAATCTGAACCCTTCCCCCAGAGATTGGTAGATGGAGTTTGAATCGTTTCTAGTGTCCTTAGGGACGTCAGCAGTCATCTTCGTCGTGCTCATGCTCCTCTTCACCTGGCTCTCTCGTAGACCCGGTAACGTTTCGGTTTATTACCCGAACCGGATCCTGAAAGGAATGGATCCATGGGAAGGCAGCTCCTTGACCCGAAACCCATTTGCCTGGATCCGCGAAGCTTTCACTTCCACCGAACAAGACGTCGTTAAGCTGTCCGGCGTCGATACCGCCGTCTACTTCGTCTTCTTGAGCACTGGTTCGCCTCTTCTGATCTGGGTTTCTAATTTTACCTTATAAAGTTTCCATCTTTGGAGACAATTGGGGAAAAAAACGTTTCCTTTTTTTATTTTGGTTGTATATTGTTGTCTCTGACTCTGTCTTGTTTGCTATGTTCTGTTTTACTTTGTCCATATTTGCTTAAAATAAAGTACCTTTTGAGTTTTGGTCTTTAAAAGATCTTTACTTGTAGACATTTGGGATTGAAATTAGAACCCAGTAGACACAAGTTTCTTTGTTCTGAATGTGTTCTTCAGTGTCTTAATCGTTGCTCTAAATAAGATTGACATAAGAGTGTTCCTGATGGTTTTTTTTTTTTTGTTATGAAACAGTTCTTGGGATATTTGCTTTGTCGGCTCTTCTTCTCTTGCCGACTCTACTCCCTTTATCCGCTACTGACAACAGCTTAAAGACCTCAAGGAACGTCACTGACACCACAAGTAACGGAACCTTTAGCCAACTTGATAATCTATCTATGGCTAACATCACTGTAAGTAAACACTTCATTCATTTTTTTTTTTATAATTGTTGTTGAGCTTAAAGGTTAATTCATTCTGTTTTAACAGAGAAGGAGTTCAAGGCTGTGGGCGTTCCTAGGAGCGGTTTACTGGGTATCCGTAGTCACATATTTTATGTTATGGAAAGCTTACAAGCACGTCGCTGCACTGAGAGCTGAAGCTCTGATGTCTAGTGAAGAAGTATTACCAGAGCAATACGCTATTCTCGTTAGGGACATACCTTCCCCACCTAACGGAGAGACGCAGAAAGAGTTCGTAGACTCTTACTTCAGAGAAATCTACCCAGAGACATTCTACAGATCCCTTGTCGTAACAGAAAACAGCAAGGTAATCTATCTATCTACCTGCTTTGTTCTGCCCTTTAAAGTCTTAATCTTTCTTACTCACTGGCTCATGTGGTTACCTAGACCCCGCCTAGGCAGCAAATCGTCCTAGCCGAATCGGATTTTCATAAAATTCAATTTTTATGATTTAAACCGGTTTAAATCCTTCTAAATCGGTTTAAATCCGTAAAATAAGTAATAATGTTAGTACAAATCTATAAATTTTTCTAATTTTTTTTTGTATATGTAATTATGATAATTAAAATTAAATTTATAATTAAACCTAAAATATCTTATATAAATGTAAAATATATATCTCTCCGTTCCTAAAAGATTCATGTTATAGTTTTTTCACACTTATTAAAAAAACATTTAAAATTGTATTTTCCAATACATTGTTTTTCTTAATTAACTATTTCCAATAACTTTTAACCAATAAAATTTTACTAAACACAATTGTATTTTTTGAAAAGTACAATTTTTCATTAATTAATGTATTGAAAATACAAAAAATGTATCTTTTTGAAACAATTTTTTTTTCTAAAAAATGGATCTTTAAGGAACAGAAGGAGTGTAAAATAAATCAATAATTTGGTATCTCACTAGTCACTAATCCTTAGTGCCTAGTTACAGCCTAACGATTTCTTGAACATTGCCTAATGATTTTTTGAACATTGTGTTGGCTCATGTTTTGTAGATTAATAAGATATGGGAAAACTTGGAAGGCTACAAGAAGAAGCTCGCGCGCGCAGAAGCGGTCTTTGCAGCCACCAGTAACCGGCCAATGAACAAAACCGGCTTGCTCGGGCTAGTGGGAGAGCGAGTAGACAGCATTGACTATTACACAAAGCTGATCAACGAGTCTGTAGCCAAACTAGAAGCAGAACAAAGAACGGTTCTCGCCGAGAAGCAGCAAACCGCAGCGGTTGTGTTCTTCACGGACCGTGTCACTGCAGCTCTAGCTGCTCAGTCACTACACTGCCAGATGGTTGATAAATGGACGGTGACCGAAGCTCCCGAGCCTCGCCAGCTCATCTGGGAGAATCTCAAGATCAAGTTCTTCAGCAGAATAGTCAGACAGTACTTGATCTACTTCCTCGTTGCGATAACTATATTGTTCTACATGATCCCTATAGCGTTTGTCTCTGCGATCACCACTCTTGGGAATCTCCAGAAGGCTCTTCCCTTCATTAAACCGATCGTGGAGATTGCTTTTATAAGAACCATCTTGCAGTCTTACCTTCCTCAGATTGCGCTCATTGTCTTCTTGGCGATGCTTCCTAAGTTCCTCATGTTCTTATCCAAGTCAGAAGGGATTCCTTCGCAGAGTCATGCTATTAGAGCTGCCTCCGGGAAGTACTTTTACTTCTCGGTGTTGAATGTCTTCATCGGTGTGACACTTGCAGGGTCTTTGTTTGATAACTTGAAGGCTCTTGAGACGAAACCAAACTCCATCGTTACCGTTTTGGCTACTAGTCTCCCTAAGAACGCTACTTTCTTCTTGACATACGTTGCTCTCAAGTGAGTTCTCCTCCTTCCTCTTGTCTTAATAACATATACACAAGCGCTTGTTCTCTAACTCTTCTTTGTAACTTTCAGGTTCTTTGTTGGTTATGGTCTTGAGCTGTCTAGGATCATACCGTTGATAATATTCCATTTGAAAAAGAAGTATCTATGCAAAACTGAAGCCGAGGTCAAAGAAGCTTGGTATCCAGGAGACTTGAGCTACGCGACTAGGGTTCCTAGCGACATGCTCATCCTCACAATCACCTTCTGCTACTCCGTAATCGCTCCTTTGATCCTCGTGTTCGGTGTTATCTACTTTGGTTTAGGTTGGCTCATCCTAAGGAACCAGGTAAGACTTTCTCATAAAACCCTATTAGGTTTAAGCACGTTTTCAGCTGATCTTGATCTGTAATAACATGGTTTTGATCTGTTATGACAGGCGTTGAAAGTGTATGTTCCATCGTACGAGAGCTACGGGAGGATGTGGCCGCATATTCACACCCGCATACTAGCGGCGTTGTTTCTGTTTCAACTGGTTATGTTTGGTTACTTGGGAGCCAAGCTATTCGTTTGGGCGACTCTTTTGGTTCCTCTCATATTCATCTCTCTCATCTTCGGTTACGTGTGCCGTCAGAAATTCTACAAAGGGTTCGAACACACGGCTCTAGAGGTGGCTTGCCGGGGGCTGAAGCAGAGACCGGACCTCGAGGAGGTTTTCAGAGCGTACATTCCGCATAGCTTGAGCACTCACAAAGGAGATGATCACCAGTTCAAAGGAGCAATGTCTCGTTACCAAGACTATGCTGCTATATCAGCTGCTTAAGATTTGAATCCTCTCCCACAGATTTGTTTTGTTTGTTTTTTTCTAGAAGCTTTTTTTTTTTTTTAATTATTGTGTGTGATTCTAGAGTTTGTTTAGGATTTTTTCGTTTGTATGTGTTGTTTGGTTGTTGTAACTCGTAACCATGTAAGCTACCCTATTAATTATCAACTTATCAGTGTTCGTCAATATGTTAAATGTTTTCATGTGTTTGATGCCTGTAACGAGTACGAGGATCCAAGAAAAATATAACTTTTTTTTTACTCAAAACCATGTGTCTTTGCATTTCACCAGTGAAAAAACTTAAGAAACAGAAAAAGAATGAAGAAACATCTCTTAAGCAATATCATAACACATGAGTTCTAACCACAGTTTTTCTGTTTTGGTTCTCTTCTCTCTGTTAGTTTTGTTGATCCTTGAATCAGTTGCTGCCGCTCTTTGTCCAAGCAAACTGTGAAGGTCTATTATATCCTTTAAATGACGTACAAATGGGACTCAAGTTGGAAGCCCAAGAAATACCCAAAAAGTATTAAATGGGCCACAAATGAAGCCTAAACAAGAAAAGGTTCAGAAACAAAATCTGCCGGTGTGACAAGACACAACAGCCTTATCCAGAGTTAAGATGCTGCGCCAATAGCCACTCGACGCGTCAGCAAAGAGTAGCCAAAACCGAATCCATTTCTGTGGTAGCCAAAGCCACAAGATGAGCCTTGGCTAAATTTTAAATACAAAATAAGAAGAAAGAACTGCGAAAATCAAATCAGAAACAGATTGCACTAGAAATTAAAAGTTTATCTTTCACGTAAGACTCGAAGAAAATGGCGAGCACTGTGATGACTACACTGCCTCAGTTCAATGGTCTTCGAGCCAGCAAGATCTCTGCAGCTCCAGTTCAAGGCCTGGTTTGTAATTTTCATTTTTTCTGTCTTTTGAAATGTGATTTGATATTTTCTATACACTTACGAAACTTACAAACATTAAAAATATATAGAAATTTTAGGGGTTCAATTTCGTCCTTGAACTTGATTTTTATGTGTTTAATTGATCATATTTGACAAGAGACTTTGTAATATAGTATGAAGTTGTTATTACATTACAACGATAATTTTAGTTTAAAATTCCCAAGTTTTAGTTAATGTTATATTTTTAAAATGCTCTCAGGCAACTGTTGTGCCCATGAGACGCAAGGGAAATGGAGCTTTGGGTGCAAAATGTGACTTCATTGGTTCATCAACAAATCTGGTAACTAAAACAAATATGAAGCAAACGTTATTTAAGTATAAGCAATAATAGATTATACTCTCTAATTAGATAATGGTAACGTCGACGACTCTGATGCTGTTCGCTGGGAGATTCGGACTAGCACCATCAGCCAATAGGAAGGCAACAGCTGGACTTAAGCTAGAGGCACGTGACTCGGGTCTACAAACGGGTGACCCAGCCGGGTTCACTCTCGCCGACACTTTGGCTTGTGGTACCGTTGGTCACATCATCGGAGTTGGAGTTGTCCTTGGTCTCAAAAACATTGGTGCTATTTAAACTTGTAGATTTTTAAAACAAAATTCTCAAGAACCTGAGGGGAGATCTAGTCAATGTTTCAAGTTTTTATGTTTATAATGTTTGACTCGTATTATATTTTTCATTAAAACAATTAGAACGACCGCATCTTCAAGTATGTGAACCAAAAGCATTGTTCCCTTGATAGAAAACACCTAACATTTGTCCTAGGCAGATAAGTAGCATTTTCGTTCATAAATACCTAACATGCATTGGGCGGCTCATCGAATTAGACATGAACTATACGGGTAAAAATGATATAGCAAGAGAGAATAACACACAGACTTGAAGCGAATCTCCTTTGTAAAGTCTTTTCTTGAATAATGTGCGAATCTTGTTGTATAACTCTAAGACGAAACTTGTTTTATAGGCTTATATCTAGAACAAATACAGATACGAAAAATAAAATTTGGAAAATTGTAGGCTTGTAGCTGAATGGTTTAGCAATACGAGATAAGCATGGGTTTTTTTTTTTTTTTTTTTTTGTCATCAGCATGGGTTTATAGTAGAACAAACAATTTTTCATTGGGAAAAAGACTTCTGCATATATTCGACCCATGTAATGAGAGAATCTATCGTATCAATGAGAGTACTATTTCATAGTATCATTTTTTTTTAGTTTAGTTAGTTACAACTTAAAGTGCATGTGCAGACATCTGGATTCAAAAGCGGATCTAGCGTTGAGGCGTTTCTAAGATCTTAACGAGGAATCAAAACTTTTGGCCAGTATGTAATAATTTTTGTAACTGATCCGATTACAACTGAATACATAACTGAAATTTGAACCTAGAAAATAAGTCAACTATCAAAATGTATAAAAAAACAAAATTTCCCTGAGCAGAGAGCATTAAAATAGAACACAGGAATTGCCAAAAAGAAAAAAGCGTAGAAGTTAAAAAGAAACTTTGTAGTTTCTGTGAACAATGTTACTTGTGTCATAACATTGTAGTTTATCGGATCCTTCCGTCATCTTCTTAATGAAAGGTTTGAAACTGAAACCACATAACAGGTAAAGTATCCGCATTAGAACATCCGCAATGAAAATCCTTAAAGGGGAATCCTTAAGAAAAAAATAATTAAATAATCAGTAGACCCCACCAAAAGTTAAGAATTCAATCTTTAAAATTTCTAAATAAGGACTATTTTTTAATGAATCCTTGCATTATTTGCGGGTCCTTACAACATGTGACGACTCACGATTGGTTGATATTTTTTTTATTTCTAATCTAAAAAAGAAAAAAATAATAATACTTAAAAAATCAAAATACATTTTTTCTAAGGATTCCATTTGGATAACACCATTGCGGGTGCTCTTAGTACGTTACACGGAAGCTGATATTGTTCTGCCATAATTTGGAAAAAAATTATAGATTATTTTGGTATTTCTTTCCTTATTTAAAATGAAAAGTATCCCAACATGATCACCCACCACAGTAGCTTAGAGCACCATTAACCGGAGTGTTTAAGCGGGATAATTAATAATTTTTAGATTTAATAAAAAAAAAACTAAATAAAATAAGAAGTGCTGCTTGAAAGGTGTTTAATTAAGTTGTCGAAGAAGTCGGGCTTGAGGAGTACTTAATCATTTATTAGTAAAAAATTGATTAAGCAACCCATTAGAAGTGCTAGGATTAAAGATTGTCTTAGTACAGTCAGTGTGGCAAAAGTGCGTTGTTGGTCTGTTGGATTAATAGATGATCCTTTTTAAACGTAGAGAAAATTGTTTTTTTAGAGCAAAAAAATGATAACAATGTCCCTTTAGACTAATCTCATATACTCTATGTCTCATTAGGTTAATTATTTTTAAAATGGTAATAATGCCCTTAAAGTTGTAATTTTTTGTTTTTTTTTTATAAAAAAAAATCGTTTTTTTTCAAAATATGAAAGTGAATATTCCTAAATATTTTGTTTCCATATTTTTAGGAACTGATTTCTTATCCGTAGAATACATCTAATCTGTAGAAATCGATTTCTACAGGTTTTTAGAATTATAGTAATATGTAGATTTGATTTCTACATGTTTTAGATTTACAGTAAATCTGTAGAAGTCGGTTTCTACGTGTTGTAGATTTATATTAAAGTGTAGATTTTGATTTCTAAATATTTTAGATCAGTAGGTTAAGCGCGAAATGTGTATTCTAAATATTTTTAGAATATTCTTATTTACATAGATCACGTATTCTAAACGTTGTAGATTCAATGAAAAAATGAATTTTATTTTCTACTTCGTAGAATATCATTTCTACTTTATTTAGAACATAATCTTAAATTTATGATTTAACTATTTTTTGAACTGAAAAAAATACCACTAAGTTCATATTGGTATTTTATCAAAAGTTACTATTTTTTCAAATTTGTTTTGTTTGTAAAATTATTTATTAAATTTATTTTTAAAAATATTAAAAGATGTTATGGGCAAAAATGACACAAAATAGATATTAGTTTAAAAAGACATAGTTATCATTTTTTCGCTCTAAAAAAATATTTTTCCCTTAAACGTATATTCAGTAAATCTGTGACCCTTGACTTTAGCTATCTGCAAGACGTGGGTTTTTCTAGTTTTGTTTTTAATTTAATTATTTAATAAAGATAAAAGAAATGATAAACTAAAGTGAATTAAATTAGTGGGCATTTCGGTTTTTTTCTCGGCTTGGTTCGGTTTGATTAGTTCGGTTCTAGTATTTTTCCAACTGAAGTAAACTATAGCTAATTTGGTTTGGTTTGTATTCGGTTCGATTTGTTTTTTGGATCGGTTTAATTAGATTTTTCTTAGTTTAATTTTTTTAGATAAATTATGTTTTACAACATAAATTATAAAAACATAAACTGTGTGAACTAAATTCAATATAAAACTAAAACAAAAACATTTAAAAGTCACAAAAGTATATATAAAAATTAAAACAAATGAAATTTAACTAAAGTAAAAAAGAAAATCATTAATAATGTGTCATCATTAAAATTAAAAAGCATGCAATGAATGAAATATTTTAAATCAAATATTTTGATGATTACATATTAAGTTAGAAGAATACATGTTAATGAATAATGGAAAATATGTCGTCTAGCTAGTATTAGAATTTAGTATATTGGTATTACTAATATTTTTAATTTAAATAATTACAAAAACACATCGGTTTCTCGGTTCGGTTTTATACCGAACCATTCGGGTTAGAAAAATCTTCAACCGAATGGTTTGAAATAGACATTGGTTTGGTTTGAATCAGTTTCGGTTCGGATGGTTCGGTTTGACTCGGTTCGGTTTGGTTGGTTCGGTTTGACTCGGTTCGGTTTGGTTTTTTTGCCCACCCCCATCAAAAACACTTATTAGCGTTTAATCATCCTCGGTCTGCGTTATAATCGTGATACAATAAGCGCATAATCAAATCATTTTATGTAATTCTCTTCTCTTAATCAACCGACCAAAATGACTAAATGAGATGTACACGTAAAGTGATTTTTTGAACGTTTACTTCGACCCACAAAACATCATCAGCTCTGACGATATCACTTTGTTACACCACTGCTATTATGTACATGAAGATCCCCTCAATTCACTTCTAACAGACCGTTCAGATATATTGAATATGATTACCAATTCGATGGATTGGCCAGCTTTTACTTCGGAGATTGATACTTTCCAAAGCTTACAAGAAAACTTCGAAAAAGCGAGACTACTTTATATTTCCTGCAATGAAAATGGTTGGACGGACCAACTAGCGAAAGAGGCTCGAAACAAAAATATTATTTTCTCCCATATAAATCAAGCACGATCAGATAGAAACATTATTCGGAGGAACATCTCGCCTGACCAACACTTAGGGCCTGACTGGTTTAACCGCAGCGGTTGCGGGTGCGGTTGCGGGAGTTTGCGGATGCGGGTGGTTGCGGTTTCTAGCGGTTTTAAGAGATTTGTACGACTGGTTCTGCGGTTAGAAATTTGTGCGTTTGCGGGATACTTATGACTGGTTAACTACCAAATGCAGCAGCTGTTAAATAATAAATTAATAATATTTACATTTTATACAATTATAAAAATATCAAAAATAATAATATTATAATAAATATAAAATTTATATTTAGAAAGTTATAGTTTAAATTTTTTAAAAATATAGAAAATATTTTTATTTTAAAGTTTTATAATATTAATTAAAATTTAATTGATATATTTTAGCATTTTTATAATTTCACTTTAATTTTTTTATTGAATTTTTTTATTTTTGTATTTATATTGTTTTGGAAAAAAAAAAAAAAATTTATCCTCCCGCAAACGCCCGCAACCGCAAACGCTAGCTGGAACCAGCTTTTGAATTTATGAGGTTCAAAGCGATTTGGAGCGATTTGGAGCGGTTTAGAGCGGTTTGAGCGATTGTTGCAAAACGCCAGCAACCGCTACTAACCGCAAAAGCTGCGTTTGCGGGTGGTAGCGGGAAAACCAGTCATACCCTTAGTCTAAGAAAATAGATAGTCGACAAAAAAAATGATGATATTGTCATTGAACAACAAATAAATTTTTAAATAGAATTTTCCATATTTGCTCAAAAAAGAAGAGATCATATTTATTTAATTAAATTTTAAGATATAATTACATTTAGCTAATTTACCCGATTTGTTTCTCTTAAAAAAATTAAATAAGTGATAGAAAAGGTAGTGATTGTTGTTAGCTAAAAATGAAATGATTAATATGAAAATAGTTTTGACTCTTTATATGTATAAATTATGAATATTCATAGCGTAGCAAGTTGTAAGCAGTGACGCAGCGTTTTGCTTCCTCAAAATCTCTCTCTCTCTCTCTCGAGTTTATAAGATTAGGCTTCCTCCAAATCACCAGCAAAAGCTCTTCTCCCTCGTCTCTTCTAATACCGAGGTTTCCTTTTTTCTCTGCGTTTACTTATAATGCTCAATGCTCTTCATATCATTGGCAGAGAGCCACATAGAAAGTATTTCTTTTTCTTTTCTGGGGTTAGAAACTTTGAGGTTATCATCTTCTGTTTGATGATATCTTGTTTCTTATCTTACGTTTGAGAATCTTTTTTTTTAGTGGAAAGGAGCTTACTTTATGGTGCCCGTCTCTGTTTGATGATGATTCAGAGGAAGGGGATAAAAAGTTGAATCCCTCCTCCACTAAAATGATTAAAAAGCTTTTTTTTTTGTGGCTAATATTTGTGTATAAACTATCATCCACATCTTCTTGTTTTGTTTTTTATGTTCCTCATTGAGTACACAATCACATAATTAAAAGTCCACTTTATCAACTGTCAACATCACTCTCTTTCTTTGTTTTCTCTTGCAGATTTTTATAGGAGATCGTTAGTAACTTGTCATGTGTACTATCTGAGTTTGATACAGCTTTGGAAGCAGAGGAGGATCTTTTAGGAGGGAGAAGATGGGTTTTGAGCTGTTGGATTGGTACTGCAAGCCTTTGCCTAATGGTGTGTGGTCGAAGATGGTGGATTATGCCTTTGGTGCATACACGCCTTGTGCTATTGATTCTTTCGTGCTTGGCACCTCTCATCTTGTGCTGTTGATTCTCTGCCTTTACCGTGTTTGGCTCACTGCAAAGGACAACAAAGTGGATAGGTTCTGCTTGAGATCGAAATGGTATAGCTATTTGCTGGCTCTGTTGGCTGCTTATAGTACTGCCGAGCCTTTGTTTAGATTGGTCATGAGGATCTCAATCTTGGATTTGGATGGAGCTGGGTTTCCTCCCTATGAGGTGTGTCTTCATCACTACGCTTTGCTTCATTATGTTTTTTTACTGAAAGATTTTTTTTTTTTTTTTTGTGTGTGGTTTCTTTGGCAGGCGTTCATGTTGGTTCTTGAAGCTTTTGCTTGGGGTTCTGCTTTGGTCATGACTGTTTTTGAAACTAAAACGTATATCCATGAACTTCGTTGGTATGTCAGATTTGCTGTCGTTTATGCTCTTGTGGGAGACATGGTGTTGTTAAATCTTGTTCTCTCTGTCAAGGAGTACTATGGCAGGTTGGTTATATGGTCTTATGCAAGTTTAATGCCCTGGTCTTGCAGGATGAACTTATGTGCTTAACTTTTTTTTTTTTGTTTTATCTTGTTTGCAGTTTCAAATTGTATATTTACATAAGCGAGGTGGCAGTTCAGGTTTGCATATTGAAACTCCTTTTTGCATTCTCCAAACTTCTCTTTACCATGTGCTGTATCTAAATTAGATTGTAGATTATACAATTGTCTTTGGTGGCTTTTGAATCCAGGTTGCATTTGGAACTCTCTTGTTTGTGTATTTTCCTAATCTGGATCCATACCCTGGTTACACACCATTGCGGACTGAAACTTTAGAGGATTATGAGTATGAAGAGCTTCCCGGAGGAGAACAGATATGTCCTGAGAGGCATGCAAGTTTATTTGACAGTAGGTCACTCTACGTACTTCTCATTTCAGTCCTGTGGATTTGGTTATGTATATTCTTCTCTCTTTTATTATGAGAATCACCACAACAACATCTCTGATCTCTTATCTGTACTTGCTACCTAGCTGAGTTGGTAGTCAACAATATTGTTTCCACACTTAACATAATGAGTTGTTCGATAGTCTATTCAATTTCTTTTTTTTTTGCCTTATCCTCCTGTTCTCCCTGGAAATAAACTGGGTTGTGACTGTAAGATGAAAATATTTGCTTAGTGATCATCGCTTTGACCAAGCTGGCAACATTTTGTATAGTAGTTTCTTCAACATGTGTTGAACTTTGACTATTAAGTACCTTCTTACCAATAGGAATCTTCTTCTCATGGTTGAATCCATTGATGACACTGGGATCGAAACGGCCTCTTACGGAGAAGGATGTGTGGCATCTGGACACTTGGGATCGTACTGAAACTCTCATGAGGAGGTATTTTCTTTATCTTTGATAAATAATAATTGTTCTCCTACTGTCTACGACTGGTGTGGTTGTTGATATATATTTTTATCTCCTTTTTTTAGCTTCCAGAGGTCATGGGAAAAGGAGCTAGAAAAGCCCAAACCGTGGCTCTTGAGAGCACTAAACAACAGCCTTGGAGGAAGGTAAAGTAGATTCATCTTTGTAGTCTTGTGTGCTAATCATTTAGGACTATGTATTTATTTTTCGTCCTTACGGAAGCATGCTTCTGAATTTTGTAGGTTTTGGTGGGGTGGGTTTTGGAAGGTAATCTTCTTTATTTGATAATATTTGTGGCTTCAGAAGTCTTATATTTTCCTAAATGGTGTGTTTGGAGCTTCTTAATCATGTGTTTTGATCTAAATTGTATCACAGATTGGGAATGACTGTTCACAATTCGTGGGGCCTCTTCTACTGAATGAGCTCTTAAAGGTATATTTCTTTCATTCACATGGATTTGCTGAGATGGATCCATATTCATATGCCCAAAAATTAGTGTTTAACGTTCTTGGTTACATTTAAAATCATATAATTCTTTGGATATTATTTTCTGACAATATCTCACACTGTGGTCTTAAAACTTTCTGCAGTCAATGCAACTTAATGAACCAGCCTGGATAGGTTACATCTATGCAATCTCAATCTTTGTTGGAGTGGTATGCAACAAAATTCCTTTTCCCCTCTGCCTATTTCAATCTCTTGCATGGAGTTTAGAGGATATGTATGTTTCATTCTCTCAATCTTCGTTAAAAGTGACATGAAACAGAGTCTCTAGTTTTCTTGGTCTCTCCTCTCGTTCAAGGACTTCATGTAACTTTCGCCAGAGTAGATGCTACAGATTGTAGCACCAGTTTTACTGGGTTTAATCTTCCGTCTGATTTGAGTTTATTAGAAGCTGATGCTAATCTTGGAGTTTGTTGTCTTTTGTATATTTATTACTTTTGCATGTTGAAGGTGTTTTATTTAAGATAGTATAGGGTAAGACTTTCACCAAGGGATTCCTCGAGCGCTTGATGTTGATGTTGATATTTTCAGATGTTTGGGGTTCTATGCGAAGCTCAATATTTCCAAAATGTGATGCGTGTTGGTTACCGGCTAAGGTCTGCCCTGGTAAGCTGAAGTTTCACGTTATATTTCTTTTGCTACATTGTGTTCTTTGTTCTGCTTCTCTTATTGTGTACAATGTTTCTTTCTGCTGATGACTTGTTCGCTTGATAGATTGCTGCTGTGTTCCGAAAGTCGCTGAGGCTAACTAATGAGGGCCGGAAGAAGTTTCAAACAGGAAAAATAACAAACTTAATGACTACTGATGCTGAGTCTCTTCAGGTGATACATCTTTGTTACCTTTTACCTCTTTAATTCTGTCTGTTTCTCTATATCAATTTGTAGAAAGAGTTACTTTTGGACAATGGTTTTTATTTAAGCTTTGGTTGAAGTTAGTACTAGCATATAGACTGTTATTTACTAATGTTTCTTCTGTCTGTGACAGCAAATTTGCCAATCACTTCATACCATGTGGTCGGCGCCATTTCGTATTATTGTAGCACTGGTTCTCCTCTATCAACAATTAGGTGTCGCCTCCCTCATTGGCGCATTGTTTCTGGTCCTTATGTTCCCTATACAGGTTCTTTAAAAGCTTTTCTACTACTAATGCTTATTTCCTATCTGTATCCTTGTGTTCTCTCTTCTCAAGGGTTCTTTCTGTTCAATGGCAATGATTAGTTTTCTTTATTTTTTTGTTGAAACAGACTGTTATTATAAGCAAAACGCAGAAGTTAACAAAAGAAGGGTTGCAGCGTACTGACAAGAGAATTGGCCTAATGAATGAGATTTTAGCCGCAATGGATACAGTGAAGTAAGATATACTTTGAAAAACTGAAACCTGATATTATTTTTTTTTTTGCATTGTTGGAAGTTTGAAGCAATGCTTACTCACTAAACCAAATGACTGTAGGTGCTACGCTTGGGAAAACAGTTTTCAGTCTAAGGTTCAAACTGTTCGTGATGATGAACTCTCTTGGTTCCGGAAAGCACAACTTCTGTCAGCGGTATGTCTTAAGACTGTTATATTTCAGTTTCCTCTTTCTTTCGTGGTACATTTCTGACTCATTCTTGGTCGTCTTCCATTTGTCTGCAGTTCAATATGTTCATACTAAACAGCATTCCTGTTCTGGTGACTGTTGTTTCATTTGGTGTGTTCTCATTGCTTGGAGGAGAGCTCACACCTGCAAGAGCGTTTACATCCCTTTCACTATTCTCTGTGCTTCGCTTCCCTTTATTCATGCTTCCAAACATTATAACTCAGGTTATTTCCTCATGTTTTCATTTCTGGTGCTCAATAGTGTGACATCATTTGTAATAATTGCTCCTAATTGCTCTTTTTATTTGACTTTTGTAGATAGTAAATGCTAATGTATCCTTAAAACGTTTGGAAGAGGTGTTATCGACGGAAGAGAGAGTTCTCTTACCAAATCCTCCCATTGAACCTGGACAGCCAGCTATCTCAATAAGGAACGGATGCTTCTCCTGGGATTCAAAGGTCTCATTTGTCTACTTGATCCCGTGTTCCTTTCCTCTTTCACTTTATTTATATTACATATTTTCATTTAAATACCAAAAAGTGAGCAACCAATATACATATGCAGGCGGATAGGTCAACCTTGTCAAACATCAACTTGGATGTACCTATTGGTAGCCTAGTTGCAGTAGTCGGCAGTACAGGAGAAGGAAAAACCTCCCTGATATCTGCTATGCTTGGAGAACTTCCAGCTTTATCTGATGCGACAGTTACTCTTAGAGGATCAGTCGCTTATGTTCCTCAAGTTTCGTGGATCTTTAACGCAACAGTATGTTCTTATGTGCTTTAAGATATGTTTGCATGCAGATTCTGATTAGTTTCACCAGTATTTAATTTTAAGCAATCTGAGCTGATGAATGGTTTTTACATTGTGTAGGTGCGTGACAATATACTGTTTGGGGCTCCTTTTGACCAAGAAAAATATGAAAGGGTGATTGATGTGACTGCACTGAGGCATGACCTTGAGTTACTGCCTGTAAGTTCCGTTAACAGACATTAACTGCATCGATTATGTTGGTAGCATGGACTTCTCTTTTCTAGTTCTCAGTTATCTAAGTTTGTTTCCTCTTCTTTCTCTTGATTGATAGGGTGGTGATCTCACGGAGATTGGAGAAAGGGGTGTTAACATAAGTGGGGGACAAAAGCAGAGGGTCTCTATGGCTAGAGCTGTCTACTCAAATTCAGATGTGTGCATATTAGATGACCCATTAAGTGCCCTTGATGCGCATGTTGGTCAACAGGTAAACTAGCCATTGGTTCTTGGACTCTAACGTTTTGTTCTTCCTTATAACTGCTTTGAGAAAACATTGTTATCTGATCTTTGAAACTTTCTGTTATAGGTTTTTGAGAAATGCATAAAACGAGAACTAGGGAACAAAACGAGAGTTCTTGTTACAAACCAGCTCCACTTCCTCTCACAAGTGGATAAAATTCTACTTGTCCATGAGGGAACAGTAAAAGAGGAAGGAACATACGAAGAACTATCCCACAGTGGCCCATTATTCCAAAGATTAATGGAAAATGCTGGAAAAGTTGAAGAATATTCTGAAGCAAATTCAGAAGCTGAAGCAGATCAAACGTCTGTAAAACCAGTTGAGAACGGCAACACTAATAATCTGCAGAAGGATGGAATCGAGACAAAGAAATCCAAAGAAGGAACCTCTGTGCTAGTTAAGCGAGAAGAACGTGAAACTGGAGTTGTGAGTTGGAAAGTCCTGAAGAGGTAAGAATTTTTTTTTTTTTTTGAGTGTTTTTGAAGGTCATTGTAATGACTATTGAGGTGTTACTACCATGTTCCAGGTACCGAGATGCACTTGGAGGTGGATGGGTGGTGATGATGCTCCTTGTATGCTACGTCTTGACTCAAGTGTTTCGAGTGTCAAGCAGCACTTGGTTGAGTGAGTGGACTGATGCAGGAACTCCAAAGAGTCATGGACCCCTCTTCTACAATATTATCTATGCGGTTCTTTCCTTTGGACAGGTATGAGTTGCTTTTGGTAAATATTTGTTAAAAATTGAGTCCTAATATATTCCCTCTGTTTCAAACTTATTCATGTTTTAGAAAAAAATGTTTCAAAAATATTCATTTTTTATATTTTCAATGCATTTTTATTAGATTATACTATAATAAATTGTAAATTTTGTAGAAATTAATTGTTTTTATTGAATTTTGATGGGATAAAAGTTATTAGCAGTTAAACACAAAAAATGGATTATAATCAAACATCTTTTTGAAGAAGAGAGAGTATTACTGACCATTAAAGACATACTTATTTTTCTTGGTTTCAGGTCTTTGTGACGTTGACCAATTCATATTGGTTGATTATGGTCAGTCTTTATGCAGCTAAGAAGATGCATGATGCTATGCTTGGTTCCATACTAAGGGCTCCAATGGTCTTCTTTCAAACCAATCCTTTAGGACGTATAATCAATCGATTTGCAAAAGATACGGGTGATATTGATAGAACGGTTGCAGTCTTTGTTAACATGTTCATGGGTTCAATCGCACAGCTTCTTTCAACTGTTATCTTAATCGGCATTGTCAGCACACTATCCCTTTGGGCCATCATGCCTCTCTTGGTCGTGTTTTATGGAGCTTATCTCTACTACCAGGTAAACATACCTTTTAAGCGCAATACTTATTAGCAACGTTCAAGAAATCACTAGGCCGCTTAGACCGATTTTTAGAACACTGCTGATTAGTGTTGTGTGTGCTAAACCATTCTTTCCTTATTGTAGAACACATCTCGTGAAATTAAACGTATGGATTCCGTTTCAAGATCGCCTGTTTACGCTCAATTTGGAGAGGCGTTGAATGGTTTATCAAGTATCCGTGCTTACAAAGCATACGACCGGATGGCTGAAATAAACGGAAGATCAATGGATAATAACATCAGATTCACTCTCGTAAACATGGGTGCAAATCGGTGGCTAGGAATCCGTTTGGAATTTCTTGGAGGTCTCATGGTATGGTTAACTGCTTCATTAGCCGTCATGCAGAATGGTAAAGCAGAGAATCAACAAGCGTTTGCATCTACGATGGGTTTGCTACTCAGTTACGCTTTGAGTATCACCAGCTCGTTAACAGCTGTGCTTAGACTCGCGAGTCTTGCTGAGAACAGTTTGAACTCGGTGGAGCGTGTTGGAAACTATATAGAGTTACCATCGGAGGCTCCATTGGTTGTTGAGAGCAACCGTCCACCTCCTGGATGGCCATCATCTGGTTCTATAAAGTTCGAAGATGTTGTTCTTCGTTACCGTCCTGAGTTACCTCCTGTGCTTCATGGTGTTTCATTCTTCATTTCTCCGATGGATAAAGTGGGAATCGTTGGAAGGACAGGAGCTGGGAAGTCAAGCCTTTTGAATGCCTTGTTCAGGATCGTGGAGGTGGAGAAGGGAAGGATCTTGATCGATGAATGCGACATTGGCAAGTTTGGCTTGATGGATCTACGTAAAGTTCTTGGAATCATACCTCAAGCTCCTGTTCTTTTCTCAGGTACGTGACGTCTCATACTGCTTCTGGTACTTGTTTTTTCTCATAAGTCAATAACTGATGTGTCTTTTTGTTATCTAGGTACTGTGAGGTTCAATCTTGACCCGTTTGGTGAACACAACGACGCTGATCTTTGGGAATCTCTTGAGAGGGCTCACCTGAAAGATACCATCAGGAGGAACCCTCTTGGTCTTGATGCTGAGGTACTTAGTTTAACACAACGTTCAATAAAACTTTAGGCGGTAATTAGGTTCTTTGTAAAGAACTAGCTACTACACAGATTATTTGGGGTCTCAGCGACACCTAGATATATTATTAGATATTTTAGTTTTTTGTGTCTAATTATGAATTTTTTGATGAATTATATAAATTAGATATACAAAAAAACAAGGGTAAATCTCCAAAATAGCACCTTTCTAAGTTTATATCACAAAAATAGCACTCAAAAACTAAAATGACTAAAATAGCATTTTATCTTTTGAAAAATTTAAATTTTTTTATTTTTCAAAATTTGAAATCTTATCCCCAAAACCTCACTTCTCAACTCTAAACCCTAAAACCTAAACTCTAAACCCTAAACCCTAAATTCTAAACCCTAAATTCTAAACCCTAAACCCCATCTCTTGAGTGCTATTTTTGTGACTTTTGACCTTGAGTGCTAGTTTGGGAACAAAAACTTGATTTAGTGCTATTTTGGTCTTTTTCTCAAAAAGCAATTAGATAAATTTATGGATTTGCATTAACATTATTATTACTTGATTAAACAGATTTAGACCAATTTTAGCCGATTTATAACGGTTGATTTGAATCGCATAAATCAGAATTTAAGAAAATCATTTCACAACTGATTTGCCACCTAGACCGATTTTTAGAATATTGCTTTAATGTTTTACTCTTTTGAAAGTCTCTTGTGTTTATTAGAGTAACTCAAAGTCTATTTGGTCAGGTATCTGAGGCAGGAGAGAACTTCAGTGTTGGACAGAGACAGTTGTTGAGTCTTGCACGTGCACTGTTGCGAAGATCTAAGATACTTGTCCTTGATGAAGCAACTGCTGCTGTTGACGTTAGAACCGATGTTCTCATCCAAAAGACCATCCGAGAAGAGTTCAAGTCATGCACAATGCTTATCATCGCTCATCGTCTCAATACCATCATCGACTGTGACAAAGTCCTCGTTCTTGATTCTGGAAAAGTTCAGGAGTTCAGCACACCGGAGAATCTTCTTTCAAACGGAGAAAGTTCATTCTCTAAGATGGTTCAAAGCACAGGAGCTGCGAATGCTGAGTACTTGCGTAGTATAGTGCTTGAAAACAAACGTAACAGAGATGCTAATGGTGATGATTCATCGCAGCCTTTAGAAGAAGGTCAGAGAAAATGGCGAGCGTCTTCTCGTTGGGCTGCAGCTGCTCAGTTTGCTTTGGCTGTGAGTCTCACTTCATCTCACAACGACCTTCAAAGCCTTGAAATCGAAGATGATGACAGTATTTTGAAGAGAACGAAAGACGCTGTAGTTACACTACGCGGTGTTCTCGAAGGGAAACATGATAAAGAGATTGAAGAGTCTCTTACTCAAAATGATATGTCTAGAGAGCGTTGGTGGCCATCTGTTTACAAAATGATTGAAGGTAACGTTGTTGTGTAAGATCTCTCTGCTACTAGATATAGAAATGTTTGAAGTTTCTTGATCCAAGATTATGTGTGTATTATACACTTTCAGGGCTTGCGGTGATGAGCAGATTGGCGAAGAACAGAATGCAACACCAGGATTACAACTTGGAGGGGAGATCGTTTGACTGGGACAACGTTGAGATGTAGAGGAAGAAAGGCTTTACATTACTTGACCTAAAGGTCTCATTTGATGAACTTGTCTTTTCCTTGTTTCTTGTAGTACACGGAACAATATATCCATTTAAATCCAATTATGTACACACAGCAAAAAAAAAATCAATTTAATTTAGTCAAGTTTCTAAGATCTACAGTACATAACTTTCTGTAAGGTTAATATATAGAAACATTTACACTCTAGGACACTTTTCCAATCTTTAATTACACCATAGGACACTTTCTTATACAAACACACTTTACCTAACAGCTTGTGTCTGATCTAGTTTCTTTCTTAACTAACATTACCCTCTTTTCGTTACAGCCCAAGTACACAGCTTCTTCCCATTGGCTATTATGGCGGGATTTTACCCTAGCCGTCGATCTCCTATATATGGCAACGGCTGAGATTTATTTGCAGATGTAGATATAAATAAACAAAAAACTTGTATCAATTAATAAAGTCACGTGAATTGTTATAAGCCATTGATTTATTTACATACTGGATGGTCAAGATCTGTTCTCTCTCTTTTTCCTCTGTGAATCTCAGCCGCCGTTAAAACCATCGGAGCCCTCGTCAAAATTCTATGTCGCGAATACGATTGAGTCACGAGCACACGAGCTCGAATGCGGTAACCCTAACCACGGTGAGCTTCTTTACCCAAGCCGCTGCACTTGTTGTCACCGTCAAGCTCCGGTCACAGAGAAGCTTTCTGTGCTGTTATGTACCTTTCCTTCTTCATCTTGTTTCATTTTACCACCGAAAAACGCATCTAACAAATCAGCATGAAATCAAGAGCATAAGACCAAGTCAAATGATTTGAGGTTGTCATTCATTTTGTTCCTACCAATGACCTAAGAACCCCCAAATTTTTTCTGCAAAATTCGTAACCTTAAGGAACTAGGGAAGAAGATGACATAATTACGATAATGCCATTATTGAATTAATTATTAAAAAATAGCGTACATATAGACATGTGTACATGTGTACATTCTAAGTGTACATGTACATGTTTGTGAAAACCATTAAAATCACCCATATATTATGTACACTACTTTATATTAGACTGTTTTAGTTGATATTAGATAATATTGGTCCTTAAAATATTCAAATTTGCAATTATATGTTAAAATCAAATAAATGTACCGATGAACTGGTGTATATGTGGACAATGAAATACATGTGTATACTTTAATAATATAGACCTTACAAATACTTAAATTTGTAAATGTAGAAAAATTATACGGTGTATATAGAAATCATTGTATAACTGAACTTGTGTACATGTGAACTTTTTGGTTTTTGATTAAAGAGAGATCTTACAATTTTTCTACATTAGTCATTACTTTGTACAATTTTAGCTTATATGTACACTACAAAAATACATATCAATGCGAAAAGTTTTACTTAGAATCAACAATCATCTTGATACTTTACATTATATGCCCAAAGCATCTAAAAATATTCATCCTTAAACACCAACAAACATGTCAAAAATAAACTACTTATGTACATGCCATAAATTGTACATGTACTCGCTTGTACACGTGTAAGCACTCGGTGTTGTACACTTGTACACATGTACACATTTGCTTGTACACATGCACACACTTGCTTGTACACATCTATATAGACACACATGCATCACCGCCTCTTCACTTATGTGTTTCTGAATTTGTGCTCATCCTTCAGAAGCTCAACCATGTTGGCAACTTTATGATCAAAATATTCACTGTCAAATTCCCCCCAGCCATCCTCCTTGTCCTCCCTACACTCTACCATAGGTTACACAGTCAGCAGCAAACATAGAAACACGGTAAACCAAAGCAAAATCAATACACACTTTAACCGCAAACCATATAAGCATTATGCAAAGTACACATGTACACATATATTCTTGTTGTACACATGTACATCGCATGTAAGGTGTACCACTTTAAATGTTCATGCATGTGTACAAATAGTTACCTGTGGATCACGCTCAGCCTCTTACACCTCCGCCAAAACCAACCATAGGTTGCACAGTCAGTAGCAAACATTAAAACACGGCGAACCAAAGTAAAATCAATATACAACTCAACCGCAAACCATATAAGCATAGTATGCAAAGTACACATGTAGACATATGTTCTTGTTATACACATGTACATCACATGTTACGTGTACAACCTTAAACGTTTGTACAAGTGTATAAATAGTTACCTGAGGATCATGCTCAGCCTCTTGCACCTCCGCCAACCTTGTGTGTTGTGGGAGCTTCTCATTGACATAACTCAGCTGCTTCAGCTCGTCGTCCCCCCTAAACGCCTAAGCCACACCGGTATAGCTTCAAAAGTCCCCCCTAAACGCCTAAGCCACACCGGTACAACTGAAACTCATCGTCTCCATCTCTTCACTACATTCAAGCACAAAACCCGGAATTCACAAAACACATCAACGATCTTAGATAACTCCCAAATTGGAGTCCTTTCGCAGACCAAACCTTAATCTGAAACTTAAACCCGAACGCCTTCGAAACGAGAAAAAGATTTAACCTTTGTCTCCCCCCCATTTATGTCCGCTTATTTCTCATCGTCCCTGGAACGATTGAACGCATTAGACTGTGTTAATCGCTTTGCAGTTAAGAACAAAAGTAACCTTCAATCTAGCAAAAACATGAACTCACTGTCGTCTGTGTCTTTGCCACACCGCTTATGCTTGATCGTTATAGCCTTTTGTTCTCCGTCGATGTACACCGTCGTCTCTGCTCCGTCACTCGTCGCCGGAAAGTAAAATTAGGTTTACAGATTTGGGAAAGTTGAAACAAAATATTATAGTTTTACTTTTTTACGGGCCCAATCTCAGAAAATTAACTAAATTAAAATATGCTCCAAGGTTCCACCAATCAATTTCCATCGGTTTTGAATTTTAAATCTACGAACCAGAATAACCAGAAACAAATGATCTATTACAAATATGCCCACACCTGGTTTGCCTTTTTGAAGGACAAAGAAGACTTTCACCAACATAAAGTGTCCTAGTAGCAACAACTGCTCTTCTTTGTAATAAAAACTCAACAAGTGTCTATATATGTTATAAACTCTAATATATATCTCTTAGAAAATAAAGCCAAATATCAATTTGGAGATAACAGGTGGAAGCTTGGTTGCCATTGTAGGTAGTATAGAAGGTAAGACATCACTTGTTTTGGCAATGTTGGGAGAGTTATCTGATGCTGAAACCTTAAGTGACTTACCAGAGACTATATATTACAAATAAATATTAGGTCCACAAGAATTGCTATCAATATGTACAAGTGACTTCTTTAGGATGTTTCTATTAAAGTTTCATTCAGGCTAACAATCACGAATCCGTTGTAGTCTAGCTGGTCAGGATACTCGGCTCTCACCTGAGAGACCCGGGTTCGAGTCCCGGCAACGGAGATTTTTTTGCTATCACGTGGCAAGTTTATTTCATTTATTGGTTTTTACTTCATCTTTGGCTCCTCGCTTTAGCCAAAAATTAAAGTATTTGACGTAAAAAGCGTGACGCTTGCGAAAGCCGAGGCGTGTAGTGAGTTTGTTTCCCATGTGTGGCTTAATGGACTTTCACGCCTTTGTCTAAAAGGCAAGCAAACGTATGCAACATCTATTAATGATTTTGTTCGGACTTTGTAAATCGTTTCTTTTTCACAACTTTTGTTGTGTCTAGAAACGCGAGGTCATTTATCATCATGCAGTTTACTTTTACATTCATAATAAATTGAACACGTAGTAATGCCTTCACATTTATACACAACTACAAACGTTCAAATTAAAATCCCGATTTCACTCCATCTAAGACATCTTAAACTTTTCCGTACATTTAAAGTTATGTCTAAGGTAGAGTAGAGTATAGATTTTTCTTTTTGTTGACAAAGAATTTGGATTTAAAAAAACTGGGGTTGACTTGTGTGTGTGGCTGTGCGGGGGCGAGTGTACAGCGAAAAAAAGCAGGAACATGATGTAAAAGCCAACGAGCTTTTTTGGTGTGGACAATGAGCATAAAGAAATGAAAAATCAAATGAATATCGAAGCACATGAATTAAAGATTTCAAGAATCCTAAGAAATAAGAACACTGTTTTTTTTTTTGCTGGTAATATGGAATAACAGCGTCTCCAAAAAGAGTCTCTAGTATAGAGTTTTGCAAATTCTATATTTGAAGTTTCAAAATGATCTTCTTCAAAAGCAAAACTTCAAATTTAACTTCAAAATTATTTATAATTTACACTATGATCCTTATATTTTTCATAATTAATATAAATCCATAAAACTTTTGCAGATAACTAGCACATATATAAAAATATTATATTAATATTAATTAATAAACTCTTATACTAAAAATAAAATTATAAATTGAAATACATAATTAAATATTAACTACAAGAAAAATACCACATTATTACATAAAATTATTTTATTAATGCTCCATTTTCAGTTGTACAAAATTTGTTTGGACAATATTTTAGAAGTTCCAAAAAAAATTTACTAGACTATTAGTGTTGTTGTAATATTTAAATTTGTGTATTAATTATGTATTTATGTATATATCTTCTTAAATTTTTTTATTAAGTTTGTTTTGTAATATTCTTGTTGTCTAATTCTACTTTTAAAATATTATAAATCTTATTTTGGATTTTTAAAGAACTTTTATGTGTAAAATTTTAATTTATAAAAATAAATTTGAAATATTTAAAATATAAAAAAATTAAAGATTAAAACTATGAATGAGAAAATACGTAATAATCATAAATGATGTATAATTAATTATAAGATAATATGCAAATAAAAAGATGAAACTTTAAATTTAGAGTTTTGAGTTGTGAAACTTTAAATATGAAGTTTCACTTCTTAAAACTCTAAATTTAAAGTTTTGAAGTTTATTTTTGGAGAACAAAAAACTCTATATTTGAAGTTATAGAGTTTCTTTTGGAGATGCATCTCCAATGTAAAACACCATTTTTTACTCCAAAATGGAATAAAAGTGAAAATGGAGTAAAATTGCTCCAACCCTACTCCATTTCCCACTCCATAATGAAGTGATGAACAAACAAAAAATAGATTACTCCATTTATGGAGTAAATTTCATTATGGAATGAGATATGGAGTGGGGTTGAAGCATTCCTTACTCCATATTCACTTTTACTCCATTTTAGAGGAAAAAATGGAGTAGGGATGGAGATGCCCTAAGAACATTATTTTTTTGTGTGTAAATAAGATCACTAGTTGCATTTTGTCCAAAAAAAAAGAACATTGCATGCATATTTTTCTTTACTTTTCATCATTTCTTAATTAATTTTCATTGTGTGTATATACTTTGCCAAACAAATTTACACGGAGTTTTAAATAAAATTTTAACTTTTCTAAAATTTAGATAAATAAGTAAAAGACTGGGTGGTAATGTTTTGAAGGATATAAATCAACTTTGTTAAAAGAATATTGTGAATTGTTGGCAAGAGAAAATGAATCTTTAGATTATGTGATGAGTGGAGGAAGACAAATTAAAGGCAGACGGACGACAGTAATTAATGAGATAACAACGCTCTGATTGGTAATACATTTTGATTAATCTTACGGGGCAAATTATTCTTTTCTGTTTTTACTAGAAAAAAAAACACTGGAAAACATGATATAATGGGAATCAACATGTTATAAATCTCCTACTAAAACATGTTATTTATATTTATTGAAATTTATTAAATGTTATTTTAGATGAGTTACTTATGTCTTTTTGTTTCTGTGGTATAAAATCAATGATTTATGAAACGTAAGGAACCATTAAACTCTTTGCTTAGTCCACCAAATTCTCAATGGTTATAGGATCAACGATTCTAAACATAGGACACTAAACAACCCTATAAAAACAAAAAATAATAATTCCATTCCATTTCAATTCAAATCATTCAATTCATACTTTGTTCCTCGTAAGATATAGAAAATTTAGGAAAACCAAAAAGAAAAAGATAAAGAACAATGGCAAGAGTTCATTTATTGTTATGCTTCACACTTGTATTTGCATCTGTAACCCTTTTAGACGTGACTTCAGCTTTTCTGAAGCTGAAGCCATCTTTACCACAGATTGAAGATCCGAAGACGGTGGGTGACGTTGAAGGCTACACTGTTAACGTAGTGATGGTATTTGTGGGGGACCTCGAGAAAGAATGTCCTAAAACAAGCAAATTCAAAATGTTCTTCGACAAACTTAGAGGATTTGCCAAGTATGTTTGCCCACTAAAAATATTTGGCAAAAAAGATGATACTGACATGAAGGCCAAAGAAGCAGGCATCCTCAAATCCATAGCCTCTTTTGCTATTGGAAGGGTAAGTGAAAGAGGTTATTATAATTAGTGCCTTTCTGACATTTTAATATTTCTTTTCGCACTCAGAAGTTATATGTGTTTTTATTTTACATATAAGTTTTTCATAATATTTTACATACAAATTATCACATAAAATCATGATGCTCTAAGCGATCAGGGTCCGAGGCTAATAAACAATTTTTTATTTACTTCATCATGCATATTATGCATAATAGATAAAGAGTGAAATTCAAGAGGAGAAACAGGAAGCTATCGAAACCTTTAAGTTTATGAAATCCTTGGCTGGTAGAATTCTCGGTGGCCGCAAGAAAGAAGAGAAAGAAACCACGACACTAACACCTGAACAGCTTAAAGAAATCAAAGATGGGATCTTGAAGTGGCAGACTGTGATTGTTAAGATCACAAACACTATGGTAGTTAGCACAACAAACAATGAAGGCTCTGCTGGTTCAAATCCTGGAGCTGGAACTCCCTCTATGGATACAAACAATCAATCTCAAGGTACTCCCTCTACGGATGATACAAACAATCAATCTCAAGGTACTCCCTCTACGGATAAAAACAATCAATCTCAAGGTACCACTGGAGGCTCTTCGAGTCCTAACTCCGGAAGCGCTACTGGAAGTCCATCAAACAAGCCATCAGCTGGTTCAAACCCTGGAGCTGGAACTCCCTCTACGGATACAAACAATCAATCTCAAGGTAACACGAACACTGCTTCAAGTAGAAGTGAAACTACTAGCCAGACCACGGAAGTGACAGTGACAGAAGTCGAGACTCAGACTTCCGAACAAGTTATGACATTCCTAATGAACCTAGAGAAGAAGTGTCCACCGAAGGAGGAATACAAGCAATTTTTCGAGAAGCTAAAGAGTACCATGACAGGTTCCGCAAAGGTTTCTTCTCCTAAGAAAAAAGGAGGCTTGTTCGGTATGATCAAAGGTGCTGTTGGGAAAATAGGTGATGCCATGCAATTTATTCGTTCAAGAATTGGAAACAAATCAGCAGAAGTACGTTACAAAATGCATATTTCATTTAGAATATTAATAACCAAACGTCTATATACATATATTCTTTTTTTTTCTTGGTAATATCGACAGGTAAAGAAGTCAATGGAAACTTACCAAGCAGAAGTGATAAAGAATATGGAAGAGCTAAATGCAATCTACGCTAAAATTGTAACCCAAAATCAAAGCAAGAAAGGAGGAGCAATGACATGCACACCAGAACAACAAGCAGAGATAAAGACGACAATCACCAAGTGGGAACAAGTCACAACCCAATTCGTTGAGGTTGCTATTAAGAGTGAAACTTCGACAACTACTTCTACATCATCCTCCACGGGAACAGCGCAGCCAAATTGAACTCAAAGATGACAAAATTAGTAACCAGTAGCTTACATTATTTAATTTTGATTGTAAATAAAACAAAGATTGGTGTAGGCCAGCAAGTAATAACTATGTAAACGTATATATAGACTGTAAGCATTATACATGCCATTCATGTAAAAGTGCTGATTTTTGAAACGAATTTTTGTGATATTTTTTGCCCTGTTTCTAAAATGAAATTAGCCACAATATAATTTACTTTATCTTTACAATATATAAAATCCTTTGTTTCCCCCCTACTTATGAATCATATGTATGGAATTTGAATAGGGCTCTCCCTAATGGTTGCCACGTAAGAGTTTCATTAGAATTCTTTAGATTCATCATTACCACACATGGTTTATTCTTGAGTCAGTGCACGGCTAGAAGCCCGGACAAAACTTCAAATTTTCAAATGTTTTACTTAAAATCGTCGCCAGGGCACAGTTTAAAGCATGATATAATCATTAGTAATTAACTTATTATTTATCGAAGTTGTTGGTTCAGTTTTTAGTGGAGAGTTGAGAAATGCAAAACTTAAAACCAACGATATAAGCTGGAGATAGGTTCAATTAATCTTCACGTGGCCATGCTGGTTATAGCCAAAACCAATTTCGTCGGACAAGGAAGCTTCAATCACATGCTTAGATAGATAGTACGGACAAAAATCACATTCAGTCAGTCACTAATAATAGAGGAATATTTTTGTCAATAATGTCTTTCTAACTTCGCCAAGTTCGCATTATTGGTTTCGAAATTTAAGCATATTACATTGTCTTTTTCTTTTATATAAACATATGTATAGCGTTATGTTTATAACGACTGACCGCACTTATCCTTAATTTTGATCAGCAAAGCGAATTCCCAGCTACAGTAATCCCCTTCAAATTATTTAGGGCATTTTCAACTCAATTCTACATTTAACTTTAGATGTTATATATAAATACATTTTTTCTTTAACATAAAGGTTACTATTTTCCCTATATCAAAAAATAATAACATTTCTTTATATTTGTATAAAATATACTGGAGAATTTCTTCATATATTTTATAGTTAAAATAAAAGATAACATTGAAGGTAGTTTTAAAGTTACAATGTGGATAACTATTTAAAATTAGAAAGCAAAGACAAAAATGTAATAAACATTACAAACAATTTCTTAGCAAACAAAAACATTACAAACAATTACTATATATTAACAAAAAATTATTAAAATCCCATATTTACTGCAAAATAAAAATTGTATGACTTTCATAATCATATACTTTGTATGGTATCTATAAAATGGTCTCTACGGAGAGTGAGCATATTATAACCTTACTCGCACGCCAAAGATCAGCGAGAAGGATTGGATTCTTTGAGTAAAGATTAGGACGTAATTAATCAAACTTTCACACTTTATGTAATTTTAGCTACAAACAAAAATGTTTGCTAATTTCAAGAATCAACACAATGAGTATGTTTGAAGATACAAAGGAGTGAAGGACCCTCCAAGTGCATGTGCTCATAATAATAATAATTAAAAAAATCTTCTAATATAAATTTCGAGATTTTCAAATGTCCACCTTTTATTACACTATGGATTAAAATAAAGTTTCTATATTCTAAAGCAACCAATACAAAAACACAAAAATATTAACTATATTTAATTTAATTTTACTTTTTCCTTATTACCAGACATCAATCAATTGGCTATATGGTCCCCCTTACATGTATATTCTCGTATAAAGCAACAAGAACTGGTAAGTTACTTCTCTGCTTAGCTGTTCTTGTCTAGCTGGGTTTTTGGGGGTTCAGCTTCTTTCTTTCTTTTCATTACTTTGCTGGGGGAAAAGGTTTGAATTTGGTGTTACAGATAAGATTATTTAAGATTCTGAGTTTCTTTTAGTGGGGTTTTGGCCAAGGGGATCTCTATATATCATTACACATTCCGTGTGATTCTTTTGGGCCTTTAGGTTTTAATTTCTGGAAGATTAATGTGAGCTACTGAGTGTGAAGAAAGGAGGCAGCTTTTAAGTGTTTGTTCAAATGTCCGAGTGAAATTGATCTGGGTATTAAGGGATAGATCTAAAGTCTCTTTCTTTCTGAGAAAATTAGCAGTTTTTTTTTTTTGGTTTGGTTGTTGTACGTTAGGATTTTTGGAGGCTTAGCTATTGTAGTTTATTTGTTGAGTTCTGTTTTGAGAGAAAGTTATGGCTTGCATGAAGCTGGGATCCAAATCTGATGCTTTCCAGAGACAAGGCCAGGCTTGGTATATTCACTTGTTCTCTCACTACTTCCTTTTTTTTTTTTATATATTGCATCTCTGTTCCTAGTTTTTGCTTCTTCTTGATTCTCCTCCTAGTTTGACTGGCTCTGCAGCATTCCTTTCTCTGACTTATTCTTCTTTGCTCAATTATTGCAGGTTTTGCAC
Organism: Brassica rapa; assembly: GCF_000309985.2. Taxonomy (NCBI): domain Eukaryota; kingdom Viridiplantae; phylum Streptophyta; class Magnoliopsida; order Brassicales; family Brassicaceae; genus Brassica; species Brassica rapa. Next base: position 17,197,240 of record NC_024802.2, on the reverse strand, counting down.
AACTGGACTTCCAAGTGACATTGTCGTTGAAGTTGGAGAGATGTCTTTCCATCTCCACAAGGTAAATTTAATTACCTTAAACAAAGACAACACTAGTCTTCTTGTAACACAATGTTAAGCTGCCTTTATCTATAATGATTATTGTCTTCTACAATATCATGTATCAAAGATATCTTATAGGCTTTTGATTCTACGCTATGTGCAGTTTCCTTTGCTCTCTAGAAGTGGAGTCATGGAAAGAAACATCGCAGAGGCATCACAACAAGGGGATGATGATGATGACAAATGTCTCATTCAAATCTCTGATCTTCCCGGAGGAGACAAAACATTCGAGCTTATCGCCAAGTTCTGCTACGGTGTAAAACTCGAACTCACCGCCTCCAACGTCGTACACCTCAGATGCGCAGCTGAGCATCTCGAAATGACTGAGGACCACGCCGAAGGAAACCTAATCTCCCAAACCGAATCTTTCCTCAACCAAGTCGTCCTCAAAAGCTGGAAAGACTCAATAAAAGCCCTCCAAACCTGCAGCGAGGTCTCCCACTACGCAGAGGAGTTGAACATCACCAAGAAATGCATCGAGTCGCTAGCCGCGAGAGCATCAACAACAGACCCGAACCTTCTCGGATGGCCGGTCGTGGACCCCATGCATAGTCCAGGTGGCAGCGTGCTATGGAACGGGATAAGCACGGGGGCTAGACTCAAACACACTAGCTCAGATTGGTGGTACGAGGACGCCTCCACGCTTAGCTTTCCTCTTTTTAAAAGACTCATCACAGTCATGGACTCCAGAGGAGGCGCAAGAGAAGACATCATAGCCGGTTCGTTAACTTACTACACAAGAAAACACTTACCCGGCTTAAAACGACGCCGTGGAGGACCTGAAGCTAGTGGTCGTTTCAGCAGCTCAGGGAATGTACTCTCCGAAGAAGAGCAAAAGCACTTGCTCGAAGAGATCCAAGACCTTCTCAGCATGCAAAAAGGTTTAGTCCCGACCAAGTTCTTCGTCGACATGCTCCGAGTCGCCAAGATTCTGAAGGCTAGTCCCACTTGCATAGCCAACTTGGAGAAGAGGATAGGGATGCAGCTCGACCAAGCGGCGTTGGAGGATCTTGTGATGCCTAGCTTTACTCACACGATGGAGACTCTATACGATGTTGACTCTGTGCAGAGGATCTTGGACCATTTTCTTGGTACTGATCAGGTCATGACTGTTGGTGGTGGTGTTGGCTCTCCTTGCTCTTCGGTGGATGATGGGAACTTGATGGGCTCACCGCAGAGGATAACGCCGATGACGGCGGTTGCGAAGCTGGTGGATGGGTATCTTGCTGAAGTGGCTCCTGATGTGAATCTCAAGCTTCCGAAGTTTCAAGCTCTGGCTGGTTCTGTTCCTGAGTGTGCTAGGCTCTTGGATGATGGACTATATCGCGCAATAGACATTTACTTAAAGGTAACCAACCATCAATCTTCTACTATAATTGTTTTTTCCTATAGCGCTGAACTGAAGTAAACCGAACCGAACGAACCAAAATTTTCGGTTTTCGGTTTAACATCTGGTTGAACCAATAAACTGATCTGCCCATTTTTAAAATTTTAATCGGTTTTTGGTTCGGTTCGGCAAGCAAGAACCGATCAGTTTGAAACATATTATTAACCAAATAAACTGAATAAACTGAAATAATCCGAAACAAACTGAATAAACCCGGAAAATTAAAATTTACATAACCGAGTTTTTGTTTTTACCAAATTAACTGAATGAACCGATATGTTAAACAAATTTTGGTTCGGGATAAATAATAATACCGAAAACCTATCCGAATAACCCGAATCCCGAACCAAAGAAAACCAAAATATAGTTCGGTTTACATTGGCAGTATTTTTCCAAAACCGAATAAACCAACCCAAAAAAACTAATGTCCAACTCTAGTGTTTTATTTAACAAAGACTTATTAAGTTGTTTCTTTTCTTCATATGATGATTTGCAGCATCATCCATGGTTAGCAGAAGCAGAAAGAGAGAATCTTTGCAGGTTGTTAGACTGCCAGAAGCTCTCTTTAGAAGCTTGCACACACGCGGCGCAGAACGAGAGATTACCTCTAAGAGTAATAGTCCAAGTCCTCTTCTTTGAGCAGCTTCAGCTTAGAACCTCTGTAGCTGGATGCTTCCTGGTTTCAGACAACCTCGATGGCGGGTCAAGACAGTTAAGAAGCGGCGGGTTTGCAGGAGGATCAACAGAAGGAGGAGGATGGGCAAGTGCAGTAAGAGAGAATCAAGTCTTGAAAGTTGGGATGGACAGTATGAGGATGAGGGTTTGCGAGTTGGAGAAAGAGTGTTCGAATATGAGACAGGAGATTGAGAAACTAGGTAAGACGAGTAAGGTTGGTGGTGGTGGCAAAACGTGGGAGAATGTTTCTAAGAAACTTGGGTTTGGTATAAAGCTGAAGTCGCATCAAATGTGCAGTGCTCAAGAAGGGTCTGTGTCGAAGTCTAACAGTGAGAATGTGAAGATAGAGAAGCTTAAGGATGTGAAAGAACGTCGCGGAAAGCATAAGAAGGCTTCGAGTATTAGTTCTGAAAGGTGAACAATGGAAAGTTTTCCCACGGTTTAGCTTTTAAGGAAGAAGAAAGAGCTTACATTGTTATTTTCGATTGACGACCGAACTATTTTATTGTCATTATTGGAACTTGTTAAGGAAATTAACAACAAAAAAACAAGAGCAATCTGTAATTGCTTTGACGATAATAAGAGTTACAAAACAAGAACAATCACAGTAATGGTCTGAAACGTGTTTTTCCTCTCTTATTGATGAAGATAGCTCATAAGATTTTTTTTTTTTTTGAATAATCTTTGTTGGGGAAGCAAGTTAAGAAGCCTTTAATTAATGTAAACGTAAGTAGTTAACTTAAGTTGGTTTGTTAAAGTGAAGATTGCTTAAACTAGAGTTAAATAAGTGGTTAATTAAAAGAAAAAAAATCTAGAAGAATTGAACTGACCAAGACTATTATGCAGACTTGTGTTAAGAAATCAAAGGACATTTCAGCCGCCAGCTTTACCAATTAAAAAGGGGCAAATCTCTAAAATAGCAACTTTCTAAGTTTATATCACAAAAATAACACTCAAAAAAAAAAAAAAAAAAACTAAAATGACCAAAATAGCATTTTATCTTTTGAAAAATTTAAATTTTTTTATTTTTCAAAATTTGAAATCTTATCCCCAAAACCTCACTTCTCAACTCTAAACCCTAAAACCTAAACTCTAAACCCTAAACCCTAAATTCTAAACCCTAAACCCCACCTCTTGAGTGCTATTTTTGTGACTTTTGGCCTTGAGTGCTAGTTTGAGAACAAAAACATCATTTAGTGCTATTTTGGTCTTTTTCTCATTAAAAAACCCAAATTGTAATTTAATTTTAACTTCTTTGTAATAATTTCATCCGTTTATAATAATTTTTCCTCATTTTAATATTATTTATTTCTTCCGTTAATGCGTATGAGTATCGATCTCATTTCTCGTCAGATTCAAACTCGCCGATCTCTAACTCCGACGAGATATCCTTCTCATTTGCGATAGAAGGAGCAACGGATCTGTCCAGATTCGGCGGAGAGAAATGGATAGGGGCGACATTGAAGAAGCCGCCGGCGAAGAGGAATTCCCGCGACTCGGCGGAGGAAAATACAGGCCGGTGGGGGCGCACGATAGAGCGGTTGTCGAAATGTCATCCATCGATCCTGGATCTTCCTCCTCCTCTTCCACCCTCAAGTATGATTGTGTTCCTTGTGGTGTTGTAGCACAGTTTTGAATGTGTATTGATCATCTCTTTGGTGATGATGATGATGATGATTAACGATTACATGTACTGATTAGTAGAAACGGGATGCAAATTTGGTTAAATCAGCAGTGATGGTTGTAGTGTTTAAGAATCGTGTGATTGGAATATTCTAAAGTCTACCTTGAATGATTCAGTATTGTTTACTTTTTTTTTTCATGGTGAGTGTCTCACGCTTGTAGGTTTTTGACAGGAACATAAGAGTAGTTGCACCGGGAGAGATGGGAGCTGGTGCAAGGGAGGGTCCTATACCAGAAGATGGAGTCAATGGCCATCAGAAGGAATCCAAGCTGGAATTATTTGGTTTTGATTCTCTTGTGAACATTCTTGGTTTGAAGAGGTACATGCGATCTTGATTGTTGTTTTCATGTAGAAATGCACATTAGAATGATGAACCAGCCTTCATTTACTGCATTAAGTGGTAGCTAGAATTTTACTGGAAATGGTATCTTGCTTTCATTAATCATGGTGGTCTTTTTGGTCTGAGCTGAAACAGGGAGTCACTGAATACAAGTTTCTTGCTTTTTTTTTTTGAATCGTTTTTATGGATTCCCTTGACTATTTATAAAATTCGTGATTCTATAATACAACTGATGTGCTTTCTATTGCCTTGTGTTGCTCTTAGGAATTCATAAGTGTCTTGTATTTTTTTCTTTCTATATAACGAAATGAGGATCTCTCTTTCATCTTCCCAATGTGTAAATGCATCTTTCACCGTAAACTATGCATTGCTTATTCAGTCAGCAGTTTGTCAAACACATATTTTCTTAATGTTACATGTGGTAATGTGATGAATATTTCCTTCAGCATGACAGGAGAGCAAATTCCAGCACCATCTAGCCCTAGAGATGGGGAGGATATCTCCATCATGCAAGGGCACCCAAAGGTATCTTCCTATTTCCATTAGCTTCTAATTCACACAATTGATGATTTTTCTGCCAGGCTGCTTTGATTAAGCACTCATTTTTACTGACTATCACTGCATTTATGATTTTCCACGATGTTATAATATCTGCATGTTCTTGCAGCCTGCTCTCAAGATGGGTACAATGATGGGAGTTTTCGTTCCCTGCTTGCAAAACATTTTGGGAATTATATACTATATCCGTTTCACATGGTAAGACTGCAAAATCCTTGATGTTGCACAACAATCTGCGAAGTCACCATGGCGTGTCTTAATCTGTTTAATTTTCAGGATTGTTGGCATGGCTGGTATCGGACAAAGCCTAGTATTGGTATTGCTGTGTGGATTATGTACATTTTTGACGACAATATCTTTGAGTGCTATTGCGACAAATGGCGCAATGAAGGTAATTATTTTTCTGTAATATCACCCGAAATTTTCTTTTACCATAGTTAAAATGTATCCATCCATTCGTTGGGTTTCTGGTCCATACTTAGCACCCCTATTACTTCTCTCTTTCCTTTGTGATAGAACAATATGTAGGACATCAAGTTTATTCCGAAAATAACTCGCATTACTTTACTTCCAGGGTGGAGGACCATATTACCTCATTGGTCGTGCTCTTGGTCCGGAGGTTGGGATTAGCATAGGTTTATGCTTCTTCCTTGGCAATGCAGTTGCTGGAGCTCTGTAAGTGTATATTTTGGATCCTTTGAAATAGATTCTCTTAGAGAAAGTCTTAAGCTCAACACTCTTAAGTTGCTGGTGCTCTGTTCAGTTTCACATGGTCTCCGAGTGCTTCGAATGACTAATTTATCTGCTTTCTTCCTTATCAATGTAGGTACGTTTTGGGTGCTGTGGAGACTTTTTTAAAAGCGTTCCCTGCTGCTGGGATTTTTAGAGGTATTACTGTGGAACTTGTAAGAATTGAAACCTGTGATGTGTGAACCAAAGCAAAGGGGTACTAGGATATCCAACAACTCTTAGTAATTTATCAGTTTTTCGATCACTACTTTATTCATGCTAGTCTTGAAGTCAAAGACTTGTTTCATCAATTGTTGGAAATGGCAACGCCTATATGCAATCGAGGATTAAGAACTATATTATTGACTGCCAAAATCTGAGTTCTATTTGACAAAACCTTTACTTGTTGAGGACAAAATCTTTAGCCTATTAGTCACATTTAGCCACTTATATGTGTGTCATTTCTAATGGCAGAAACTATCACCAAGGTTAATGGAACTGCAGTTGCCGAATCAGTACAAAGCCCAAGCTCACACGACTTGCAGATTTATGGAATTGTTGTGACTATACTTCTATGCTTCATTGTGTTTGGCGGCGTGAAGATGATTAATCGGGTTGCACCTGCTTTCCTACTACCCGTGTTGCTCTCTATCTTGTGCATATTCATTGGGATGTTTTTGGCAAAAACAGATGATCCTGACAGTAAGCCATTTCAGGATATTGTTGGATATAGGCATGGAGATATATTTCCCCAAACTGTTAACCTTTCCATTGTTATGATCTGAACAGCTGGAATCACGGGCTTGCGATTAAAAAGTTTTAGAGATAACTGGAGTTCTGCTTATCAGATGACAAATAATGCGGGAATTCCTGATCCACTTGGAGGCACATACTGGAGTTTCAAGTGAGTCACATCTAGAAATTTTGTTGCCTATGATAGTAAAACTAGTTTTTAAAAAAAGTTTATTTGTTCAGTTTATTTACCGTTCTCTTTGTTACTTTTCAGTGAGTTGGTGGGTCTATTTTTCCCTGCTGTAACAGGAATTATGGCTGGTTCAAATAGATCAGCTTCACTGAAAGACACGCAAAGATCAATTCCTGTTGGAACATTGGCTGCCACTCTGTCAACCACCTTACTGTATGTGATCTCAGTGCTGTTTTTTGGAGCTGTTGCTACCCGTGACAAACTTTTGACTGATAGGTAACGGTGTTACTCGTGTGACTTCTTTGTTTATTTTGGTTTCAAAGCCGATCTGGTGTGTTTAGCATGGATAAACTCGAAAGATAGTAAAAGTGGCTTTATGCTCTGAATGTACTAAACAAAACTACTAGGGGCCTACGAAAGCAGCACTTTCTTAGTTTATATGTCAGAATAAATTAAGCATGTCTGATAGTGGTCGCAGAGACCTGTTCTTTTAGCGCTTCAACACCTCGTGAATTTTTTTAAAACTTTTCATACGAGAGTAATTTTTCTCTATTGCAGGCTTCTTACTGCCACAGTTGCTTGGCCTCTCCCCCTCATTGTTCACGTTGGCATCATCCTCTCAACCTTAGGGGCTGCTCTCCAGAGTCTGACAGGGGCCCCAAGGTTGCTCGCGGCTATAGCAAATGATGATATTCTCCCCATCCTGAATTATTTTAAAGTTGCAGATACTAGTGAACCTCACATAGCGACGCTTTTCACAGCATTGATCTGCATCGGATGTGTTGTTATCGGAAATCTGGATCTTATTACACCGACTGTGACTATGTTTTATCTTTTATGCTACGCGGGAGTAAACTTGTCTTGTTTCCTGCTCGATCTACTTGATGCTCCAAGTTGGCGTCCACGGTGGAAATACCATCACTGGAGCCTTTCCTTTGTCGGAGCCTCACTTTGCATAGGTATGAACTTTCAAATACTTGCTGGAGAAGACTGTATGTTGTATAGTCTTTGTTTGTAGTCGATTCCTATTATCCTATAAAACAAATTGTAACTAGCTTGTCTCACCTGAAGCCTGAGATGTTTTATTATGAAAGACTCTTGTTGATTTTCCCTTTTTCTCTACGGTTGCAGTGATCATGTTCTTGATTTCTTGGTCATTCACTGTGGTTGCCATTGCGCTTGCAAGTCTTATATACAAATACGTTGGGCTAAAAGGAAAGGCCGGAGACTGGGGAGATGGTTTCAAGAGTGCATATTTTCAATTGGCCCTTCGTAGTCTCAGATCACTCGGAGGTACGCCACATAAGTGTCATCACACCAAACTGGTTATATAATATGCATTATCTATCTGTTGTTACACCTGAACCTGCCTTAACTATTATAGGTTCAAATATTAGATGGTCCATTTAATCTAAGCTTATCTTTTCTCCAAATTGCAGCGGATCAAGTGCACCCTAAGAACTGGTATCCAATCCCCCTTGTATTCTGCAGACCATGGGGACAGCTCCCAGAGAATGTTCCGTGCCACCCTAAGCTGGCTGATTTTGCCAACTGTATGAAGAAAAAAGGTCGTGGAATGTCGATCTTTGTATCAATATTAGACGGCGACTACTATGAATGCGCTGAAGAAGCAAAGGAAGCTTGCAAACAACTAGCCACCTACATTGAGTACAAGCGTTGCGAAGGCGTAGCTGAAATCGTTGTAGCTCCAAACATGACCGAAGGCTTCCGTGGGATCATCCAGACGATGGGACTCGGAAATCTCAAACCCAACATCGTCGTGATGCGGTACCCCGAGATCTGGCGACGGGAGAATCTAACAGAGATCCCATCCACGTTTGTTGGGATAATCAACGACTGCATCACAGCAAACAAAGGAGTTGTCATCATCAAAGGGTTAGAGGAATGGCCCAACGAGTACCAAAGACAGTACGGAACAATCGACTTGTACTGGATCGTGAGAGACGGTGGTCTCATGCTTCTTCTCTCTCAGCTTCTTCTGACGAAAGAAAGCTTCGAGAGCTGCAAGATCCAACTCTTCTGCATAGCTGAAGAGGATTCAGACGCCGAAGCGCTAAAAGCCGACGTGAAGAAGTTCCTCTACGACCTCAGAATGCAAGCGGAAGTCATCGTGGTGACGATGAAGTCGTGGGACATAAGATCAGAGGGAAACAGCAAAGAAGATTCGTTGGAGGCTTTTGATGCTGCGCAGAGACGAATCTCGGATTACTTGGGAGAGATAAAGAGTCAAGGTTCGACTCCAAGGTTGGCGAATGGGAAAGCGATGGTGGTGAATGAGCAGCAAGTGGAGAAGTTTCTATACACGATGCTGAAACTGAACTCGACCATACTCAGTTACTCGAGGATGGCCGCGGTGGTGCTGGTTAGTCTCCCGCCGCCTCCGTTGAACCACCCGGCGTATTTCTACATGGAGTATATGGATTTGCTGGTGGAGAATGTCCCGAGGATGTTGATCGTGAGAGGGTATCACAGAGATGTTGTAACTTTGTTTACATAGTTTCGTATCTTTTTTTTTTTTGTTATACTCACCGACAAAATCAAAGACCTTGACCTTCAAGGTTAGGTTTTTTTCCCTCTCTTCCTCATACATTTTTTTACAGTTTATATATATATTTAACCTTGTAGTACAAGAATTCAATTTTGTTGAAAATGATTGAATTGGAAATTCATGCAAGATAAATTTTGTTGTTGCCATCTTTTGTTGTCCATTAATAAGGATATCGAGCTTACTTGAGTGACAATTTTCTATAATATTTCACATGAAATTAAAATATTTATACAGTTTACTACCCTTTTAATAGATGAGATTTTAGTGGGCTAATTGATCCAGTCAATAAAATTAGACTGGCAAAAAAATATCAATAGAAACAAATGCCATCTTCTTCCTCCTCGCTTTCATCTTCTTCCTCTTCCTCTTCTTCGTTGTCCTCAAATGGGACGATGTCTGGGTTCTCAGCTCCGCTTTCTGGATTCACGCCCTTTGCTTTCTCTTCTTCTCGTTTGGCTTCCGCAGCTATGGAGATTGCCTTGTATTTCATGGGAAACCAAAAATTGATGAAGCAACAGAAAGAAAAAAAATAGGGTGAACTGGTTTAAAACCTTAAAAAAATGAAAATATCTATGATGTGACTAGTTTGTGTCTATGAAAAAATGTATCGCATTATGAGATTTAGAATATTTGATTAATTAGGGTAAAAATCTAGTGCATAGGATGTAATTTCCCAAAAAAATATCCTAAAATTTTATTCTAAATCCAAAGCTATTCCCGAAAACCCATATTCGATACTTAAAAAAATACATGATGCCAAAAATATATTGAAATACTCATATATGCCTAATATATACTAGAAGTGTCGGACTCTTTCGGGTCTCGGGTTCAGGTCCAAGATCCGCGGATCCTCCAAAACAAGACCCAATAGAATAAAAAAATTGGTTCAGTTTCTATCCAAACCGGAAATTTTCGTATTGGTTTTGGATCGGATCCTCGGAATATAAAATAATTTTCTAAAAAAAATAAACAAAAAAATAGATTTGAATGATTAATAGATTTGAAGATAACATTTTAAAAATAAAATACACTATTGTTTTTAAATTTTGAATACAAAAAACTTGAAAAATAAAAAATTTAAATCTAAATATCCAAAAATCTGACCTGGAATAATCGAACATGTGCTAAAAATACACGAAGTATAGAAATATCCGAACTATATCGTAAACAAAAATCGGAAATATCCGATCCGAACCCGAAGGTATATATGAACCCGCCCACCTCCTAGGCACATGGCATCAAACCCGTATGAATCACTAGGTATTTTATTTGATGAAAAGGCCCAATAGACATGGCAAGATAATGGTGACCATGCCCAACTGATATATAAGAAATAAACAACGTTATCGGTTGTCTCGTACTGCACACGATTTTTTTGAGAGATTTCAAAGGGCTTGTGTAGGTTTGGAAAGGTATGGATAACAAAGAATCAAGTGACCTGGAGAATTTACCAACATCCCCAATGGCTAAGCGGGCCCGAACGCGTGAAACGACCGGAGAACGGCTACGGAGACCGTTACCCCGCTCGATCGACTTGAGAAATCATGATCTGGCCTATGTAAGTACTATTCCTTATTGAATTCATGGTCGTTTTACTTTTGGATGATCTGTACGAGTCTCACAGAATAAATTTAATTTTTTTTTTTGTTAGGGTTTTGATATGTATTACAATGACGAACCGCTTAAATTAGTTCCGTCTACTTGGAGTAAAAACTATGGTATCGGTCTCTATGGTAGGATTGGACTCCAATGCTACAATCTTCAGCAGGTAAAACTAACTAACTAACTGATATCATTAAATTAATCATCACTTATTCTCTAATGTCTTTTTTTGTTTTTGACAGGGAACAAACTTAAAGTTTAAACGCTTGGAGAAACATAGTAGCAAGGACACTTCCTTGTTCAGCCTCTACATAACTTTGGAGGCAACCGATCCGGCCACTGGCTCTGTCTGCTCTTTTCAGACTCAGTTTGGCGATGCAGGACGCCGCCTTTCGTTGGGGGCTAGGATTACCTGGTTTACCTTAGCCTCCAGAATTAAACAAATATGTAAGGTGACCTTGGCCCTGCGCTTTTTAATAAACACACAAGTTTATGGATAACTCTTTTTTTTTAAAGTGGACTAACTGTTTTCTGACATCAGATAACCAGCCTATTGATGATGTATGGGACGAGGACACACCTGGAATAAATGAGTTCTACAAAGTTCCAATGCCCAAATGGTTTTCTGATGAAGCCTTGGAACGTGACAGTAAAAAGTATTACGTGGTAATAACATCAGATGATCTATTCATGGAATTTTTTTACTTTTATATGTTTCAGTTAGTAACCTAGTTTGGTTTCCTTCGCAGGTGCCAGAATCAGAGCTGCATGACAATGACTGGCTTCAACTTCTCATGGAAGTCGCCTTCTTCTCCAAATCAGATCGTGTATGTACTTTTCTTCTTTCTTTTTTTTTTTTTTTTTTTTTTGCAATTTTCGTGTCCTCTCTCTCCCAAAGCAACAAATTGAAACTTGTTATCTTCCCCCTCTTATGATTGTAATTGCAGTGTTTGGATGCTTACCTACCCTTGGAGCTCAAGAACGTTGTTGTCGAAACTTTTGAAGATTACACAACAGAGCCTAGTGAGAAGCTCAAAGCTGATAACGCAATCTTCTACATTAGTTACAAGTGTTGCTCTGATCCTTCAACGCCTCTGGCTGGTGATCACCGTGCCGTAGTAAGGAAAACCATGGATGGCAAACCAGGCCACATGTGTCTTGAGGTTGCTCTTACCAAAGAACAAGAATGAAGAAGAGTATTATTTTTTAGTTTCTTACCAAATATAGGCTGGCAAAAAAATATCAATAAAAACAGATGATATATAATTTTTTAGTTTCTAATCACTAAACACGAGTCTGAAAATACAAAACATTAAAAAAAAAACAAAAATCTGCTAAATCCAATAGACAAGTAAACTCTCATTGATAGAATCTTAGGAAAACAGTTTTTCACCGACGCTTGTCTCCATGCCTTGATCGTCTAGGAGCTTTGTCTTCGTCTTCACTTTCAGTCTCTTCGTTTCTCAAACTGTTTCCAACCTCAAACTGCTCCATCTCATGAGATTCATCCACCGCCCCTCTGTCATCGCTTCTCTCAGGTGTTGTTCTCCTGTTGGAAGAAGTAGGGCCAGGACGTGCTGATGATGCTGTTGTTGTAGCTGGTGGATAATACATTGGCCTGCCTCCTCCTCGGGGAGCGTTTCCCATTCCTCCCATAAGCGGTCCACCACGCCCTGAGCCTCCCATCATACCATAACCTCCATGTGGAAACTGTTGCGGAGGCCTACCGGGAAACATCATCCCCGGTACAGGTCCTCTGAAATCACCACCGAACCTCGGTCCATATGGTCCAAAGGGTCTTGGACCCATACCAAATGGATCTGGCATACCGTTATAGCCACCAGGTCCATAGGGAAAAGCATCTGCCGGGTTCATTACTCCGAGAGGGAAACCTCCCATTCCGGGCATTGGTCTGATTCCACGTCCCATAGGCATTTGAGGAGGCCACATCATCCCTCTTCCTCTTCCTCTGCCTTGAGGACCGTTCGCCATGCCATCTTCTTCCTCCTCGCTTTCATCTTCTTCCTCTTCCTCTTCTTCGTTGTCCTCAAATGGGACGATGTCTGGGTTCTCAGCTCTGCTCTCTGGATTCACGCCCTTTGCTTTCTCTTCTTCTCGTTTGGCTTCCGCAGCTATGGAGATTGCCTTGTATTTCATGGGAAAACAAAATTTGATGAAGCATAAGGCCAAGCTCATCAGTAATAAAAGAAGAAGCAAGCAACAAAAGAGAATGTATACCATAAGCTTGCTATCTGGTTCCAGATAAAGCAAGGAAGCCAGCTCCTCACCAACGGAGGGCTCTAACTCTTGACAGTCTCTGCTTATCTACAGTCATTGAACCAAAAGAGTAAGATAAAGGTGACTCCCTTACGTGCAAATGCTCAATAAACATAAACATTACACAATGACCATTAAGCTGCTAGCACAATACTTAGTAATCACTGTATCAGTAATAACAAAGTATTTTCGTAATCATGCAAGTGTGGCCACCATGGGACAGTTTAGCCACTGCGGCCGGTATATTCACATAAAGATCCTAATTCATAGTGAGTTGTTTTGTATCTAACAAATGATACCGCTCCTAAATAAGAGACCAGCTTAGATAGCGTAAATAATGGTGAAAAGTTCAACGTACCTTCACAGGTAAGTTCTCGTTGTAAGGATTCCTCAAATTCCGGGTTTTGTGGAAGGACAGTTCGCACAACTACAACGAACGATAAGAATTACAATCACTCATATGAATCATGTGAAATCTGCAAATCAATTTAACTCTGCATTACGAAAGCATCTCCTTTCGCTCTCAGTAGCATGTAACAGAGCTCATTGTTAACATCAGCAGAACCGATACCAGAACAGAGAAAACATAGACGTAGCAAATATCGAAAGTGTAAGACCATATAGGCTCAATCGCATAGAGAAGAACTAAACTAAACCGGGATTCAGAGCAAGGACTATATCGATCAAAGGGAAAGCTTAGAAAAAACAACACACCTTTAACCATTTAACTGAAAAGTTCCCACCATACTGTTGAGTTCCATGTTCATTTTTCCAGTTTCCTCCACCAATGTAACCACCAATTCTGGATGTCATCTTAGCACAGCCCTACAGCAGTATGTGAAAAGAAAGATATTTAGACTCATAACGCTGCCTACCAAATACACCACTATGAAGAAGAGATTACACAAAACAACCAGATGGACATGTAACTATTAGTCTTTCAACATAAGGAAAGTGGTTCCCGTTTTCACCCAATACACTACCTGGAAATGCCGTGTTCGGTTGACAGAGAATATCAAGATCACATTATTCACAGTGTCAAAAGCTTCATTAAGTTTCGCTTCATTGCTTCTTTGTGTAGCCCATACTCCTTGTTGCACAGATAACTCAAAATTTTCTGAATTGTTACTTTTTACTACAAAATACCTGATATGGCAGATGAAGATTAGTAAGAATATAACAGAGGAAAAATATAATCTACATTTAACAAATCAAAAAATTAAAGCATACAGCATTTTACATCGAACTATAACCCCAGCATAGAACCTTCAAACGATGAAACGCTAAACATTTTTTTTACCAACTCTATCCTTCTTTTAGATTATGATTCCAGATCAATTGAATGTGAATCCAGAAGATATTGCTACATAAATTACAAAGCTTCTAATCAAATTTATGCACCATAGAAACAAGAAGCAACACTGGAGGCTGGAGCACGAGAATAAGCAACCAACCAACTGTTAGGGACCAACAAGAAGATAACTTGTGACCATCAAAACTGAAAGAGAGGCCAGGACATCGATCTGTCTAGACTTTTATATGCACAAATAAAGGAAACCAAATGAGTCACACTGAAGAAGAAAATTCTTATGGGTGAAGACCAATGCAATTAAATAATGTACAAGTGCATAGACATACAACAAAAAACAATCGTTCAGAAAGATAAAATGCTTAGGTTAACTACCGAGACTGCAGGTTAGAGGGATGACTAATGTAAGTCATATATATCAAAGGAAGCAAGACAATTTATGTTGACTAGAAGCTTAAAAGCCCACACTGGTGAAACTCAAGAACTGAAAATACATCTATGTTGACAATGAATACTAACTACGTCACACAAGCAAGCAAGTAGAGAGACCAATAAATTATAATACAGCTAATGAAACAGAAAGACGAAACCTAAACAATTCTGGACCTCTTCTAGCAGTAATCAAAACAGCTCACATCACATTATACCTCGTCACTAAATGTTAGTTAGTAACTTAGTATAATTTGTTAACTTGAAACAACAAGACAAGGCATGACTCGTACAGGTATACTGGGGGAATAAACCAGAGCACTAAATAAATGAAACCAGTATATGGATACCATACAAACACTGGCAAAACCAATCTCCCACATTTCAAATGAAGGAAGAAGGGCAACTGATGGAAAGAGGAGACTTATAATCATCAAAAAAAAAATCAGAATGCAAAGGTAAGTTTCTATTCTCTTCATAAGAAACAATTGAGGAAACTACAATCTATAAATATACCTAACTATGAAAGAGAAGTATCCTAAAATCAGGTAGAATATATAACATGAAGTTAAAATTAGTAATATATGTATATATAAAAAAAGTGTTAAAAATTTGAGCTTGCAAATAGCTAGTTACATTTTAAAAGTGACCACTCTCATAAGAAACCAACAGTTCGATAAAAAAAACCAATAACAATGTCTTGAAGCATAGTTTACACAACCCAATTAAAAACTTTGGAACTCTGAACACACCTATTTAACCCTCGCGGCAAAGGATGAGAAGTTTGGTCAGCAGTGTTTTGCGTCTGAGTCTGAGTCTGAGTCTGGCTGACCTGATGTTGTGATTGCTGAGGCTGTTGCTGCTGCTGCTGCTGCAAGTTACCTGGCTCCTGCGTCTGAACTTGCACCTGAGGCTTAACATCCCCCAACTGCGGAGCAGCGTTCCGTGGTTGGTAGAATCTATTAGGCCCGTAGTTGTACGAAGTCAACTGTTGTATCTTCTGAAGAACTTCCTCCACAGGAGGTGGTGGTCCAGGCAGCTTCGCATGCCTGTACCTACAATCAGGACCATTGGGACAAAACCCTAGCTTGTACCTGCCAACACAATTAACAAAATATTAAAACCATTATTCTAAAAATCGGTCTAGGCACCCGCCTAACTGACTAACTACCGCCTAACGATTTCTTGAACATTGATTAACCACAAACTAAGAATCAACATTCAACATTCAACGCCTAGTCGGCAACTCGGATCTAAACAAAACAATTTTTCTTGAACAATGTTTTAAAAATGTATAGACGGCCGCCTAATTAATAATCTCATATAAAACGCCTAAACTAAGAATCAACATTCAACACCATCACACACACAATCACTGCATATGCACATACATATTGCATTCTTTGATATCTTCATTAGTATGCTTATAGACGCAATCCTGCTCTCTACATTCACCGTGCACTCGGAAGAATCTGCAGATCGGCATACGAGCCTTATCGTACTGATGGAGGAACCCGCAGGCGTCGCCTTTCATACACAGACCTCGGAGCCAGTGCCTGCAAACGGTCTGGCGGAAACTCCGCCCTCTCCCAGCTCCGGCCGCCGCCGCGGAGGAGTGATCGTAGCTCGGCGTCAGGTTGACGGCGGCGGAGGATTGGTTTTCGAGGGGAGCGACGGGGACGGAAGCTGTGGGCTGGATAGGTCCGGAGTCGAGACCGCCTTCGAAATCGAAGCTGAGTCCGTCGGCGTCCTCCATCGTTTTGCTGAATCTCTCGTTAGGGGTTTGGATCTTCTCTCTAGGGCTTCGATCGAGGAAGCGAGCTCGGAGAGTTTGAGCTTCTTCTGATGTTTTATGAATCAGGCTCGGATTATTCGGTTAAAGTTTAGATTGAACCGGTGATTTTGGATGGTTTACCGAACCGAACCAATAGATTAATAAAGGTTTTTACGGATCTGGCTGGGGTGATTGGTTTAGGGAGATTGAACCGGTGATTTGGAGGGTTTATTGATCGAACCGTCAACAGTGACAACACATGTTAAAGGAAGAGACCAGTGGATGAATCCAAACCACAAGATTCTCAAGAGTGCCCATCAATGTGGTATAATTATTATTTAGTAGCTCTTGGTTTAATGTTGTCTCCTATCAGCATTGTACCAGCAAACTAGGTCCAATAAATCAATAGAAAAAGTCAAAAATAGAGCAAATCCAGTAATGTTAGAAAAAAAAAAGAACACAGTAAGGTCTATTTTTTCAAATTTGTCAACAACATAGTGTTCGTAAATTGTATTTTTTTAACGATTATTTGTTATGATATTACAATTACGAGAAATATTGTACAGACGATCCGACAACTGATAATATTACCTGCTTTATAAAAATCTATGTCTAACTGCATCACCTTAACTATCCTACGAAAATTACGTCTGATCGAATTTATTTGCATCATGTTGAAAATCCTTGTAAATCTTTTCTTTATAGCATGCATAGTTGTTTAATTAATCGTTTTCTCCGTAAATTAAAATTTATGTCTGTAAGTTGTATTTTTTTGGTGCTTGTAAATTGTAATGTTGCCTGTTTATAATAAAAACTTGGGTCGTCTCACAACTAACTAACCCCCAAATGTTGAACATCGACCACACTTTTTTTTTCCGTCTCACAATTTTGAACATCGACCACACTACTTGGACGAAAATAGCAAAAATAAATAAATACATTTTGTTTTTTTTTTTTCTCAAAGAAACAAATGTAATTTTTATTTTGTGTGTGCGTCGTCCTTGTTCTATCGCTAAGCACTACCCATCCCGCAATTGAAGGTGCTCTTCGTCGCTCACATCCCATCCCATCTCAGATCGAATTCTGTTCAATCGATCCACAGATTCTACGGTTGGGGTAACTCGTTTCCAAAATCGACTCCCCTTCTTCCATTTCTCAGGGCGAAATCTCCCTCAGGGTTTCGAGGATCGGAATCTCTGTGGACGCCGGAGCAATTCGACGTTTTCTTCAGCTGGAAAGATGTTCTGGCGAATGGCCGGATTGTCTACGGCTTCCGCCGTGAGTTTAGCTTGCTGCTGCTAGCTATTCGATCGTATTCTTATGTGCTTTCTGAATCTACGAATTTTGCTTTCGCAGGTTGAAGCAATTCTGGACAAAGATGGTTTCACGTTAGAGGAGCTTCTCGACGAGGATGAAATCATTCAAGAATGCAAATCCCTCAACGGACGTCTCTTGAATTTGTATGCTCTCCTCACCACTTTATCTTTCTGGGAGAGGACAAAGGAAATGCAATTTGTATTCGTTAGTGATGGTTTTAGTGTGTTGAATGTATTAATCTGAAGATGATATGTAATTTTTATTTCAGTTTGAGAGAAAGAGTGCAAGTGGAACAGCTGATTAGGTACATAATAGAGGAGCCTCTCGATGATGCGGAGAAGAAGCGAACATTCAAGTAAATGTTATGGGCAAATGCTATTGTTGTTTTTTTTGCTGATTATTTATTTTTTGATGGATAAACAATTTGGTATTTTTGAAAATGTGTTCCAGGTTTCCTTTCGTTGCCTGTGAAATTTTCACATGTGAGATTGAAATGATACTGAAAACACTAGTCGAGGATGAGGAGGTAGACTTAGACTGTGTTATATCCTTCTTTATTTTTACTTTGTAAATGGTTAAGGATTTAGGGTTTCTTACCTCTTGTGTTGTGATGTCTTCTTTTTGCAGTTGATGTTATTGCTCTTTTCGTTTCTGGAAGCTAAAGAAACCCATAACTCATTGCTTGTCGGGTACTTCAGCAAGGTATTTAACATTTAACAGTTTTTTAATTATCAGAAAACTCAAAGAGAATTTTCCACATATATGGCTCTATATATGTTTCTTCTTCGTGTTCTCTAATACATCTTCTATTACTAGGCTGTCATTTGTCTGCTGGTCCGGAAGACGATCCCTTTCATGCAGTTCATAAAAGTAAGTTGATTTTGTTTACCGGACTAGGATATGTTATTTAAGGATGACTTGAACTTAGTTAGCATTAGCATTTTTGTTCTTATCTTTGTAGAGATTATTGAACCATTAGCTAGCTACTTTCTTGTACCACTTAAGATTATCTGTGTAACTTGAAATTATGCTGTTAAATAGTCAGAGATAACGTAAAGATTTATATTGCTATTTATGTAATGAAATAACTTTTTCCTAATCAACAAAATCCAATCTAACTCTGTTTATACAATTTTGATAACTGTTACACTAGTTAACACTGCTTTAAACACCATTTAACAGCTGGATTTTGTAAAAAAAAAATATTGATAATTAACCTTGAATTTCTCGTGCTATCAGGATCGTCAAGAAATACTGAAGCAGCTTGTTGATTTGATTGGTATTACATCTATAATGGAGGTTGGTTTTCACTCTTATTTGTGTCTTAGGAACTCCTGATTTCGGCTTTATGTTTATTACACATCCACGTGAGAACATACTGAATAGTTAAAATTTTCATGTGTTCCTCAAAAAAAAAAAAAGAGGATGAGAACAATGGTAAATACTGCTAATAATACTCTCATTTTTGTCTGTGATTTTGCTATATAAAAATTGTTTTAACACCAGTGAATTTTTCAGTTATTATTGTCTGTAGACAATGAAGGTTGTAACCAGTAGTATAGATTTGATTTCTGTAAAATACTAGTTTTCTAGACTAACTTATTACTGGTGCTCAGGTTATAAAACGTCTGCTCGGTACAGATGAACACCTGTATTCAAATTACGCAAGTTCAATGCAGTGGGTAGAAGATACAGATGTCTTAGAGATGATTGTGGACAAGTTTGGCTCCTCAGTAAGTTTCATTCAGTTGCTAGATTACTTTTCTTTCAATATGGGATAGTCTTATGGCTTTTCTCCTTTATTTTAGATTTATTCAATCTTCCCAGGCAATGTTATTTACTGATATCTTGGAGACTTGTGTTTTATTTTGTAGGAGTCTCCCGAGGTACATGCCAACGCAGCTGAAATTCTTTGTACTGTAGCAAGATACGCACCACCTGGTCTTGCAACGAAACTTTCCAGCCCGAGGTAGACTTTTCTCAGCTTTGGCTATGTTTTCATATAGTCGTTGATGCTTATGAAAATTTATAGTTTATTGGCTTATTGTGTTGATCCCTGTACGATTTGATACAGCTGCACTGGAAGGTTGTTAAAACATACTTTAGAAGATTCACGGCCTAAGTCTGTTCTGGTTAATTCATTGTCTGTATGCATATCTTTGCTGGATCCTAAGAGATTTACATTGGGGACTTATCATATATATGGTCGTCAACTTACCCAAGGAAGCATGGTAACTAACCCCGAGACAGTGGAGGGAATGCTTGGAAGCCTAGGTGAGGAATGCAGTGTGGTTATTTAATTTTCATATGTAGTTGCGCTTGTGTGTTGACTCTTAAATGCTACGTATTGGGAAGGATGTCTTGTAAGTTTAAGACCTACAAACAGACTTCTATGCACATATGTTGCTTGTTAGTATGGAAATTGGTAGACCTGTATTTTTTTCCTGATCTGTACAGACTGGGTTGACTATCATTTATGCCATTTTGCTTTCGATACGTCTATGTGTTTTTTCTTTTCTGTTTATTGGTGGTCTGCAATGTTAATTACTCTATTGGCTGCTATGAACTGTGTAATATGCGTCTACTATGCAGGTGATTTACTCATGCTTTTGAATGTATCATCTACTGAGGGCGTTCTATTAACAACGTATGGCAAGTTGCAACCACCTCTTGGAAAACACAGATTAAAGGTTGTTCACATTTGTATGATTTTTTTTTCCAAAATAAATGGATAATCCACTGTTATGGGTTATAATTTATAATTTTTGAACTACAAATGAAAATTTGACTTCGTTTCCATTTCCTAGATTGTAGAATTTATTTCAGTCTTACTCACAGTCGGTAGTGAAGCAGCGGAGAAGGAAATAATTCGACTTGGAGTGGTGAAAAGAGTGTTGGACTTGTTCTTCGAGTAAGTGGGAGATTATATTTTCTCCTTTGATGATAAACAGACTGCTCTACTAAATTGTGGTGCAATTATCTCAGGTATCCCTACAACAATTTTGTACATCACCATGTGGAGAATGTGATTCTCTCATGCTTTGAGAGCAAAAACTCTCAACTTCTCGACCATCTTCTCAATGAATGCAATCTTATCGGTAGTATGCTAGAGGCGGAAAAAGACCCCATATTGACTGCAGCTGATTCTGATAAGGTGAAGATGCATAATTGCTAATGTCTTGGGTTGGCATCATTATCAATTGACTTGGTTTACATGTGATGTCTCAGCTTCAGCCGACAGTCCCTGCAGAAGGTAGAAAGCCACTCAGGATTGGAAGCATTGGTCATTTGACTCGTATCTCGAACAAACTTCTTCAACTAGCTAATAGTAATGTCGAAATTCAGTCACATTTGCAGGTAGACCGCAATTATGTCTCATTAACTTTATTAGTTATAGTTGCTTGCCACACATTCATCATGTGCATGTAGATATGAAGCGCAAATGGTTAGTTTGTTGGACTTGAAAATATTCAATACAAGTGATTATAATTGCTATTCCTAGTCTTTTGAGTTTTCCTTATGAGAGTATGATATTTCCGTACATTTGCTGTATAATTCTTGCCGATGGTCAAAAGCAATCTGCTCAGTCCTTTACCGCTGTTTGATTTCTCTCGAAGATATTTACTTGATAGCGTGTTTGCATGTGAAATGTTGAGAGAGGCTCTAGCATTCTAGGGTGCTGGTCTGTACTATCAAACTCCTCACATCTTGCTCAAGATTCCTTTTTTTTTTACGTTTTCTACCAGGAAAATAGCGAATGGGTGGATTGGCAGACAGATGTTCTGTCCAAGCGTAATACATTGGAAAATGTCTACTCTTGGGCTTGCGGGTATGTATTTTTTTTTTCTCTTGGTGGGAGTTTTACTTGACTTGAAGAAACCTTATGAATCAGGCTTCTGTTTTTAAATATGACCAAAAGCAGAGGTTATACTCAAACAGTATTTTGTTATAGAAGTTTGTCACATTTGTGTAATCTGCTTTAGTAGTAATCAAGATATACGAGACGTTAAATGTGATTAGACAGTCCCAGTAGATGGCAATAAGGGCTTGTTTTTGGGAAGTTCCTTAGGGGGTGACAAATGTAGATGAGAGGCAGTAGTGTTGGTTGTTGTAGTATATTGATATTTGATAATTCCTTTTACGGATATTCTTCCTAACAGGAGGCCAACTTCACTCCATGATCGTAATAGAGATAGCGATGATGATGATTACCACGATAGAGACTATGATGTGGCAGCCTTAGCAAACAACTTGAGCCAGGCCTTTAGATATGGCGTTTACAACAATGATGACATGGATGAGGTGATGTTTTTGTGTTTCCTTTTCTTAGCTGCTACTATATTATCGTAGATTTAAGCCTCATACTTCATTATAGTTTTGAAGGTTATGTGTTCAATTGTTGAGACTACATGCAATGAACGTTTGATCTTTCATTAACGTTAATTTTCATTTATCCACTGCAGACCCAAGGCTCCATGGAACGTGGCGATGATGAGGTATTATTTTTGTCTGATTTGAATTTTCTAAAATAAGTGAATGTTCGTATAAGCAGTCAATATGAAAGCCTCTTACGAAGTCTATGTTGCAGGATGTCTACTTTGATGACGAATCTGCAGAAGTCGTCATATCTTCTTTGCGCCTTGGAGATGATCAGGAGAGGTAATGTGGTGGACTTTTCTCCTGTGGTAGAAATCAATCCGTTGATCCTCATCAAATGGTTGATGCGGCGCCTTAACTTACAAATATGTAACGTGGTGTCTTTTGTAGCAGTTCTCTCTTCACAAACTCAAACTGGTTTGCTTTCGACGATGAAAAAGTTGCGAATGAGCAGTCAATGGCTTCCCCTTCACCAAGTGCTGATGAGGATGGTGATGTCGTCATAGGTGAAGCGGACGATGACTTCAAGGACAGTGTGGCCTCTTCCTCGCCTGATGATATGGAAACAGAGGATTCAACATCAAAGAATCCTTCTGAAAACCCGAGTGAACCAGAAGCCGAAAAATCACCAGCTTGGGTCGAATGGAGAGAGACTTCGGAGTCCACTGAGCCGTCTTCAAATACAGATGAAGCTAGCATATTGCCCAATGGCCAGGTTCAAAACGAGAAAGAGGATAAGGTTGATGATACCAATAAAGAAGGTGCAAAGGATTCATCACCAGGTGCATGTGGCGATGAAACCATAGAGAAGTTATCAGACGCAGGTGATGTTGCAACCACTGAGAGCTCACCAGACGCAAGTGAGGCTGAAATAACCGAGAAGTTGAAAGATTCGAGTGATGATGCATCAAAGCCAGGTGCTGAATCGTATGAGAATGCTCAAAGCTCTGAACCTGCAATCTCGGAGGATACGGACAAGAGGCAGGAAGCAGATGTTGCAGCAAAGGCAGATGACAAAGAAACCGAAGAAGCTGTAAAGGAGAAGGTAGTTTAAGCTTTACACAACGTAACTAGTAATACAAATTCATGCTGATACTTTCTTTGGTTTATATAGTTTGCTACGATTTTTATTATTCTTTCTTTTCCTTTCGGACATATTGTCGACCAAATTTTATTACTAGCTTATCATTTTTTAGTTGAAGTTTTTTTATCTCATCTACACTCATCACATAATATGTTGTAAAGCAGTTGCTCTTGAGCCCGCACATTTAAGGTTGTTTCCATAATGCATAAGATGTTATATTTAGTTATGAGTTTGTTTTTGAAGATGCTCTAATCACTCTTTAACTTTTATATATATTCAACTCATTCTTTCATGTGCGACTGATGAAGAAAACAAGATTCTATCTGTTTCATAACAATACTGATGAAAGATAAAAGATGTGGTGCCTATTGCTAGCAGCACTAGTAAACTCTATTGTCTCTGCTGGTTCTATTTCTCTCACTGAGATTTGTCTGTCGTGCATCATGTTTAATCCCCTCTCACTTTAGTGGCTGTTGTCATGTTCGCCCTCCAAATCTTTCAAGTATCCCATGAGCATAAGAAACCCGAAAAGGAAGAATCCACCTGAGAAGCTTTCTCCACCACCTCCGCCCCCACCACCATCACCATCATGTCGAGGTGGGAACCCGCTTCCACCGTCGTCAAGCTTTGGGGATCTCACTTTTCCTAATGTTCAAGCAAAAAGGATTTTTATTAGACTTTAGTTCTGAAGATACACACTAGAACAGAAACGCCATTAGGCACAGTCAGGAAATAATGTTAAACCACTCTCCAGTCTCAGGCTTATCAACAACAAGAATACAAACCATAGTAGTAAACCATCATATGTGTTCTAAATAAGTGCTTGATTCTTAGCTAGATTCATAAAACAGATCATAGTTTCGTAAACCTTACTTGTTTGTTAGAAACATAAAACAAGGTTGCTCCAGATGAAGCATATCAATAGAGTGAGAAAAATTTACCATGTGTGGGAGCTTGTGTGATTGTTGGTGATTCCCGTGTAATAGTCTGTGTTTGCCCTTGACTGCATTTTGCATTCTGCACAAGAAGAAAAATTAGATCAGCATAAGTAAACAGACAGCTTGCTTTTCAGAGAGACAAAGCTAAAACGATATTCTAAAAAAAAAAACTAAAACAGTTAAGAACACATCGTTTAACTGGCGAGTGAGACACGAATATAAACCTACCAGCGCAGCGTTACATACAAAGAGAGGTCTTGTATTTTTAGAGACGAAATCAAGTCCTTTCCTAGCAACAGCTCTTGTTCCAACTGCCCTGAGAGAAGGAAACATGATCTGTTTCTTCTGGAATTGCATAGAAACTCTTGTAGGGTAGTAACGCCCACGAAATTGTCCTACCACAGAACAAAAAGAAGAAGAGCTTTTATTAACACTTGAAAACATTCAATAGAAGACCAAAAAAAAAATAACGTTTGAGCAATCTGATTAAGCAAATATCTAAAGCTACAAGACTAGTTAATAAAAGAAACATATATTCTTAGACATCAAGAACAAACAAACTTATAGAGAGATACCATTAGCTGGTCGATGATTAAAGCGAGGAGGGAGGTACACCAATGGTTGTGCACCAATACACAACGACGACGGATTCATCACCACCATTATCTGCAGATACAACAATCAAACACCGAAAAATAATTAAACCTTTAACCAATTTAAATCCCAACAAAAGGAAGGCAAAATCTGGGAATCTTCGAAGTTTCTCGATCATAGACGATGAAAAGAAAGAGAGAGGGTGGCAGATCGTACCTGAAGAATTAAACGCGAATAAGGTTTATGTGAAAACTTCTCGCACAAATCAATTGGAGCGTTACGTCTAACGCAAGATTTTTTATAAAATAGTCGTGAAGGGAAAAGAAAAACACGATGAGACGGCGACACAAGTCTCCTTGTATGTATGTCGGTTTTTAACAAAATAATATTTTTCTTAATTTTGTTTTTTTATTCTTTTTTTTTAATTAAAAAACAGAAGATCGGAAAATTAAAAACCCTAATCCTCTTTCGATTGAAAAGCAATTTTGATTCAATCGAGCTGAGGCGGCGGCGAAAATGCTAGGTGGATTGTACGGAGATCTTCCTCCGCCGTCGGATGATGACAAACCCACCGGAAACTCCTCCTCCTCCGTGTGGTCAAGCAGCACCAAGATGGCTCCGCCTACGCTTCGCAAACCACCCGCTTTTGCGCCGACGCAAACTATCATCAGACCTCAGAGCAAGCCCAAGCCTCTCCCGTCGCAGTACAAGCCTCCTCCTCCTTCTTCTTCTTCCTCCCAATCGATTCTCACTCCGGCGGCATCGCAACCGGCGTTGGTCGGCGTGACTTCATCGGTGATCGAAGAGTACGATCCCGCTCGACCCAACGATTACGAGGACTACAGGAGGGAGAAGAAGAAGAAAGCCATGGAAGCTGAGATGAAGCGAGAGCTCGACAAGAGACGGCACGAGGAGGAGGAGAGAGATAGAGAAAGGCTAGAGAGGGAGAGAGAGAGTTTTGATCAGACTCCGCTGAATATCTCCGGCGAAGAAGCGTGGAAGAGACGCGCCGCCATGAGCGGCGGTGGGAGATCGTCGTCTCCGCCTGGGAACAACGTCGACAACGGGTTTAGCATGGGGACGTCGGAGACGAGCGGGTTGGGAGTTGGGGCGGGCGGGCAGATGACGGCTGCGGAGAGGATGATGGCGAAGATGGGGTGGAAACAGGGGCAAGGGCTTGGCAAGTCTGAGCAAGGGATCACCACGCCGTTGATGGCTAAGAAGACTGATCGGAGAGCTGGTGTTATTGTTAATGCTAGTGAGAAGAAGGTCGTCAAGGGTGTGAGTATCAGTGGAGAACCAACCAGGGTCTTGCTTCTTAGAAACATGGTATGCATTCTTGATTGTGGAACTTATGCTTGTATTAGGACACACTTTGCTGCAATTGATTTAGAACGGTCTTACTTCTTACAAACATGGTTATGCGTTTAGAAAACATAAGGTTGATTCTTGATTATGTCTGCTATGTCCGAATTGAACTTGTTATTGTATCAGGACACAGTTTGCTGCAATTGATTTAGAACGGTCTGCTAGACTTTTAGGTGGGAATGATACACTCATTTGTTGTGGTCTTAGCTTTAAGATAGTGACTTCAAACTGTTGGCAGCATGTTAGATCAATAGCATTTGCTTGATTTATCGGAGGTTGAATGTGATGGCACTTGGGAATGCTGTTGACGAGGATGTCTGTGTGAAAAATGGAATTGATTAATGGCTGTTTTTGTGGTACTGTGATTCTTTTAAGCTATGATGAGATGATAAAAGCTTTTTGCATTTAATGTTGTAGCTCATAGTTTACTTATGTTAATGTTGGCCTAGTGAACTGATGGATTGTTGTAGAATTAAGATTGTCTCTTCTTTGGAAAGAACGTTTCATATGCAGAAGTTAGACTATCTTCCCCTCGAATAGTTAACTAGGCATTTGTGACCATACTTTGGTTCTAGGGGATTTAGCATAATAAGTTGATAGTCCAAGCTTGATTTCCCAGATACTAGAGAGTTTTAGGTATGAAACTTGGGGAGTTGGCATGTGTTTGAAGGAAATTTTATTGGTTTTCGGATACTGTAAATATTTTGTCACTTCTTTTTCATATTTGTGAGTGTCTAGTTAGTGTGTCAAAAAAAAGTTTGGTATGTGAATGCATCTTCGCATCGATTGTTTTGGACGTTGGCATCACTCTTGTGATTCTGATTGTTTGTTCACCATAAACAAGTACTTGTTACGGGCTGAGAGTTATCTTTTCTTTTACTCTAAATGTATTTTTCGCTCGATTGACACATCTCACCTATATTCAAGGTTGGACCTGGAGAGGTAGACGATGAGCTAGAAGAGGAGGTGGGAACGGAGTGCGGCAAATACGGAACAGTGACTCGTGTACTGATATTCGAGATCACTGAACAAAACTTCCCTACACACGAAGCAGTGAGAATCTTTGTTCAGTTTTCAAGACCCGAGGAAACAACAAAAGCCCTTGTGGACCTCGATGGGCGATTCTTTGGAGGAAGGACAGTACGTGCAACGTTCTACGATGAAGTGAAATTCAGTAAGAACGAGTTGGCTCCAGTACCGGGTGAAATCCCTTAGTGTATTATTTTATCAAGATGAATGTTTAAAGAGGGTCTAAGAAAAATTCATCACACATGAAAAAGTGTAGATGATTTTGATTTAATAAAGCTTTCTATAATTATATAGAGTAAAAATAAAATTTATTTATAATTAGATTAAAAGTTTATGTAAAAAATATGCAAAAAGATATTCATGTTTAGGGTGCAACTGGATTACAATATTTTGGAATGGGATTATGTGGAATGGTTGATTTTATTAATTCAACATATTTTTTTACCATTTGCTATGAATGAAATGGTCATTCCACCAATTTCAAAAGTAGTTAGATAAAATACAAAGGCTGCAACTGGAATGCAATTTTTTGGAATTAAAATTTCCTAAATGCTTAATTTATGAGTATTCTAAAAAAATTTCACCAGTTACAATTAAAAAATGGAATGTGTATTCCATTTTATTCAATACTATTCCAGAAAAAAAAATTAACTATCATTTAAAAAATCATTTTAAGAGACCGGAAGCTTATTCAATCTTCCAGGATTTCTCTGAAGTACCCAATGATGAGCTTGTCCTTGGACGGCAAAGCAGTTTGCTGCATGTAGTTTTGAAGAAGCTAAGACTAGACATAATGAAGCACTTGCAGTGGCGGACGCACACTAAGACCTACGAAGACATGTGCCCCCTACTGATTTTGAATTTTCTTAACTGATTAGTACTAGTTTCTGTAATGTTTTTATGATTTATAACTTGACATATTGAAAAAACTTGATGTGTCCCCGTCTAGATATAGAGCTGGTTCCGCCCCGGAGCACTTGTGATTTAGTGATCACATGTCTAATTTTCAATTATCCGGTTAGTACGATATTGTTCATTTTGAGCTTATGCTATTCTGCATGGATTTATTTTTAGATAGGTTTCGTACTAATTAGAGTTGAGCATCTCTTTATATGTTAGACACTCTTTGTCTAAACTTACAATGTGGACTTTGTTTGATATCTCACATTATCTCCTTTAATTTAAAGACCACACTCCAGAGATATCTCAAAAGAGAGCACAGAGAGCCAATGAGATGCGGTGAGTTATTCAAGTTCCAGCTAGAGACTATCCATCCCTATCGCTATCCGCTCACTTGTAAGAAAATCAGCTTCCAAGTACCTTGTTCTCCAAGTCAGCTTCAGAGTATACCTGAAACAAGCAAAACAAACGAATTTAGTCTTAGTTTATCTAAAATTGTCTGCGTTTTCATTGGTAAAGAAACATATATACAGATATATTCCTAATTTATAACTTCATCACAGCCATAGAAATTCAATAAAAAATCTTGGCCGTTGACAAGGAGAAGAAAAAGTGAAGACTCCTAAGTTTTCCTTTTAGCAGAACGTATGATTTGGAAAGATCTATTGGGTGAAGAGGTTGAAAAAAATAGTTTTGAGAAAGAAAAAAACACTCAATAAGCATAACTTTAGAGATTATAATATACTGCTTACTAGTATTAAGAAAACAATGGAGTGATGTGCCACCAAACAGTCTTTGGAGGAAATAAAATTTCACCTTTTACTTCTTGTTTCAGTCTCTCATCTACTTTTATTTATGAATAGAAAAACTAATTTGGGGATAATAAATGGGCAATTATCAATAATAGCACCTTTTGAAGTTTATGTCTCAAAAATAACACTAGAAGAAGAAAGTCACAAAAATGACATTCATTAAAGGGTAAAATATCCCTAATACCTTTGGTTTGAAATTAAATAAACAAACAAAAATAAATAAAAAAAAAAATTTATAGTTTCAGATTATGTGTTTTCAGATTCGAAATTTTTATAATTTTTTTTTGAATTTTTTTTTTTTGAATTTTTTTTTGAATTTTTTTTTTCAAATTTTCTTTTTATAATTTAAAAATATTTTTTGAAACTGTTTTTAAAAATTTTATTTTTTATTTTAGTATTTATTTTTTATAAAATTTTAAACCCTAATCCCAAAACCCACCTCTTAGCTCTAAACCTAATGCCATCGAACACATTTGTGGTGGGGGTCCACGAAACAATGATAAAGCAATTTCAATTTTGGTATTAAAATTCAGTTTACATATTTACTGGAAATCATTTTTTAAGAGAACCTTAATATACGGTAATCAACTTTAGTGTAACTAATTTCATTTTGAACCTAATCCCTCAAAAATACTAATTTTTAATATATTCCCACGTAAGAGAAAAAAAAGAACAAAGAGGGGCAGCAACAGAAGAAGAACAGTTCTCGTCGTCTTGTCTTTTTCGCACACATCGAAAGCGATAAACAAAAAATAAATTAAGCTTTTTTTCTCTCTCTCCTTTTCTAATTGTTTCAAATTTCAGAATTCGATCCTCAAGAAACAGGAGGCAAGAACTGAGGAATCGAATCCCCAGGAGGCAGGAACCAATCTACTGTAGGTCTCTGTGTTGTGTTTTTTTTTTTGTTTTCTCTCTTTTTCTAATCAAACGCTTGTTCTTGAGAGTTTCATTACGTACGTCTCCGTTGGGATCGAGCTTTTGTCCGAATTGCATTGATTCCCATGATTATTTCAGATCTATCAGGCTTTTTGTTCTACTTGGAAATGATCATGTGATTGACTTGTATTGTATTTTGTCTTAGTAATTAATAATCAGTGCAAATTTAGATTCATATGTCTTTGATTTGAATCTAAGGTTAAGTTGTGTGGCTGGCTACAACCAACAAAAGTTTTCAACTTTGAATTGCTTTTTGATTTAATGTTCAATGCTTCACTTCACCATGCTTCTGTTTGAGTCTGTCTTAGCTAAATACAAAATATCATCTTGTTGTGTAGGTGTGGAGCAAAGTAGAAATCTAATCACTGGCTTATCAAACCTCTACTCACTTGTACATAAAAGAAGTTAACTGAAGAAGATGGAGACTGCGAAAGCTTGGGTGAAGAAGCTAAAATCTAAAGACAAGGTGAAAAAGAAGGAAGCAGCAGCAGCAAAGGAAGTAGTGCCAAAGCCACCTGGAGGTGAAGAGGCGCTTTCAAATGTAACCAAAGAGAAAGCAGCTGCTGCTAAACTTTATATTGAAAACCATTACAAAATGCAAATGCAGAGTCTCCAGGAACGAAAAGAGCGGTAATGGTTTCTTCTCACATTATTCTCCTACTTCACTTCCCATCCATATCCTTAGGCTCTCCTTTACATTTCATGCAGCCGCAAAATGCTGGAAAACAAATTAGCTGATGCTGAAGTCTCCGAGGAAGAGCAAAGCAACTTGCTAAAGGATTTGGAGTTGAAGGAAACTGAGTACATGCGCCGTCAGAGGCATAAAATGGGAGCTGATGACTTTGAGCCTTTGACAATGATTGGGAAGGGTGCTTTTGGAGAGGTTTGCTTCTTCTTCTCCTCAGCCTCAATTTGGCATGCATCTTGAAAGTTCTCTCTGATTGCATCCTCATTAACGTCAGTATGTTTTACTCTCTTTATTTACAGGTTAGGATCTGTAGGGAGAAGGGAACAGGCAATGTCTATGCGATGAAGAAGCTTAAGAAATCTGAGATGCTTCGCAGAGGCCAGGTATCTAGATTCCCCCAGCCGCTTTCTTTCGGTTGATGTGTTTCTGAGATGTGATTTTTTTCAGGTGGAACATGTAAAAGCCGAGAGAAATTTACTTGCAGAAGTTGACAGTAACTGCATTGTCAAACTCTATTGTTCTTTCCAAGACGACGAGTATCTGTATCTCATAATGGAGTATCTACCTGGTGGGGATATGATGACTTTACTTATGAGGAAAGACACCCTTACTGAAGATGAGGCTAGGTTCTACATTGGGGAAACTGTCCTGGCTATTGAGTCCATTCATAAGCACAACTATATCCACAGGTCAGCGAAAAGCAGGAGGAGTCATATGATCTTTAGTTGTAGCTCTACCATCCCATGTTCATTTGTTCTAAACATCGTTTTTTCTTTGGTCCCCAGAGACATCAAGCCTGATAACCTGCTACTTGACAGAGAGGGCCACATGAAACTGTCAGATTTTGGATTGTGTAAACCATTGGACTGTAGTAATCTTCAGGAAAAAGATTTCACAGTTGCAAGAAACGTTAGTGGGGCTCTACAAAGTGATGGTCGCCCTGTGGCGACAAGGCGCACCCAACAGGAACAGTTGCTAAACTGGCAGAGAAATAGAAGGATGCTTGTAAGTTTCACCCTATGTGAAGAAGATCTTTTCTCTCCAGTGATTGTAAAATAGAATTAACTTATTAAGGTTATTTGGTTTCAGGCTTATTCCACAGTTGGAACTCCTGACTATATTGCCCCAGAAGTTCTGCTGAAAAAAGGATATGGAATGGAATGTGATTGGTAGGTGCCAACCAACTATTGGGTATTTATTCTCTTTTGGTGCAGATATTTAATCTTGAGATTACTCCTTAATAGGTGGTCCCTTGGCGCCATTATGTATGAAATGCTTGTGGGGTTTCCACCATTTTATTCAGATGATCCAATGACAACTTGTAGGAAGGTAACTAATCCATTGCTTTTGTGATCTCAGGTCTTACATTTAACTTTGGTCTCTTTTGCAATTCTAATCAACTAATGTGGAAGCTTACCTTTTCTCTTTTTTGTTCATTGTAGATAGTAAACTGGAGAAATTACTTGAAATTCCCAGAAGAGGCTAGACTGTCACCAGAAGCCAAGGATCTTATTTGTAGGCTTTTATGCAATGTTGAACAGAGGCTTGGAACCAAAGGAGCAGATGAAATTAAGGTGTTGTGTGCATTATTATTCCTACTTTTGAGATTCCCTGTATTTTTTTTTTTTTGTGAGAAATCTCTACAAAACGCTTTGAATGGTTTCTTTTAGGGTCACCCTTGGTTCAGAGGAACCGAATGGGGAAAATTGTATCAGATGAAGGCTGCATTTATTCCTCAAGTCAATGATGAGATGGACACCCAAAATTTTGAGAAGTTTGAAGAGGTAAACATGCTGATACCTGATGTGTGTATATTGAAATATATTAGTGCCAAATATGATAGTTACGGTTCCTGATAAAGAAAATAATGTATTACTATTCTTTAATTCCTTGTGGAAAAGGCTGACAAGCAAGTTCCAAAGTCGTCAAAGTCAGGTCCGTGGAGAAAGGTATGACATAGGTTTATGTGAATTATCAAAAGGAATCCTGTGAAGTTATACTTTTTTTTTTGTTGTCTTGAGCTTTTCTTTACATGAGGTTGGCTTTCTACAGATGCTCTCATCCAAGGACATAAACTTTGTGGGTTATACTTACAAGAACGTTGAAATCGTAAACGATGACCAATTAACAGGGATAGGTATTCAACTTTTAACCTCCTCCTAACCTGTGTTTGAAGAAGAACCAAACATAACTAGATTGTCTTTACTTGTAATGTGTTGTAGCTGAGCTGAAGAAGAAGAAAACTAAGCCCAAGCGGCCTTCAATTAAATCCCTCTTTGGTAAATGCTTTTTCCATTTATCATGTGTTAGAACAAGTGATTCTGTCTTAACTGACATTGTGGAAAAAAAAACATGAACAGAGGAGGATGAATCATCTGAAGGGAAAACAACACAACAAGGAAGCTTCTTGAATCTATTACCGACGCAGATGGAAGATGCAGAGAAAGAAGGTAGTAAGTCCAGCTCATCCGGTGGGTGATTTGACTGACACATTTGCACAGCCACTGAATCAGAGACTCTTCTTATATAACATGTGTGTGTGTGTGTTTGATTTCGTTGAAAGCCTTTTTTTGTTTTTCAACAAAAGTAGAGTGTCCTCCTATGGAAAAGCAAAGGCATATATCCTGAAGGAGTGAAAGATGGATTGTTTCAATACAGGGTTGTTTGATTAATGTCAACAAAGAAAAAATGAGCAGTAAATATTCTTTTCGGAATTGGTTTGTTATTAATTCTCACAATGTGGAGAGATTTTTTTTTGTTTTTGTTTTGGTCATTTGGTTGATCAAAACTTGATTGTATTACTAACTAAACCTCAAGATAACAATATGATAGCCAAGTCTCTCTTCCTCTCTTTTTAGGATTTTGTATTTTCTTCTGTGCAGCAACGAACTCTTGATTTTCTTTATCAAGATACAGATGGATCTCGAAGTAACGAATATAATTTTTCAGATCATCAAAACCAATGCTACTAGTTTCTTAGGAACTTGAACAGCTTGCCGTTGACTGTGGATCAGGCTATTGTGGGATCGAGTTTAGGCATTTTTTAAGTGATAATAAAATAAGACAGAGTGATTGGCACAATACAAGGTGGGTGCCTAAACTAAAAAGCTTATTTCTTTGAAGTGAATTACATGTGAGGTTAAATGATTTAATGAAACTTTAGAGACAATTTTAACCAAAAAAAAAGAAGTTAATAGCATTAAAATGTAATGATTGTAAATACTGAAAATAATTATTCAACTGTAACTGATTGATGATCAAAATAAATAAAAATTGGCATGGAAAAATGATAAGCTCTTCAAATTATAAATTTTCATCTCAAGAAACTTGTAGTGTATAATCTTGGGATGATATTGTTATGCTTCTTCTTCTTTTTGTTCAAAAGGGATGATTCGTTTGGTAAAAGGGGGGAATATTAGACGTCAAAGTATTGTCTTTCTTGGAACTCTGTGTCTCTTCCTCACATAGGTTAAGTCAAGTTTCACGTAATTCATCAAATTCTCATTCTTTTATTATTCCTTCTTCTCTCAAAACTCAGATCCGAATCATTGATCCCATTCCTTTTTCCTTCAAATTCTCTTTTGATATATTCGAACTAAAGAAACACACAGTCTCTCTCTCTCTCTCTCTCTCTATCTCTTTTGTAAAGTCGTGAACTTTGACCATTAAAATCAGCTTAAACCACTGTTTCTTGGTGGGTTCTTGCCACTTTTATCATTTAGCTTTGCAGCACTAAGAAGAATCCGGATTGGTATTTAGTGGGTTAATCGGGTTCTTCAAGATGGATCAAGAAGTAGTCATCGGTGGAAAGTTTAAGTTGGGTAGGAAACTCGGTAGTGGATCCTTCGGCGAACTTTATTTAGGTATCTATCTATATCACTTCCTCTTCTTCTTGCTCTTCTTGTTTAGCGGCTTTATTTGATGTTTTATATTTTGCATCTTTTATTAGGGATCAATATTCAAACTGGAGAAGAAGTCGCAGTTAAGCTGGTAAAAATCTACTTTCGTTTTGAATACTGACTAGTCTTTTGACTGTTCTAGTAAGAGTTTTTTGTTGTTGCTTCCATTTGTGTAGGAACCTGTGAAGACAAGGCATCCTCAACTGCAATATGAATCCAAAATATATATGTTTCTTCAAGGGGGAAGTCAGTTTCTTTTGCTCTCTCTCATCCATCATTTTTATATCAATTTTTAGTTCTCAAATGTTTTTTTTTCTTTTTTTCTTGTGTAATAGCTGGTGTTCCGCATCTCAAATGGTTTGGGGTGGAGGGTGAATACAGTTGCATGGTTATCGACCTTCTTGGCCCCAGCTTGGAGGACTTGTTCAACTACTCCAATCGTATCTTCTCTTTGAAATCTGTTCTAATGCTTGCTGATCAATTGGTAACCCTCCTCTTTACTCTATCACTTCAGGGCTACTTTGGTCTTTGAGAATCTCATCTTCCTTTGTATTATCTTGTATCAATGGTGCAGATATGCAGAGTTGAGTACATGCATTCCCGGGGTTTTCTTCACCGCGATATCAAACCTGACAACTTTTTGATGGGTCTTGGCCGCAAAGCCAACCAGGTTTATATCATCGATTATGGCCTTGCTAAAAAATACAAGGATCTTCAGACCCAGAAGCACATACCATACAGAGAAAACAAGAATCTTACAGGAACTGCACGGTATGCAAGTGTCAATACGCACCTTGGGATTGGTAAGAGCTGCTTTCTTTCTTGTCTGAAAACTCTCTGTCTTCCTCCTTGCTAACTCCCTTTTTTTTATGCAGAGCAAAGTAGAAGAGATGATCTGGAGTCGCTTGGTTATGTGTTGATGTATTTTCTACGAGGAAGGTTGGAATCTCTCTCTCTCTCTCTCTCTCTCTCTCTCTCTCTCTTGGTTGCATATCACTTATGAAAATCCTTAAACTTGAGTCCATTGTCTGTATCAGTCTTCCATGGCAAGGTCTAAGAGGTGGCACAAAGAAGCAGAAGTATGACAAGATTAGTGAAAAGAAGATGCTTACTCCTGCTGAGGTACACATCATTCATTTATTAAAGAGGATAATGTATGTTTTTCAGATGTCCCATTTAGATTTTTTGACTTAGATTGGTTTTACCTTTTTTTGGAGATTCTTTGCAAGTCATATCCATCAGAGTTCACATCGTATTTCCATTACTGTCGGTCATTGAGATTTGAGGACAAACCAGATTATTCATATCTCAGAAGACTTTTCAGAGATCTTTTCATTCGTGAAGGTTAGAAACTCCTTGCTCTTTGTTTATTCTCTATCCCTTATCCACAGCTTGTTTGTTTGTTTTGATGAAATGAAGTATGCTTGTAGGTTACCAGCTCGACTACGTGTTTGATTGGACAAACTTGAAATATCCTCAGACTGGCTCTAGTTCGAGACCAAGGGTTAGTAGTTATATTATTGATTTCAGATCCAA
Source organism: Brassica rapa (assembly GCF_000309985.2). Lineage (NCBI taxonomy): Eukaryota > Viridiplantae > Streptophyta > Magnoliopsida > Brassicales > Brassicaceae > Brassica > Brassica rapa. The sequence continues at coordinate 17,161,402 of NC_024802.2, read as the reverse complement.
AAATTCATAACAGCTCAATAATCCAAAGAACTTTATCTTGCTATTGTTATGTCTTATCGTTGACAACAGCCAACTCCAAGACCAGCCTTGGACCTCACAGGATCACCTGCAGACAGATCTCAAAAACCTACCGGTACATTGTTGTTCTCCGTCTTTACATCCGTGAGTGTTAAGAATGATGAAAAAAACTGAGAAGTTAATTTTCCTGATATTGTTTAGTGGGAAAGGACCTGAGGGAGAGATTTTCAGGAGCTATAGAAGCATTAACCAGACGAAATGTATCAAGCCAAGGCGCCGCTCATGGTGATCGCTCTACTAGATACAGATCTTCTGATGTCAAAAAAGACAAGGTTGGTTTTTATTTCTACCTATCATGGAAACTTCGTCCCTACTTATTTATCAAAAGTAATGAAGTAGGACTTCTAAAGAATGTCAGAAAGTTTGATTGGTTTGTTGGCTTCACTTGCAGCAAGAGTCTTCTGATAGACATCGTTCTTCATCTCGAAATGGAAGTAGAGGTGTGATGTCAAGCAGCAGACCTGTCTCGTCAGCTGAGCCGAGTGAGAACCGCTCAAGCCGATTATTTTCAAGTACAAGTCAGCGGGTTCAACAGAGCTCTGAATCCAAGCCATCATCGGCAGCAGCTGGACATGAGGATGCCATAAGAAGATTCGAGCTCCTTACCATCGGCTCTGGGAAGAAAAGGAAATGAAGTTAAGAGAGAAAGGAGAAGGCGATGGTAGTGAAAGACATGTCCATGCTTATAGAGATTCTCATCCTCTGAAAAAAAAATGCATTGTTTCTTACATTTGGAACAAGATGAGAGAGAGAGATTGAAAGATAATATTTTCTGCCTCTCCCAATCTCCCATTGTCTGTGTAACTTGTGACGAGTACTTCAGGTTCTGTTTTCTAAAGCTTCAATGTAGAATGAAAATATGAAAACATATTGTAATTGTCAAAGCATTGATGAAGATGTTTTTAAAAATTGTGCAAATAAATGAATTGGACAATTCTGCTTCTGCTGAAATATTATAGAAATATATTTGATTAAGGTGTGGTCGTACATATAGTTCCTTCCCCCACTTGAGAACTAGTCGAAGGTTACATATCTCCAAGGCTACTACTACTACCTCTGAATAGACAAAGGACGAATACATAAGCGACTAATGCTTCTTAGCATATATTGTTGAAGATGTGGTTCTTTTCCAACACTGAGAACTAGACAAAGCTTACATCTATAAGTCTACCTTTGAACAGACAAAAGAAGAAGACATAGCGACCAATATCTTTTGAGAGTAATTAACAGAATGGAGCTGAGATGAGCTACAACGGGTGATGGAAGTCCCATCAACTTCGTGGTTCAGTGTACTTTCGATATGGGCGTAAACTGCATCTTGTTTTCTATGGGAGCTTCAGCCTTATTCGTTGTAGGAAACAACTGATCAATTCTTGTCTTGAAGAACCTCATCTTTTCCAGTGTGTTGAGAGAGCTCTCTCTGATTGCCACAAAGGGTGAATATATTTTCAATTCTTAACTTTCTACAAGATGCTGGTTCTTTGTCGCCAGCGGTACTGTTCACGCAGTTTTCTTTACCCAAACCTCCAAAGTTCAAACTAGGCATTGGTCTTGTTGTTACCGAGCAGATGCTTTTATCCTCTACTATCACTTTCTCTTCATCTTCTTCGACCTCTTCTTCTTCAAAGACAGTGCTCAGGCATACACGGTCAGGGTACATTTGGGCAACCATATTCTCTTGAGGCTTTGGTTGCAAAACATTAGACAAATTGCTGCTGATTGTGTTGCTTGGTTGGTATGAAACAGCAGATCCCCATACTGGATCACCCATGTCAAGATCCATTGACTTCCCCATGTCAAGATCCATCGACTTGACCATATCATCATCCGAGTAAAGACTCCTGAGTCTCTTTGCAAACCCACTGGTTTCATCAGTAGTGCCCCTTGAGCGCCGGAACTCAACCTCTATTTCCTCCAACCGTCTTCTCATCATCTCCAGCTCCTCTTGCTGCTGCACTATCCTTTCTTCCATTCTCCTTCTCTCCATCTCAACGAACTCCTCAGCCATTCTTCTGCATTCCTCGAGTTTCTTCTCTAGTTCTGCTTTCAAACACTGGGTTCTCTCGTTTACCTTCTCTTCGATTGCCTCCTCTTCATTGGTGGCTGCACATGCTTCCTTCTGTAATAAAAGAGATCGCAAAGCAGCAACTTCCTCTTCCTTCTTCTTCAGCTGCTTTTGTGCATCGTTCCTCTCTTTTTCTTGTTGCTTCTTCTCAGACTGGAGTTTGGAAATAAACTCATCCATCGCTGCTATCCTTGAAGAAGACTCATCACCCCCATTCTTATCTTTGTTAGGAGTATGTGACCCGCGAACTATGCACTTTGCTTTTGCCCCATACTCTAGAGTGCAGAGAGTCTTGTGCATTTCCTTTGGATCCGGGCTCGCACATAGGATCATTAGTATCTTTGACTTATCATCTTCAAAAGAGTCCTACATCAAGAAAACAGAAACAAAACTAAGTATCTTCAACACTTTCCAGAGGATACAAAAAAATAGAACAAGAAATTGACCTGAAGCAGCATAGTCAGCTTGCTGTCTCTAAAGGGCACGTGAGAGTCTCCATTTGCTATAGATTCCACAACTCGCTTCAGTGCAATATTTCCTTGGTTGATCTTAGCAGTCTGTTGAATAAAGATATACTTTTATAACTTTGATAGAATCAAATCAACCGAGAGAGAGAGAGGGTAGAGATTCAAAACATTACTTGCATCTTTGCTTCAAATCCAGTCTGGCCAGCTCGGTCTATATTCTCTGAACCAGCCATGTCAACAAGCATCAACCTTCCCCCAACAGTTGGCACATCAAGTATAATCTACATAAAAGAAACAATCAGTTATAAGCTGTAAGATTTTATAAGATATTATACGCTGCAAGCATAAGTTGTAAGTACAAACAATGCAGTGACTCCGGGAACTTCTTTCATTGCAAAGAGTGCTTTTAACAATCCTCCGTTTCTCCACTTTCGCAATTTCTTTAGATATTTTCCCAGCGTCTGTCCCTGAAATGAAGGTTGCATTTTTGGCCTTCTTCCCCATCACTTCAAGCCTGGCCTGTAAAACAACAAAGTCCAAGGCCTAATCAACCCAAATACCAGTAGCGAGATAACCATGTGAAAGGTTGATCAAATCAAACATTAAAGTAGAGATACTAAGCTACAGCTCGTGAACAAGTTCAATTTCACACAAAATAGAAGAAAGAAAGTCAAACAAAGCAGCATCCTCTGTATAAAACAATCCTACAATTAACCACAAAAGAAGACAAATTCCAAAAAAAGTAATATAACAATGTGAAGGTTTGATCAAATCAGGAAGCCACTAACGCCCCTAGTTAGAGACGCTACAGCTTACAGCTAGCGAACATGATCAATTACTTTCTACAAGAAACCACAAAACTCCAGAAAGTAATATAGCAATGTGAAGGACTAATCAACAAGGAAGGCCATTAACTAGAGTTGATAAGCTACAGTTAGTGAACATGTTCAGTTTCACACAAAGGAACAAAGAAAGTACAATCCTTTAGACAAGACTATTCTAAAAGAGTCCTCTCAATTACCTTAGAGGTTCCTCCTTTGGGACAACCAATCCCCAAACTGTTACTACAACTAGTCGAAAGAAGATCATAAATCTCCTCATTATAAACCTCAAGAACAGTGACCTGAACAAAGGCAACAACACCACCATCCAGAATCTCCCTCAAGGATCGATACACAATCCCAGCCTCCTTCTTCCCACTCCCACCACCACCACAACCACCAAACATGGTATGGCTCTTTCCAGCGCCAGTAGGTCCATACATCACGACCGTACATTTCTCCCCAACCTTCACGCCTTTGATCCTCTCCTCTACGAACCTCTTGTAAAACGACTCGATGCCTTCTTCCTCCGAGAATGACACTCCGTCGAGGGTGAAGTCTCTGTACACGGCATCAGCTCTGACTCTGACCGTTTGGTTGTTGTCTGGGTTTGCTTGGAAGATAGAGGGAGGTTTCTCCTTGCGGTCTGGGTGGTCTCGGATCCGGCCGATTACTTCGACCGGGTGCTCCGGTGGAGTGTGGTCTGGGTTTGGGGGTTTGAGGTGGAAATTGAGGCGGTGCTTGGTTTGTGGGGTTTTGATTAAGGTGAATTGGGTTTGGTTTGATTTTGCGGAGGAGGAGGAGGATGGTGTTGGTGCCATTTTAGAAACTTTTCGAGCTTCAAAGCTTAGAGAGAGAGAGAGAGAGTGGAGAAGAGATAGATTTTGAAATGGGGATTTAGGGTTTGAGATTTTGAGGTTTGAAGTTTGAACCTAAACGGCTATTTTTTTTATCCACGGGCCAGTAAGGAGAATTTGACGCTTTAATCCGTGACCACTAAAATGAATAATGAGAACAAAAAGAAAATGAACAAGAAGACACACAATTCAAAATAATGAGAAGGAACATTGAAAAAAGGTAATATTCTTTATAAATAATGTCAAATTTGAGATTAGTTTAATTTTTTTTGCTAACTTAAATTTCAAAATTCGCCTTTGATAATTTCCAGTTATTCTTTTGGTCCCCATTTAAACTTCAAGTCTTAACTTTTAAAAAACACTTTCAAATCAAAGCTAAATATATTCCAATTCACACAAACACCATTTTTAGTCTTAAATTTCAGACGAACACAATTTTTTTTTTCATTGATTATGTCATTTTAGACTTCAAACATTAAAACATCATTGAAGGATATTTTCTACTTAAATGTAATCATTTAACTTTAACTAAAAAAATAATTTTCTTCTACCTATGTCTTTTTCATATCATTTAGATACTTCACGAACAAATAATTTGAGTGATTTAAGTGTTCAGGTCAAGAAGAGTTTTTTTATTAACCAGAATCAAATGGCCATATTTAGAAAGTAAACATATGGTAACCAATGTTTTAGTGGTTGACCCTTTTTTTGTCAACCGTTTTAGTGGTTGATTAATCTCGTATTTAGAATAATTTAGCCGAAAATGTAAAGCACTGAAAGTCAGGATGTCATTTTTTGTGAATTGGAGTTCTTTTAGCTTAAGTTTAAAAGTTAAGGTTTATGTTGTCAAGGTACCCCAATCAAATGCAATGTAATGTTTCTTTTTTTATTTTCGGCAACTAATGCATTTTTGAGATTTACTAAAGTCTGTGTTATTGGGCTTATTGTTGGTTAAATAAATGGGCTTTTAACATTTAGGCCCAAAACTTGTATAACAGGCGCTAGGGTTTCTCAAAATCCTCTTATAACCCCAACCTAGTGTTCCTTACGGTTGTTTGGCAGCTGACGACGACGGCGCGAACTTCACCGAAGATCCAAAATGGTGACTCTCATCTCTTTCTGCTAAGTCTCTCATAGTTTAGGAGAAACCTTTATATTTCGTAGAGCTTTGTTTGGTTGCCGTATGCTCTTTTGAAGTAGCTTAGTTATTGTTTATATATCCGTTAAGTAACTACTTCCTCTGAGCTGATTGTTTCTGATTTTGATTCTTGAGTCGTTAGTTAGTTGTAGACTTGTAGTGAGATCCTATGATTCATGTCTGTTCTGATTACTTCGAGAAGCAGGAAATGTATTAACTTGTAAAAGTAACAGTCTTCACTATTTGGATAGTTAGTTCTTATGTTTCCGACCAATTGTTTATGTCGTTGAGACCGTTTTCTTATAGAAGTTATCTCAAAGTTGTTTTTTGGGGTGAATTGTAGGTGAACATTCCGAAGACTAAGAAGACTTACTGTAAGAACAAGGAATGCAAGAAGCATACCTTGCACAAGGTGACCCAGTACAAGAAGGGTAAAGACAGTCTTGCTGCCCAAGGAAAGCGTCGTTATGACCGCAAGCAATCTGGATATGGTGGTCAGACCAAACCCGTCTTCCACAAGAAGGTAACATTTCGGACACTGGAAATCAAATCTAAATAGTATCCTCTGAGAACCACTGTTAGTATAGACTCTGAGTATCAAATTTTAGTTATATTGATTCCTGATTACTACTAGTATCAATCTTTTGTTTAGAAACTGTTATTTGACATGTTAAATGTCTCTGATCAATGGTCTGTGCTCATTGTTAATTGTAATTTTTGGAATAGGCTAAGACAACCAAGAAGATTGTGCTGAGGCTCCAGTGCCAAACCTGCAAGCATTTCTCCCAACACTCAATTAAGGTAAAGAGACATTTCTTTTACATTTTGTTAACACTTAAAAGTTTTTAGTTATAACATTTTGGGCTGGCTTTTTGCAGAGGTGCAAGCACTTTGAGATTGGTGGAGACAAGAAGGGAAAAGGAACATCCCTCTTTTAAGTTGTTACTTCTTATCTACTTTTTATCTTTTGTTGGTACTTGTCTTGCTAAGACATTCACTTACATTTTGAATCTTCCAGAAATGGTTTATGGACCTATGATCTTTTTAATACATTCGTATGAGATATTGTAAACTTAGTTACATCCCTAGTGGTGATTTTGAATCTAAAGTCCTGAAAATGCATATATTTGTAGGTTGAGAACCACCATTGGGGTTGCTTTTAGTATGGTCCTCCACCTTATTAAATTCCAATAGAAGCTTCCACAGATGCAACTTCACAGCTCTTTTAAACAACTTCGGAACTTTATAGTTCTCTTTTTTTAGCTGTATAAATTTACAGAATAAAGTTTTTGTAAAAAATTGCAAAGGAAATCCGGCCAATACTTAATATTTTGATGAACTGTTCCCACCACACATAATGCTACCATTGGTAAAACCAAGCCATCATCCTTTTATCAAGTGAAGTAAACTCCGAATGATTTATAATACTTTTAACCGAACGGTTAGCGAGATTATCTATGAAAACTAGACTCAATGGTCGTATCATCCTGTCCCAACATGTTCATCTCGGGCAAACTCACTGCATCCTCTTTCTTTTATAGATGCTTAACCATTTCGAGCCTGGGGGCTGGGAGACACTGCCATAAGGCATAATGGTGATTAATTTTCTCCCTTGGGAGCTGTACAAAATTACATTAACGTGGTTTTATCGCGTATATATGTTCCACGCTGTCAGTATTGGTAACCTCCCTTTTGCTGGTATGCGAGAAAGATAATAAACATTCTGTTTCTTTGAATATAAATAGTAAAGGTTGCAAGAAAAGATAAATGGGTGTCGGAATTATGTAAGCAAACCAATATATATCTACTTGTTAACTCTCAAATCCATAAAACATACATATGATTAATCATCATTTTGAAAAAGATATGTATCATCGATCATATACACTAATAATTGTATAAACAAAGCATATATATATTAATGTTATAATATACGTATTTAATACTATTACATTAACAATCATGAAAAGGGCGCAATACTTCACTTGGAAGTAAAATGGAGATAGAGAAACAAAATAAAGATGTTGAAACTCTATTTTTGTCTCCTTGTGCTAGTGTAAAACATGCAATATAAGTTGAAGCCTTGTCTAATAATAAAAGAAAAGATAAGGGCGAAAAAATAAATTTCGTTTGAGGCCAAAGACAAGGAACGCATGTATATATTAATTAACGAACAATTTGCAAATGGGAAATATGCTCTTGGATTTATAGATGTAGAGTCAGAAACACAGATCGTTGTAAATTGTAATCTGGAAAATACATATATACGGATACTACATAATAATCATTGAAGAAAAAAGAGATTTCACTTGGAAGTAAAATGAAGATAGAGAAACACAAAGAGCAAGACGATCGGAAACACCAAGATAAGTGGAGGAGTTGGTGGAGCCACCGGTCCAATCATCAAAGGAACGAACAGTAACATCATCGCTACGACTACAATCGCCAAGATCGAACCCGCCCCGATACCACCACATTCATTCGCCATTTCTGTTCTTCTCTTTAATTTAGATTTGATCTGTTGTAAGTACTGTGTTAATTTCCCTTCACTTTTAGTTTATAAAGATAACCAAACATCTATAAAGAGTTGTGTCGTTTGACCTTAGTATTATTAGACACAACGTTTCGCGTATATTGCATGAGAAACAAAAAACATTTGCACGTTTATTATAACCCACCCCGCCAAAAACCTTAAAACGCTGCGTTCCGTCATCTGTTTCTGTTTCCGCCACGTGTTAACTCCACGAAACGCGGCGTTTTGCACATTTAATCGATGTGGAATTCAAAATCTCAAATAAATTTGAATTCTTTCGTTATCCCGCCAAATTTAAAAACCGAAGACATTTCAAAAAACCTAATCTCTTGTCGTCTTGTGATTAAAATAGCCTCCATTTATCGCTTTTCTCTTTACACAATCAAATCAAAAATTACTTTTTTATTTTCTTCTCTCCCAAAGCCGATGTCAGCTTCATCGACTCGCCGCCGTCTGAAAGATATGAACACCGGCAACGGAGAAAACCAATCCTCCGGGAAAAAGCCTCTGAGGTCTGCAACTCCACTCCCGATCTCCACCACTCTCCAGAAATCATCATCGAGCAAAGAGAATCCAAAGCCTAGTCACCGTCCGTCGTTTGGATCCACGCAGAAGCCTCTGCTCCGGCAAGTCCAGCGGATCGATAAGTCCGCCGCGAAAGGCGTCGGTGATGGCGAGGGTCGGGTTACTCGATCCAAGTCTTCGGGGATACGAGGTAGGAGCTCGAGCCCGTCTGATCTGATTAGGGTTTTCTCGGATTTGAGAAAGAGGAACGAATCTAGGGTTCAATCGGATCAGGATAAGAGCTGTGATAGGGTTTGCGAGGAGACAGGTGAAGAGAGTAAAAGTAAGACGAATGTTAGGTCAAGCAAACTCGAGGGTTTGGTTCCAAAGGCAGATGCTTTGCGTGGATTTGGGGAAAAATCTGATTGTAAAGCTGAGAAGATTGTGAAAGGTAGTGGTGGAGCGTTGAGAAGGAAGTCTATTGATAACGTTGGGAAGGCGATGGAGGGAAGCAGTAATGTTGCTACTACTAAGTACCAAAGCAAGCTACACGAGAAGCTTGCTTTTCTTGAAGGGAAGGTTAAGAAGATTGCTTCTGATATCAAGAAGACAAAGGACATGCTGGATTTGAATAATCAGGACTCGTCTCAGGGTATGATCTCTGATTTACATCAGAAGATCACTGGGATTGAGAAGTCTATGATTCATGTTGTTGGAGGTTCTGAGGAAGGGAAAAACAAGGCTGCCAAAGCGAAAGCTTCGGTGAAAGGGTTGAACAAGGAGGAGCTCGAGGACAGGCTGTTTCCTCACCAGAGGTTGCTAAGGAGCAGAACTCAGTCCAAGGCAGTGTCACAAGTCTCGAAAGGTCAAGGCTTTGGTGAGTCTTCTAGCAAGGCGGTAAATGTTGAAGTGAAGCCCTCGGTTCTTGTTGAGGAGAATCCAATAGCGCTAGAGTTCTTGGCCTCACTTGACAAGGAAAAAGTCACATTAGGGAGTGATGATCAGAATGTGCTGGAAAATCTGGAAGTGCAGGAGATGGATACAGAGGAAGCCTCAAAGGAAAACAATCCTTCAAAAGACGTTAGTCTGACTTCCAACTTAGCTGAGATTCTCAGAGCTGACGAAGACCTTGAGGAAATTGATGAGGAAGAAAAAGGAGACGAGATGGAGCTGGAAGAGATAGAGAATGAATGCATGTATCAACTTAATGACATTGGATCCAAAACTTCCACTGGAGGATGGTTTGTGTCAGAGGGCGAGGCTGTTATACTCGCTCATGATGATGGCTCATGTTCCTATTACGACGTTGCTAATTCTGAGGTACTATGCTTTCATTTTCTCAGCTTAGTAATTCTGGAACATTTGTCCTTCCTGTAAAATCTATTGTGTCATCAATCATGCTTGATCTGAGGTTAAAAGTGCTCGCATGGAGCATTGATATTAGATTTTCACACTGACCACATCATACACGTTTCCTAAACTTGCAGAAATACTTAATTACTAGAGCTGTTTTGGCTTATATGTTGTATGTAATACTCTAGGGTACTGAATGTAACTTTTTACCATTCTGGGTGGCTTTGTATGTGGTGACTGGCTGAAATGTGTGCACTGTACATGCCTTGTTATCTCTTACATCAAAGATCTGAAATTTCTTTTTTTTTTTCAGGTAAAATCTGTGTACAGTCCTCCAGATGATATCTCACCAAACACTTGGAGAGATTGTTGGGTGGTTCGTGCACCGGGTGCAGATGGCTGCTCAGGCAGATATGTGGTAGCTGCTTCTGCTGGCAATACGATGGAGTCTGGGTTTTGTTCATGGGATTTCTACACCAAAGACATAAAGGCGCTCCACGTTGAGGACGGATCTTCAAGAGTTCCAAGGACTGCTCTGGCTCCTTTATCCAACAACACATCCCATGGTAGGAACACTCTGGCTTGTTCATTGTTACCAGAAGCTCAACAATGGTGGTACAGACCATGCGGTCCTCTCATAGCTTCAACTGCTAGTTTCCAAAGCGTGGTCAAGGTTTTTGACATCCGAGATGGGGAACAAATCATGAGATGGGAAGTGCAGAATTGTGTCTCAGGTTTAGATCATTCGAGCCCTTTACAGTGGAGAAACCGAGGAAAGCTTGTCATAGCAGAAACAGAAACGATTTCTGTTTGGGATGTCAACTCCCTTCACCCTGAATCCCTGCTCACCATTTCCTCTCCAGGGAGAAAAATCTCAGCGTTTCATGTCAACAACACAGATGCTGAAGTTGGGGGAGGTGTTCGTCAAAGGTTAGATCTTCATTTCACTTTGTCTAGTATAGTGAACATATATGAACATGAGGAAGTCAAAACTGGATACCTTTAGTATTTATTTCATTTGACTTATTTTGTTTGTCTTCACCTGAAATGCAGAGCAAGTTCCATGGACGCTGAAGGCAACGACGGAGTTTTCTGCACTACTGATTCAATCAACATCATGGACTTCCGTAACCCATCTGGCATTGGCGCTAAAATCCCCAAGCTCGGTGTTAATGCACAATGTGTATCATCTAGAGGAGATTCTGTATTTGTTGGAACCAATCCGAAATCATCATCTGCTAAGAAGTCAGTGGGTTATTCCTCTCAAGTGCTGCAATTCTCTTTAAGGAAACAGCGTCTGGTGAGCACTTACAACCTGCCTGACTCAAACACTCACTCGCACCACTCTGCAATAACCCAAGTCTGGGGAAATTCAAACTTTGTCATGGCTACTTCTGGTATGGGGCTTTTCGTGTTTGATACTTCAAAAGAAGAGACCTCGATAGGTAGTGACAGTGGAACCGTAAAAGAGGTTATTGGTCCAAACGATATGTACTGCCCTTCGTTTGATTATGCAAGTTCTCGTGTCCTCCTCATCTCAAGAGATCGTCCTGCTTTATGGAGGCACATCTTATAGGTAATTCAATGTACTTTTTAATCGATTGTTTAATTTAATTTTGGGTCAGATGTTGATAGTAGCTGAATTTTGATTTTCAGGGGATTTTGTCAGATGAGTCAATCAAGCAAGCTGGTGTTACCACGGTCGTGTGAGCGATTCTTATCTTGTTTAAACGGAGTGTCTCTCTATAGCACAGCTTGTGCTGCTTCTCTTGTGGTGTGGTGTGTTAAAGACAATATAAGTACCAAACTATGCGCTTCTGAATTCTCTTGTTTGACTCCAGTTTATTTGACTTCAGTTTTGTATATACATCTGGTTGTTTTGATCAATGTCACAGGTTTGTTGTTAGATGATTTCTAGCTTATAAAATGATCCGAATGAACTCAAAGGTAGCTAGCTAGTTGGTGAAATGGTCAAAGTGGCAAAATTTCTTTTGTTTAAGACAAAACGTGATTAATTCCTTGTAATCAAATCTGGATCTTCAAGTCTTGTTCCTCTGCTCCTAGGAGATTCCTTGTCCTCATGGTTCGTGTGTTTCTATGAGTTTGATTTCAGTACCTTTCATGTTTATGAATGTGAGTTCTGGATGATCTCTCTATAGTTGTATGGGATGGGTTATGTTATTTATGGTGGGCCATCTGGTGAGTTCTTCCACAAACTGATGTATGCTATTTTCAAAGGGAAAAGGGAAAATATAGAACAGTCGAAATAGCCCTTTACTTTCATGTAACGATCATTATTCTCAAGTAACTTATCTATTCACCTAATGAGAATTTACTACAAGATTGTCGCCACAATATATAAATCTGGACTTCGATTCCATAACGTAAATGATTAACCACTCAATAAATGAGCACCATATATTTGGTTTAACTGAGATTGTCAGCTTATATAGTTAAAGAACTTATTCGTTGTTGGTATATAGAAAACAAACTATCAGACTGCTTTTTATTCACTTACCCATAGTAACTTAACTCTTACCAAACTTTCAGTAGATTTAAGGAACACACTTCACGATTTTAAGTCAATTTTCATTCATTTTTATCTACAAAGTAGCTCTTATATATATGATCCGTAAGTCAAATGTTTCATACTTTATCGACAACTCAACCCTATATTATGGAAAATTTAAATAACTAATTAATTCAAATTGTGCTTAAGCGACCACCAAACTAATCAACAACCATTAACCCTTGTCCACTAACATAAAACTAGAGTGTACTATACCGATTCTTTCACTTTCATAAAACATATAACAAAAGGACGACTTAAAAAAAGATGAACATTACAAAAATGGTTTCAATATGTTCCATATGGAAGGGGCAAAAAACTTAAAGCACGTATGGAGTTGTAGTCTTGTAGACTAGAAAATTGCGTCGATGGAGACATAAACAGAGCAAAGCTGTGATGGGGGAGTATATGAAAACGTTAACTCATTTGCGAATTTAAGTCCAACAATTTATTAGTCAGTTGTTAGCAGTTGAAGTAACTATAAAGAGTTTGTTTAAATAAAAAAATGTTTGCTCTATTCACACTATATAAACGTTAGTAATGGTCGATAGGTCATGCTCATCGAACTGCACAAGATAAAAAAAAATAACAAGAAGAGACATGGGGCGTCTAGTAAACGGAGCTGGTCTCTTGGTTTTGTTGTGTTTCCATGTCTTTGTGGTGTGTAATGTGGCTGCGAGAGATGGTGTGATGAGCTTTGGCAAAGATGAAGAGGAGAAGACCTTCATAGGAGGTGGAAAGGGATTTGGAGGAGATTTTGGTAAAGGAGGTGGAATCGCTGGCGGGATAGGCAAAGGTGGAGGCTTTCTTGGCGGAGGCTTTGGTGGTGGTGGAATAGGAAAAGGCGGTGGTTTTGGAGGAGGATTCGGTGGAGGAATAGGCAAAGGCTTTGGCTTTGGAAAAGGTGGTGGCTTCGGCAAAGGAATAGGCAAAGGCTTTGGCATTGGTGGTGGAAAGATTGGACACAACTGAGATAAACAAGAAGAAACTTGTAGTTGCATTGCATGAGAGACTTTGGGAATAAAATAACTTTGTTTATTTTAATATGAGCTTTTAGACTATCTATCTATCGATGTTTTCATTTTCGGATTCTTCATTTTCATCATGAATTTTATTCCCTCACAAAAGAATATAATACTCAAACAACACCACACCACACCACAAGACTTTAGGCAAACCACTTGGTAACGACTTGACTCTTTTTTCTTCAAGCGACTACCTCAACTCCTAGACCTTTGAATCGTTGCTCCACCTAAGAGCTGAAACTACCTTGATGAGTCACTGTATAAACACACACGACCCAAAAATGATTACGCCCTTCTCAAAGGCCACACCTTCTACTACTTTCTAAAGCTTCTCCCTCCATGCTACCACTACTATCAGGGCCAAACAAATATAGCAAAATCAAAAACAACCATTCACTAGGATAAACCAATAATAATAATGAAAGCAGCAAAACCTTAGTTATATAAGTCTTATGAAACTCAAAAGTACATCCAACAGAAAAAAAATAACATAAATAGAAGCCAGACTTATTGTAATAAATAGCACAATGCTTATAAAGATTCAAACAGTCCAACCCTATGAATTGAGGAGCCTTTGATTTGAAATAACTTCTTCTCCACAAGGATCCATAAACTTAGGGGTGGTGATAGTCACTTAGTGACTATTGGCCTTGCCGACCCAAACCATACCCTTGTGACGGGTCATAACCTCCCATGTAGCCACCACCAGGATTGTTCAACCCCCCAACACTAGGTCTCCCTCCAACCGCACCATAAGCAGCTTGGTTACCGTAACCAGCTTCACCACTTCCACTGTACCCTCCGTATCCGTACTGTGTCTGAGCCGGAGGAGCTCCATATCCACTCTGAGCAGCACCATTCCCATACCCTCCGGGGTTCCCATAACCACTAGGAGCTGATGGAGTGTCCCATGCGTTTCTCGGAGCAACACTACTTCCATAACCACCACCTGGCATCCCCGTTGCTCCATATGCAGCTCCAGCACCTGCCCCATAACCTCCGTATCCACCAAATCCAGCACCGTTACTACCATTTCCATACCCACCACCAGCAGCATAACCTGAAGAACCACCATAAGACGGTAAACCATTTCCTACATTCTGAGGCTGCATATACCTATTAAAATCCATACGTCCGTCAAAACCGCCTTCACTGCCACCAAAACCCTGGTAACCACCACCACCGCCACCACCCATGGCTCGTCCAGCACCACCCGGATTAGCATCTTTAGGAAGAGCACGCTTCACTTCAACTTGCTTACCGTTCAAATCATGGAAGTTCTTCTGAAGCACACGGTCAACAGCATCTTCAGAGTCGAAGGAGACAAATCCAAACCCGCGAGGACGGCTAGTAGTCTGGTCGTGCATGATCACAACATCAGCCACAGGGCCGTACTGTTCAAAGTAGAGGCGAAACTCTTCGTCTGTCAAAGTAGGCGGCAAGCCTCCGACAAAGATCTTCTTGGTTTTGTTGTAAGCATCTCCTCCAGAGCCTCTAGTTGCATTGAAGCTCCCACTTCTTCCAGAGACTTGCTGCTCCTCTCTTGACATTGCTCTCTTCACATCAACCTACAAAAAAAATCATTAAAAGCTTAGGAATAAACCCCAAAAATCATTATTAATCAACTTAAATATATATATATATATAAATCACTACGCAATGGTTAGGCCTCTTATAGTGGATTAATATATCGACCGGTAGCCTATACCGATTTTTAGAACACTGATATTATTAATAGACCAAACCAAACTCTCTTAACTGATTCTACACTCAAACACTTATGATTCACAACATAAAGTAATACTAATAAATAAATAAAATGTAATACTAATATCAATCTCTCATCCTCAAAGTTAAATCAATCAATCAAAAGTCTCAATTTTTTCCAATCACGTTATCGAATTAAACAAAAGGGCAAAACCGTAAACAAGGTAAAAAGACAAAAAAAGTGGGGGGAACCTCTCTGGAATCAATGTGATGTTTGTCTTGAAGAACCCTATCGAGAAGAGAAGGATCGGAGAAGATGACGAAACCAAAACCCCTAGGACGGCCAGTGAGCTTGTCTCTCATGACAATAGCCTGAGAAACATCTCCGTAGCTGCTGAAATGCTCTCTTAGCTTGTCTTCGTCTGTCTCCCACGAGATTCCGCCAACGAAAAGCTTTCCTTGATCTGAATCCATCAGATCTATAACAAATCGCTGAAACCCACTTCAGAACTTACGAAAAGGGTTTAGCTTTAGGACAAGAGAATCAAGGTGGCCGACGTGAGAGAGGGAGAGGAGGAACAGCCAAACGAATATTTCTATTGGTTTGGTACTATCGATGCGCTCGCAAAGAGGACGAATCTGTCTGTAGATAGATTGATTAACGGTTCAGATCAGTTTTGAGTATTTCGACGGTTCTGATTTGTTTTCCGTTCTAAAAGGCCCAATAGAATGTAAACAATGGGCCATCAAGACCAATGTTGGTTTCCGTGATTGGGCTTGTAACAAAAGCAATAATTAAAAAAAATAGTGTGATGGACTTCATTGCAAAGTAGACAGACTTGTTAAAATCTCTATGTTGTAGAGGGAAATGTTTAGATAAGAAGGAAACACACTTTCAAGTTTCAACTTTGGACTATGTTGCCATGTAGAAACCCTTTTAGTCTTTTTTAGATATTATATATTAAAATCGACCCGAAAGACAGAAATTATGAAACGGTTACAAGCGTGATTTGAACAAAATTCACTAGTTAATGTATTACAAATCTAGTTTCGTCCACCCATTAAATCTGACACGTTTCACTAGTTTAATTTTGAAATCCTAAGAAACCAAATTCCGTTATCCTCGGCGATAATTACGAATAGGTAAGGTTCTTCTCATTACTTCGGATGCCGAGACTATCAATGTCTTCTGGGGAGTAGGTAGGATTCGGTGAACACCTCAAAACTTGTAACCGTCTCAGCCGATTAAGGGTGCAGGTACTAAAAGAGAAGGATATAGAACATAAACCATGGAAAATCGCTCCATAACATCCGTACAACCTCCAATAGCACCGAAAACGTCCAAAATAAAAATATCGATGAGGACCTCTAAACTGACCAGAAAACAGAAAGACATGAATATGACAACAGCTGTGATTAGAATGTTTGAATTTTGAATCTCAACATTCTATTAATTTAACTAAAAGCTTATATGTTTTTATCTCAGTACGTATGAATTTTGAATTTCAGATAAAGTAAAATTATGCGGGTTAATTAGAAAGATATTTTTGTGACAAAAAAAAAAAAAAATCAGAAAGATATTTTTTTGGTCAAATAAGAAAGATATTTATTAACTCTTTTTAGCATGGTATAACAAATACAGTCAAACTTGATTCTTATGAAATGGTTTAGAAATTAA
This sequence comes from Brassica rapa, assembly GCF_000309985.2. Classification (NCBI taxonomy): domain Eukaryota; kingdom Viridiplantae; phylum Streptophyta; class Magnoliopsida; order Brassicales; family Brassicaceae; genus Brassica; species Brassica rapa. The sequence goes on along the minus strand of NC_024802.2, from coordinate 17,144,607 downwards.
TTAGAATGGTTAGTTTCAGACGTGAATCCTAGGTGTTTGTCTTCCACACGTTCCAGAATTCTCACAAGAAGGAACAAAATCTATGAGAGCTGTGATAATCTCCATGCCAGATGTGCAACTTAGGTGTCGAAAATGCCAAGACAGCCTACAGAGCTTTAGTACTTGTAATAATTAACCTCATATGTCTATAAGTTGACCACCTCGTATCATTCCACTAAAAAGTGAATCAAATCCTTAAGGCCCTACCTAAAACGACAAGACGTGCACGTTCTCGAGCAAAAAACCTTAATTTAGTTTTTAAAGATTTTTTTTCCGAGAAACAAAGGCTTTGATTCAGCTTTCACTGAAATGCTTTTGAATATAGCAATAATGGTTAATGATTGTATGACCACTTTAATAAATCTCGTAATTACTTAACTCACAACAGGATATAAATATTAAGCCGTTAATTAGAAAAGGCTCATAAATGAGGGGACTAATTTGCAAGTTTATATATATTATATAAAAAAAAAATCAAAACATAAACAGTTGAGCTTTGAACAACTCAAAAAAGCGGTTTCTTAATTTCTTCTTTGTTTCTGTGTCCCTTCCTCGTAGTCTCTTCGATCTCATCTGGGACAGCTCCATCTTCGTGTTTCTTTTTTTCGGGGCTTATAGTCGCAACTCTTGTTCTGTCTGCATCAATTTTTTTTTTGTGTGTGTTAGAATCGATTTGAGTCAAATCATTTGAAGAATGAGAAGAAGGTGTTGATTATCTCTGGGATGGAGCAGCTTGTTAACTTCATTATTCGACCTCCAAGGTGAAAAAAGCAAAAAAAAAAAAAAAAACTTACTGATTCTGGAAACTATGTTTCGAGTTTCTCTTTGTTATTAGGGATGTGAAATTTTTCCTTTTCTTTTGAATTTAGAAGTGTTTTGCATCAAGTTTAGGGCTTCAGATTTTTTTTTGAATTTTTTTTCTTAGTCAAGACCTGATTTTCTTTTTTTGATTCATCTACAAATTTGGATATACTTGCAGAGCTGAATACAATCCGGAACATGATCTCTTGGAACAGGAGTTCTTGCTCAAAGGGAGATGGTACCAGAGGAAGGATTTAGAGGTATATATCACTTTTTTTTGAACATTTTATGATCTCATTGTTTAGTTTGTATTTTCTTCAGCTAAGGTTATAAAAGGATCTTGTATCCGACAGGTAAAAAACAGCAGGGGTGATACTCTCAAGTGTAGTCATTACATGCCAGTTGAGTGTTCTGAAGATAGGCGGCCTCTGCCTTGTGTAGTATACTGCCATGGAAACAGGTTAATGGGACTTTTAGGAATGTGATTTTAGCTTTACTTGTGAAAAAAATAAGCAAATTGACTCACCCCGTAGGCTGTTAAGAAGACACTGTGACAACCATGCTTTGCATTCGTACTGGATTTTTCAATTGTCATAATTGGTCCAACAAAATGTTCAGAGATTCACCACCTTACCTCAGCTTCTCCTTGGTTGTTATAGCGTACTATTCACTAAAATGACCTTATGATTATTCTCAGTGGATGTAGAGCTGATGCCAGTGAAGCTGCAATCGTATTACTTCCTTCAAACATCACAATTTTCACCCTTGACTTTTCGGGTTCTGGTCTCTCTGGCGGAGAGTATGTCACTTTGGGTTCCAACGAAGTATGTCCTCCTCTCATCTTCATTAGGTTGTCGATTGTTAATTATTGTCCCTCAAGTCATTGTGTTCACTAGCCATTGTCCTCAAGTAGTCACTTCTTTTATTGTGTGCTTGCAGAAAGATGATCTGAAAGCGGTGGTTGAGTATTTACGCACAGATGTAAATGTCTCCCTCATTGGCTTATGGGGTCGTTCTATGGGTGCTGTCACAAGGTTCCTCTCTAACTCTTTCATTTGTTAATTTACTTAATCTGAGCCATTTCATTTCAAGCTACATTCACTTTCCCTGTCTGCTAGACTAAGAATCATTGTGTTGGTGCACTTATTTTCCAGCTTGATGTATGGAGCAGAGGATCCCTCTATCGCAGCGATGGTTCTAGACAGCCCCTTCTCTGATTTGGTTGATCTGATGATGGAACTAGTAGATACATATAAGTTCCCCTTGCCCAAATTTACTGTAAGTAAAAGTATATTTGTAGCTTCTGTTTACTACAAGAGATTTTATTTAACGCTCTTTCAATTGCAGATAAAATTTGCAATACAATATATGCGGAGAGCTGTTCAGAAGAAGGCCAAGTTTGACATAACGGATCTCAACACCATTAAGGTCCTTTGTCCTTTTTGTCTAGTTGATTACTTTGATGATTAACTACTCTAATCCACTACTATGGTATGTGATGTTTTTGTTTCTTGATTTTCAATTTTTATCAATTATATATGTTTCAGGTAGCGAAGTCATGTTTTGTTCCAGTTTTATTGGGACATGCCATAGACGATGACTTTATTCACCCTCATCACTCGGAGCGTATATATGAAGCATACGTAGTAAATTTTCTTCCTCTTAAGCTCTCACAAGTTCTTGATTACAGTTTAACCTCTAAACATATGCTTTTTCTTTAATATTATGCAAGGGAGACAAAAATATAATCAAATTCGAGGGAGACCACAATTCACAGCGGCCACAATTCTACTTTGATTCTATAAACATATTTTTCCATAACGTTCTTCAGCCTCCAGAGGTGGCTGGGCCAACAACACTTTTTCACCCATTGGATGATTATTTTGCCAAGGTAACGAGTCTTGCAGTCTATCAGAATGTTCTTGTCTCTTTAGTGAGAAAGGTCAATGATGTTAACTGTTTGTATGTTCAGGGCAGTTGGAACACCGTGAAAGAAGTAAATTCTCCACCACCATCCTCAGCACAGAAAAGTAAAAGTCATTTAGTTTTTTTTTCTCCAATGTTTTATTTTTACCATTTAGCCAACATCTTTTCTTATTGATTTCAGGTATAGCTGTGGGCAGTACCTCCGATGTAATCAATGACGTCCGCATGAAAAGACCTATGAGTCGCACAGAGGTTGGTAGTTCTGCGAGTTTAAATGTTAGAGATATGGTTTCCTCTGTTATTGATCCCTCTAGAAACATCATCTATCAATTTTGAGGTGGGTGTAGCGTTAAAAATTAGAAACTCATATCTGTTTAGTTTCAAATTTGGAACTATGTAACTGTTCTTGCATTGGTACCAAACTAAAAGACTTTGCTTCACTACAAGTGTATGTAGTATAATTGTTAAACTTTCTCCATATCCTTGTTGATAGTCCTTTAGTACATCTCTCAGGTTCCTTCAAACGTCCCATCTAATCAATCATCATCAGACACGAAGGTCTATGATCAGTTCTCTTCTTCCTTATCTGTTCGTGTTTACTGTTCGGTTATGGTCATTAGCTATCGACTAATCAGTTTGTTATATGTTTTATCTTTTCAGGAAAAAGAGGGGTCCAGTAGTTCATCTTGTGATATGATCAGCTTCGATTTGTCAAATGGGGATCCGTATCCTCCTAATCTCGCTGTAGCTTTAGATGATGATCAATATGTGGAGTTTCAAGTAGAGGACTTGGCTGATTTTCCTTCTAATGCTGAGGAAGAAGAGAGGGTAATAACACAAAATGAAAATTGCGTGATGAACCTTTTATTCCCCTCTTTTTGACTGGGTTGATATTCATTTTGTTCACGTACCTCAGATGCTGATGGAAGCGGTGATGAAATCGCTGGAGGCAGAAGAGACTCATCAGAACAAAGAATCTTCCAGGACTAATAGAGAGAAGATTGAAGAAAAAGAAAGTAATGTTGCTGCTGCTTCTGCTACAGAACCAGTGTCTGAGACAGATTCTGCATCCGGTCCAACACTAATGAACCACCATGATGTATCATCATCTTCAGAAGCCGATGATGCTACAAATGATGAAAGCATTGATGTGTCAGCACGTACAAAGGCAACAGTGACTGTGGTTGGACGTAGTAGCACATCAGGAAACGGGTTATTACGACGATGGGATCTTAACTTCTTCAAAAGTAGATAAATTTCATTATGTGTTTTGGTTTTGGGTAAAAAATAGTAAGGAAAGCTTAAAGGTTTGTCATGACAAGTTTTATTCATTTGCTGTGTCTTGGCAAAAATCTCTGTTAAAAGAGATGAAATCATCTCGTGTTGGGTTTTGACCAAAAGGTCTCTTTATCCTCTTGTTATGAACATGTAACTATAGATCACCATGTATTTATTCTTATCACTAATCCTATATTTATGAACATATAATGCAATCATCCTACTTTCCAGGAATCAGTAAATACTGCGAAGGAAAAATGTAAGAGCATAAACCAATTGATAAACTTTGTCGAAGCAGTACATGGGTTAAAGACAATTTGGGTTTTGAGACAGTCAGTTCTTAGTCTAAGTAAGTTCTCAGGACATCTCCATCTCTACTCTATTTTTTCCTCCAAAATGGAGTAAAAGTGAATATGAAGTAAGGAATGCTTTAACCCAACTCCATATCTCACTCCATAATAAAATTTACTCCATAAATAGAGTAATCTATTTTTTGTTTGTTCATCACTCCATTATAGAGTAGGAAATGGAATAGGATTAAAGCAATTTTACTCTATTTTCACTTTTATTCAATTTTGAAGAAAAAAATGGAGTTTTACATTGGAGATGCTCTCAGTTCAAGACTATATAGGTGGATGATTTAGAATCAATTACGCATGATCAAATATATAAAATTAAATTATTTATATATATTTTTATAACACTTGTAAATCATTTTATAAATCCTAATAAATATTTTTATAAATCGAGGAAATAATGTATTATCTCTTATAAATGGTTTATAAAACTTAAAAGATCTTCATATCGAGTCAAATTATGTAAAATATTAATATTAAGCTTAATATTGACATAAATAATATTTTTATATAAAATTTCTCGTTTGTTACACTAATCTTAATGATCTTATTATTCTATAAAGATCTTTAAGTCACTCAATATCGTCTTCTCAGTAACAAACAAAGAAAGCTGGTCCTCTCTCTCTCTGGCTGAAGATAATGTTTTCACAAGTCTAAATATGGTCACAAACTTTTGTATATCAAAAGCATTGAAACAATGTTGTTAACCAAATATTGAAACAACTGGATGAATTTCTAGATACTCACAGTATATTTTATTAAATTTTTATTGCAATAACTATTGAAAACCTTTACAAAAGACTATGAATAAAGATGTTCTAAACTTTTGTTACCATTCATCGCTAATTATGTTGATGGCTTTTGACAGTTTGTAGACCAGAAATTAGAAACCCTGATCTTTTCCTATGTTCTTTTTTTTTTTTGTGTGCGTGTCACATGTTGAATAATACCCAAGTCTTGTCAAATTTCGCGTCTCTAGTTTAATATTTATAAACCAACCATTTAAGGATGAAGTTAAACCAATATAACACTGAAGAGACACCTAAAACAAGCTGACTTGTCTACGATCCGCACAGGCGCACATCATGCACCGTAAATTATATGTCCATAAGTAATGTGGCTTTTCTTGTTGAAATCATTTTATTTAGTAATAACACACTGGGAATTAACTAGCTCTTATTAATGAAACAAATCGTTTTTTGGCAGCTAAATAAATAAAATAAATCGTTATGTCCCTAACCGGTGTTTTAAATTTACATTCTTACTATATCAATATATTAGAAACTGTAGATAAATTTATCAGGCAGATTTTTATATATACTATGTTAATTTTAAATATATATATATATATATATGTATATATTAGAAACTGTAGATAAATTTATTAGTGAGGATAGTGAAAGTAAACTAATTTATAAAAAAAAAAAAGTAGTGAAGTTCTTAAAATCAATAAACTTGTGTAAATCTAAACATTTAAGCTTAGAAGTAAACCTTTTCTAAGTCCTACATAAACCTTGTAATTTGTTCTCAAATTTTATTATTATCAATCAAAATGTTAATTATAAAGTTGTTTTTGAAATTAACAATACAAAATTATAAATTGTAGGTTTTTCTTATTTTGTATGCTATTAAAACAATCACCCCAATATTATTATTTTAGAAAGATTATCATTTTTGAAGATAGTTACAATTCTAAAGCTGTCGTTAATATCTTGATTTTTTTTAAAAACAACTAGAGTTTTTGTCCGCGCTACGCGCGGAAAATGAGTTTGAATATATTATTCGATAACCTCTTTTACTAATATTAAGAATTTATTTGCTAAGTCCAATTATGTTTTGATTTGGATGTTGACATTTTATATAATTTTTTCCATAGGTAGATAGATAAAATTGTCAAAAAATAGAAAATAATAAATTAGTTTAAAGGAAAAAGACAGATGAAAAAATATTTTGTTTCTTTTATTACAGTCGAGTCAAACAAAATGTAATACTTGGTAGGACATAAGAAAAAGAATAGAAACAGGGTGCAGTCTTTTTTTCACTCTATAACTTTGGTTGTGTTGGAGTTTCTTTGTACCTCAGCTAATTCTGTAGTTAATATGGTATTCGTTCTATGTTCAAAAAAAAAAAATATGGTATTCGTTCTTTGAAGTGTTTGATGTATTTGACTGAGCTGTCAAAGTAAAATTTGGTTGCTAGTGAAGAAGCGAGTTCCAATTTTCATGCACGTGAATATTTAAAAATAATTGTATGAACAATATGTTAAATATAAAACACTTACCTTTAGACTCTTTTGGGATGAGAGGAGAGAGACGCTGAGAAGCGTTCTCAAAAATAAATGCGGATGGATGGTGAGAGACAAATTCCAATAACTAACTCTCCTTTCGAAAATTCTCTAATTATTATTTTTTTCAATTAAGATTATTAATAAATTTTTTGATTTTATTCGTTTCACTTTTACTCTTGAGATGATCTATCTACTAATAATTATAAATCCGGATTTACTTCTTTTATTTTCTCAAATAGTAAATTCATAAAATTGCCTAGGAACGTTTTTATCTATTTCTTACTTTCTTTAGACAATTCTAAAAAAAATTGTTTTCTGATTTAACTAAATAAAATAGAATATCCAAAATTAGTTTTAAAAATGACGGTGAAAAATGAATCTTACCCCAAAAGAAAATCGAAGTTGTGTAGGATATCTATGTAAAAAAATCAGAAATGTCTTTTCAAACAAAAAAATCAGAAATGTACGTGCATGTATGTTTTAAGAAGAAACTAAATAATTGGAACTAAACAATTGCCAACAGGTAGACTAAACATTAGACTTAGGATGGTGCTGACATTATGATGTGCACGATCAGCATTATATACTTTTCATCAAATCTTTAAATTAGTATATCTTCACTTCCTCTGTTTTTATAAAATAAAAACTTGTATGATAATTAACAACCGTTTTATTAACACAGTTAACAATCGTTTTAATGAGCTTTTCAATATACTACATTACTACTGACCTCTTGACAACAACTATAAAAGCCAACTTTTAAGTTTCAAAAACATTATACTTGTTTTTAAAAAATGGAAACAACAAAAACTAAAACACAACAGATAATGCTCTCTCTGTCTCTGAGTCTTAAAATGCATATGAGAGCAAACAGAGCTAACACGTGACAACAGCTATGCTAAGCTTCTCTCTAGTAGATAATAACCTCTGTTCTGATTGTTCAAGTTCATTAGATCTCTTTTGTAACTCAGATCGTACGGCCACAAGGGACTCCTCTGCATCGTCATGTGTAACTCCCTTCTCGGTATCTGCAGGGTCAGACGTCAAAGAATCTACTGCGCCAGCCGCTCCAATGTCGATACTCTTCACATTCTCTTCTTCCGTGGACAATGCTACGCTGATATCATTTTCGGAATTCGCAACTTCTTTTCTCGGTTCATCTCCACTATCAGAAGTTGCTGTGGTGTTTCCTGGCTGAAGCGTGTCAACTGAAACATCACTGTTAGCTGCTGCATTTACAGAAGTCGGTGGAGGATCAACAACCTCCTCACCAATATTCACATTAGATGAAGCTCCTCCTACAGCCACATCAGACGGAGCTTCTGCCTCGTCACTGACACCACCAGTGTCAGGTTTAGGCTCATGCTTCTTACCAGATTTTTTGGAGGATTTTCCTTGGCTTGTACTCCCCTTGGGGTCCTTTTTATGATCAGTGTTTTTGTCAGCCTTCTTTTGACGAAACTGTTGAAGCTGAAAATGAAGTTAAAAAAACTCAGCGATTAACCAACGCAAGAAGAAGAGCCGACCTGTCGTCTTAGAATCACCTGACATGGTCTGAAAGCCTCTCAAGGAAAGCCTCATAAATGACATGAGGCTTTAGCCTGATTGGAATAAGGAATCAATGAATGGAGACAAATAAAAATGGAGAGGCGTTACAGAACCACTGAGAGGTTCCATAGTAGAAACGACGGAATACATTGACACTAAAAGACCTAAAGCTCGAACTCTTTATTTCAATCTCAGGAACCCTAAGAGTTAAATCATAATCTAAAACTCACAACCCTAGAATAGATCTTCAAGAAATAAAATAAAAAAAAATCAAATCTTTATGACCTGTGGCAATAGAGGACATCTACATAGTCCATATCGAGTCTTTTGAGAGAAGCTTTGGTTCCTTCGATGATATGTTTCCTCGAGAAACCTTTATCGTTAGGACCAGGACCACCCCAGAAGATCTTGGTGGAGACCATGATGTTGGATCTCCGCCAGTCCAGCTCGCGAATCGCCAGACCCATAATCTTCTCAGCTCGGCCATTGGCGTAAACCTCGGCGTTGTCGAAGAAGTTGACTCCGTGATCATGGCAGCACTGGAGAATCAGACGTGAAACGGAACAAAGAAGAGGAAGAGCAAAGGGGATGTCGAAGAGTTAGGGTTTGAAGAAATAAGAAAGGGCGAGATCTCAGCATACATACTCGGCGAGGTATCAGATTTCCGTCTCTAAAGTCTGATGGGCTCCATGGCCCAAACGTATACACAGCAGATCAAAGGAAAAAAACGCAAAGCCCAAACGAAAACGCCAAAGCCTAACACGGGCAACAAAGAGCTTACGTGGCAAAACATTGCAACCTGATTGGTTGATTTTTTTGTCTGACGTGGACACCCTCCCTACTCCTCATATATCCCTTTTAATATAGTATAGATTGTAGTATATTCCCTGTATATTACATATCTGGAAATTGTAGTTGTAAAAGGAAAAGCAATCTATTTAGAGAAATAAATAACAATCCTGGGGTCTTGAAACAGCAAATTAATCAAAGGAATTCAAAACCGTGACACAAGAAAAAAATATCTTCAAAGATGCATCCGTTCAACGCTATGATGGCGGCGAGGATGCTGACCGCCGTCGGAAAATCAAACGGATTAGAAAGCGAGACGATCCCCTTCGGATCCTTGTGGTGGAGTATCTACGCCGGCGTCTCTTGTTTCCTCGTCTTCTTCGCCGGAATCATGTCCGGTCTCACTTTAGGCCTCATGTCTCTCAGTCTCGTCGACCTCGAAATCCTCCAACGCAGTGGCTCCCCAAAGGAGAAGAAACAATCAGGTTTTGTTGAAAAAAAAAAAAAAAAATTGATTCTGATTCTGACTCTTTTAACTGTTTGTTTTGAATCTTTTTTTATTTGTTCAGCTGCGATTTTGCCGGTAGTTCAGAAACAGCATCAGCTTCTAGTGACACTTCTCTTGTTCAATGCTCTTGCTATGGAGGTATGATTCATTAAAGATTGCACATAACCTTTGTGCTTTGTTCTGATGTGAAAAGATTTAAACTTGCAGGGCCTTCCTATTTACTTAGACAAGATCTTCAACGAGTATGTTGCTATCATCCTCTCCGTTACTTTCGTTCTCTTTGTTGGAGAGGTATGTTCTTTTAAGCAAAGTTTTGATTTTTTATTAAGGCTTTGTAATGATTGTGTGTGTGTGTGTTTAGGTTATTCCTCAAGCTATATGCTCCAGGTATGGACTAGCAGTGGGAGCTAACTTGGTTTGGCTTGTCCGCATCTTAATGATTCTCTCCTATCCCATATCTTTCCCTGTTGCGAAGATGTTGGACTGTGTGTTGGGACATGGTGACCCTTTGTTTAGACGGGCTCAGTTAAAGGCTCTTGTTTCCATTCATGGGGAAGCTGCTGGCAAGGGAGGTGAGCTTACCCATGATGAGACCACTATCATTAGTGGAGCGCTTGATTTGACTGCCAAGACTGCTCGAGAAGCCATGACGCCTATTGAATCAATCTTTTCCTTGGATATGAATTCAAAGCTGGACTGGTGAGTTTCGGTAACTCTCTACCTCATATTTGACCTTTGTATCTTACACTACTTTTTGCTTGTGATTAGGGAAGCTATGGATAAGATTCAAACACGGGGACATAGCCGGATTCCTGTCTACTCCGACAATCCTAAAAATGTTGTCGGACTTCTTTTGGTAGGTGTTGTTTGAGATCCTTTATTCGGTTTATCATCTTCTTTTGCAAACACTAATGAAGATGTTGTTCTGTTTGTTAGGTGAAGAGTCTCCTTACTGTTCGCCCTGAATCAGATACTCTTGTCAGCACAGTTGGTATACGCCACATTCCAAGGTCTTGCCATTTTCTTTCCCTGTAGATATCCTCTCTATACATACTAGATTCTGATTTGTATGTGTTTAAATGATGTAACCAGGGTTCCCGCCGATATGCCATTGTATGATATACTGAACGAGTTTCAAAAAGGGAGCAGTCACATGGCTGCAGTTGTGAAGGTCAACGTGAAACGCAAAGGTTCTCTTTCAACTTTGCTTGAAGAAGAAAACACTAGTGACTCCAAGTTGACTACACCTCTGTTACTAAAGCGAGAAGGAAACCAGGACAATGTCGTTGTTGATATTGACAAGATTAGTAACAGTGGGTTCTCGCATACTTCAGAGGAGATAGAGGATGGAGAAGTAATCGGAGTCATCACTTTGGAAGATGTGTTTGAAGAGCTTTTGCAGGAAGAGATTGTGGATGAAACTGATGAATATGTTGACGTACATAAAAGGATCCGGGTGGCGACTGTAGCTGCAGTGGCGATTTCATCATTAGCGAGAGCTCCTTCAAGCCGGAGGTTACTTGGCCAAAAGGGAACTGTAAGTAAACACACTCTCTCTCGCCAAAGAAAATGGTTTTTTAAGTGAAAAAAATCTTTGTGGAGTTGAGATATTGAACCGGTTTGTGTGTGTTTTGCAGGGAGGACCAAAAACGCCAAAGGCATCTTCTACTACTCCAAAGACAGGACAGGACAAACCGATTTGAACTACGACCGGTTCTCTTCAGGGATGATGATTTCAGGTGTTCTGTTTTTTTTTTGACTGGGATGTGAGTGTAATAAAACAAGGTTCTCAAGCTTGGATCAATTATTGAGCACATACGTGTAGGTATAATAATATAGTCTACAAAACAATTCGAACTTGTTTTAGCTCCCAAATCTATTCATTTGTATGTTCTTTTTCATTCTTTCTCGTCTCCCTTTTCGTTCCATTAATAAGGCCAATGTTTACATGAAGTTTTGGTAATGTGTAGAAAGTAGCACGTTTGATTTGAACCCTTCTAAAGCAGCAGTGTTTACTCCAACTTTGCTATGAATTGAACTGTTAGAATCCACCATGGACAAACTATCAAAAACCTCATAAATTTGATCAATGATTTAAACAAAAAACAAAAGTAAAAGAAAGATGCTGAAGAAGAAAAAGGCACACAAGATTGTTAACTGATTCTGATGTCAAGAATTACTCAATAGGACCAGATCTATCTAGCAATCCACTCAAAGAAGAATTACATCTCATACACGAGCAGACTTATCACTAGAGTTATAATCTATGATATCTTATTTTTTGGATGAAGGAGAAGACAGACACGGTACCAGACATTTATACAATTTTTAACAAACGTTGACTAATGAAACCCTCTATCCCGACTAAAGGGTCCTTAACATATCTTCTCCTTTCTTGGTGGAGCTGATTATCTAGTTGGTACATGACAAACATTGCCTCACACTTGGGTATGGCCGTATGGGAATGAGACGACAAGTAAACAAGATTGGTGTGAAGTTTGCGAGGAGAGATTGCCTTTAGAAGGAAAATAAATACTCTATTAAGTGCGACCACCGCTGCACCACACTTCATAACAAATGTTTACTCAGGGAAGATACGTATATAAAACTCCGGTGATACTATCAAACCGTTTTATGATATTGCTGTTACTATTCTTCCCAACGCTTTGCTTTCACGACAAACTTGCGAGTGGTGCCATGGTATAGTATGTGAACCATATAAAGCCAATACCATTCTTCACATGAAGAATTCATTATTGAGCACACCATGAAGGTTATATGTACTAATCTAATTGAACTGTACGAAGACAAGATACAATACAAACATTATTTTAAATTTAAAGGATAGAGCAAGTGTTAAGGTAACTTATAAACATGCTATGTTATGTTAGGCTATATTCATAAAAACTCTGTTAATCAAAACAAAACAAAAGAAAAGCTATAGACAAAAGAAAAAAAAAACATTGATCAAAGGTTGACTAGATTCTATACAGTTTATCAGGCTTGATGACAGGGTTTTGGATAGTTAACTCGGTAATGGCGGCAGATTTATAATCGGATAGACAAGAATGTTCCTCCGGGTGACGGTGAGATCCACAGAACACATGGCCGCACCTGCATTCAAATCCTAGCAGCCCCACCTTTTTATTGCACGCATTGCATCTACTCCTCTTTTTATTCCTTACCACAACGACTGCCTCTTCAGACTTCTCCACCACTGTTGCTGTTGTCCTGTGGTCTCTTATAGTGTCCAAGTATCTGGCAGACTCATCCTTTAAAAAACTGTTGTAGCACTTAGAGCAAAGGTTCTTGGTCTGTGGCGTGCTGAAGAAGCCACATCCGTTGATGCATAGAGAAGGCTCTCCTGTCATGCTTTCTTTAACGACTCTTATGTTTGCAACTCTCTCTCTGTATTGTTTGCTTTGGCTCTCACAATCTAATCTTAAGTTGAATCTAATGTTTGCAATCGTTGGGTGTGTCTGTCCTTGCTTTCTTCCTTGTCTTGGATCTCTCCCACTATCTAATTTTATGTCTGCGAGTTTGTATGTCTTGAGTTTAATGTAGATCTTTCAAAAAACAGCAATTTTATTATGTCTGCGAGTTTGTATGTCTTAACTTTATATATAGAGCTGCTAACAACAGTCATTCTCCTGACAAGTTTATGTTGTTTTATGTCCTAAAAAATTAGTTTTTGTTTTAGTTTTTAGGTTTTATATTACAAACTTCGATTTTGAAGATAATTAGGAAAATTTATAAAATTTTATACAGCTGTCATTCTTATCTTGAATTATAAAATATCATATATCAAATTTGGAAACTGTAGTTACAAAAAAACAGTCATTCTCCTGCTAGATTTCAGGTGTTTTATTACCTAAACAAAATTAGTTTTTTTTTTTCAGGTTCTATTTCTACAAACTCCAGTGTTTGAAAATAATTATAAAATTTTATGCATAAATATAAAGCTGTCACTTTTATTTCTATTTTTATGGGATTTATATGCAATAATATGAGTAATCGAATCCTGAGTGAAAGCATATAACAAAACCCCTTTTTGTAATTATTAACTAATACAAAGTTTTGACTCCAACTAGGAGTTGAAAATCGAGTAATAAAAAGATTACTCAGAAGGGATTTTACTTATTTTAGTGCAAAAACAGAGACGAGAGAGAAGAGAGACCATGAGAGCTCAGAACAATGCAGGATGCGAAGACCTTGATTCCATGAGAATATACATCGCTTGCAATATAGGTTTATCTGAGATTAACTTATCCTCGTCCCTGAGATGAATTCAGTGAATGATTCTCATTAGCAAAATCCAATAATAGCAAAAAAAAAACAAACTTGAAAGACAAGAAACAGGGGAGATGCAAAGTGTGAAACCTGCAAGCTTATGGGATTCGGTTTTTGTTCCCATTGTTGGAAGTGGCTTCTGCTTCTTCACGCTTCCCTTTGAATGAGAAGTTGAATCCGGAAGTTGTAGACCCTCCAAAACGTTTTGAAGCAATATCAAAGCGTTCCATCATCCGTGTAACCCCAGCTATTCCAGCGTTCATCTCACGTTGTACTCCTTTGCTCAGTTCTTTCACTGAGTTGTTGCGAGCAAGTAGCTTCTCTTTAAGACCTTGTTTACTCTTAGAGATCGATTCTTTGTACCTGGAGGAGGCATGTCTCCATACCATCAGTTTGACTTTTCAACAAAAGAAGATGATGAATTGAGTTTTGTGGGCACACCTTGCGGAAGCAGCAGCTAGTTTGGATTTAATGGCTTCTGGAAGAGACGATGCTTCAGATGGAGAAGGTCCAGGGGAGATTCTGGTTACAGATACAAGAGAAGATGAAGATGTGTTAACCAGGGTTTAGGTCAGTTAAGCATTCTATAAGAAACAAGCTAACAGACATGGTCTCGAGTTCCATCGCCATGCAAATTCACTACAACCAGCAGTAACTAAGTGAAAAGCTTCAATTTTTAGATGATATTGTGTAGTGTGAATATACCTGGATCCATTGCTGGTATCAGCAGGAGAAGCAGGAGATGGGGGGTTAGCATTCTGATGTTGAACATGGGAGATAACAGCAGAGGTATGACCAAGATTGGGCATATCAGAAGGAGTGGGATCATTGGAGGGTATTGGAGTGTCCCTAGTACGAAGCAAACAACGTCTATGGGCAGCTTCAGTGAGATGCCTAAGGAATTGTTCATCAAAGCTGCTCTCCTCCTGGAAAAAAAAAACACATCATTATCCAGTACTCCTCATTGCAACTACCAATGCACAATGAATAATAATTACTAAACGAACCTCCTCTGAGTGAAAGTCCTCCTCATTGGAGTGAGGAATGGAACTTCTTGGAGAGGATGGAGATCTCATCTTGGTGGTTTGGATCAGCCTTTCCTTATCCACAGCAGCCAAAAGCTCTTGGCTAAAAGAAAAAAAAGTACATCAAAACCAAATAGTACATGTAACAAGAAAGGATCATGAGTATACCTGAGAGGATCTTTGAGGACAAAGAATTGCCAGCAAATAGGACACTCTTTGCTTCTCTGAGACCTGTGCTAAATCACGAATCAAGTCACCAATAGACGAACAAGATTCAATTCTAAAACAACATAATACCATTCAATGATGCACTGAAGGTGATACTCATGCTTGCAACTTGTAACCTGACAAACCCATAAAGTAACAAACATTGGCATTTTCAAAAATCATCCCTTTCAACGATGAATGGTTCGAGAATAAATCAAAGGATCTAGATTTAAGCATCAGGGAGAAGGTAATCGTAAAACCCATGAAGAGAAAAGAGAGAATCTTACAGTGGCAGGGTCCTGGGGAGTGAAAGACTCGAGGCAGATGCTGCAAGCGTCGTCGGTATCATCATCATCGAAGGCAGAGGAAGAAGAGGAAGAAGCAATGGCGGGACTGAAAGGAGGAGACTTTTCGGATAAGGTGAAAGCAGAAGCATAACTGAAACTAGACATTGTGGATGATGATGAAGATGAAGATGGAGAAGCTGTGGATTGAGATTGAGATCAAGAGGCAGAGGTGAGGAGGTGATCACATAAAAAGAAGACTGAGAAGTCAAAGCAAAGAATAATGCGGAAAAAGTCAAAAAAAAAAGGGAAATTGCAAGGCCGTGGAGCAAAGTTCGATTCCGACGGTTTCTTTCTCTCTCTCTCTCTTTTTATTTTATTTTATTTTTTTGGTTACACTTATTGGTTGGGCCTTTGCTTGCTCTTTACCTTTACTCTAGGCCTACTTTACTCCATTATTTATTAGATTCTTTACCTACTTCTCCATCACAGATATGGTCCCAGTTCTGTAAAGTTAAAATACAGAAATTTTAGCAAAAGTTTACACTTCAAGTTCAAGCTAGGCATTGGCATATTATCTAACAGAACTGGCACCAAACTAAAAAACTGAAGCAGAAACCAGAATTAAACTGTAACATCCCAAGTTGTGATATATGGTAAGGTTTAAAATGATTAATTTGGTTATATATATCATCAAAGTTGATTTATCTTTTTCATCACAAATCCGTTTAGAACTCCATGGTTAAGCGTGCTCGGATTAGAACATCGAAAGGATGAGTGATCTATCGGAAAGTGATTCAGAATACCGTGCGAGTGAGGCTAAAAACACAGGAAAAGGTCGGTTGGTGATTTGCAAGACTAGTAAACAATGATTTTTAGCCTTTGAAAAATTAACGCACCGCCCGTCAGACGGGATGGATTCCATGGACCGAGATAGCAGGCGTGGATGGCCCATTAGTCGAGAAGTTATAGAAACTTACAAAAACTAAAATGATTCTATTTTTTTTCTAAACCCAAAAAATCAAACTAAACCGAAAACTGAATGGATATACATGAATATTTGAAATACTAACTACATATCTAAAAAATATAATTTATAAATCACATATTATTCAAAAATAACATAAAAAATCGAGTTTAACTCTAGTTTTGGTTTATGTCGGTTTTTAGATTTATACCCGATTTGGAATTAAATTTAGTTTGGCTCCATTTCAGATTTCATAAGAAACTGAAAATCGATCCGTCAAACCAATATGATTCAATAAAACATAGAGTTATATTTTATTTAAATTGATGAAAGAAATCAAAACAACTTTTAACTTAAAAAAAAGTATTAAAACTAGCGTTTTAAATATCAATAAAATAAATATGTATATATATGATCAATTTTATTTATAATTTACACATAATTGTACAACTAATATGAATTAATCTGTTTTTCAGTGCTAAAATGACGAGATCAAACAAAATAAAAAATAAAATAAAATATTTATGAAAATAGAGTGCAGCTAACTAGAAAAATATGACATAATTTTGATAGAATTCGAAAGAAAACATCATACTTTTGAGAATTGACAATCTAAAATTATTATTTTATCATAAATTTGAATAGATTACAAGGAAAAAAAGGAAAAGAATAGGGTAAGAGAGACAAATTTCCTACCAACACTAATGATTATAGACTCTCAAAATAGTCTAGTTTATCTAAAAAAAATGTTTTAAATTTTATCATATAGATTTTCAATATATTTTCAATTTTAATTATTTTATATTTCAAAAAAATAATTATTTTATTAAAATTTAATTAACTAAAATTTATGAAAATAATTAATCACAAAATGTTGTATTTATAATAAATTTAATATTTTTAATATGTTTTAAAACTCTATATGAGAATATATTTTTTAATTAATTTATGTGGTGGTAATCTTTTTTGTTTGTTCAAATGTGGTGGTAATCTATATCTTTCGAAACCAAAGAACGTGGTCTATACCAACCAAGACCATATGGGTACTCGAGGCCTCCATTTTGGGATTGGCTACTTCCACTAGCTTCCTCTCTTCTCCTGCTTTTTCTCTCAGAACTGGGTGAGGTAACTTGAGACTTGTAAGTTGTAACCCTTTTAAAATCAAGTTCGATTCTTGTTCTCAGTTATGTGTTTCCGACACAAAGCTTTTGTCTTTACTGCTGCTATGCCTTTTTTTTTCCCCTTTAATTTGTAAAGTCTCTTCTTTATGGATTTTTCAGATTCCTTGAAGCAGTTAGGTTAAAACAATGGTTGTGTTTGGGAATGTTTCCGCGGCGAATTTGCCTTATCAAAATGGATTTTTGAAGGCAATTTCATCTGGAGGTTGTGATTTAATGGGACACCGCAGCTTCAAAATTTCAACTTCTTTTAAGACAAGAACAAGGAGGAGGAGGAGTGCTGGTCCTTTGCAGGTCTCTGTCTGTTTCATTCAAAAAAATCTGATCAAAGTATTATTGGTGATCAAAAGAGCCCAATTTTGAACTGTGTTGTTAGGTAGTTTGTGTGGATATACCAAGGCCAGAGCTAGAGAACACTGTCAACTTCTTGGAAGCTGCAAGTTTGTCTGCATCTTTCCGTAGTGCTCCTCGTCCTGCGAAGCCTTTAAAAGTTGTCATCGCTGGTGCTGGTATGATGAATGTGTTTAAACTTATTAGCTTCCTCTTCTTGCTCCCCTTCGGATTCTGATGTGGTGAAGCTCTTTTGCCTCTCGAAATAAATTGCAGGATTGGCTGGATTGTCAACAGCAAAGTACCTGGCTGATGCAGGACATAAACCTCTGTTGCTTGAAGCGAGAGATGTTCTTGGGGGAAAGGTAAAACTTGTTTACATTCATCATTCTTATTAAGACTTGCTAGTCTCCAAAGTCCCTGCACCAATTTGAGTTTATGAGACTATACTACATGATATATAACTAATGTATAGAGTGTTACAGCTCTTAGGTACAAAAATTACGTACCTGTATCTGTCTTATTTGTTGTTTTAGTCCTTCAATGCCAATTAAAGATCATCTATTAACGATGTGGAAGTATGTGTTCCTCTCCAGATAGCTGCATGGAAGGATGAAGATGGAGATTGGTATGAAACCGGTTTACATATATTTTGTAAGTTCAAAAATTCATACTCTCTCCGTTGCTCCTCCAAGTATGTATGTATTTTCTCACTTTCATAACTTGGATTTGGAGTTACATGTGATTTACCAATATGTGCCCTAGCCTCTTATCTTCTATAGCTGAATTAGATATCTTTTTTAGTAGCATGCATTTACTGTTAAACGATGTCAGTGAGAGAATAAGCAATTAGAGTTCAATTTGATAGTCTCAAGGATTCTTGAACCTTTTATAATCTTGCACACCTTTTCAAATATGCTCATTGGGAAAGATGTAACACAAAGCGTGAGATTAACTAATGGTCAACAAAGTTTATTTATCTTTCCTGTTAATTCTATTCCTAATTGAAATTTAACTCTCTCTTTTTTTCCTTGATTTTTAAAGTTGGTGCTTATCCGAATGTGCAAAACTTATTTGGAGAACTTGGGATCAATGATCGGCTGCAGTGGAAGGAACACTCCATGATTTTCGCCATGCCAAGTAAACCTGGAGAATTTAGTAGATTTGATTTCCCAGATGTCCTCCCAGCACCCTTAAACGGTGAGATGATAAAACTTATAAGCATAGTTTTTATCTTCAAGTTGTTTGAACCTTTCAAACTATATCATATGTTAGGACAACACATGTTGGTTTAAGTTGTTAATGCGGATACTTTTACCTTTGTAGGAATATGGGCTATATTGAGGAACAACGAGATGCTGACATGGCCAGAGAAAATAAAGTTTGCTATTGGACTTCTTCCGGCTATGGTCGGAGGTCAGGCTTATGTTGAGGCTCAAGATGGTTTATCAGTTGAACAATGGATGAGAAAGCAGGCGAGTTCCCTCTGATAGAGTTTCTTTGTTGCTTCCTTCTCGTGTGCTCAAGTTTTCACTTTGGTTTCTATGTATTCTTTACAGGGAGTACCTGATCGGGTGACAGATGAGGTGTTCATTGCCATGTCAAAGGCGCTAAACTTTATAAACCCAGACGAACTTTCAATGCAATGCATTTTGATAGCTTTGAATCGGTTTCTTCAGGTTTTTTTGGCAAACTCTTCCTTTTTCCTCTCTCTCTCTATTACTCTTCTCTTAATTATAGAAACTGCGATTTTGACAGGAGAAACATGGATCGAAGATGGCGTTCTTAGATGGTAATCCACCGGAGAGGCTTTGTATGCCAATAGTGGAACATATTCGATCACTAGGTGGTGAAGTACGTCTTAACTCAAGGATAAGGAAGATTGAGCTCGAGGATGATGGTACTGTTAAGAGTTTCTTACTCACTGATGGAACCACTATCCAAGGAGACGCTTATGTCTTTGCCACTCCAGGTTTCATTTCTTGTGCTGTCTTTTTTGGATTTACATTCCATTTAAGGGATCCTACTTCATATGCTGTTTTACTCTTGTAGTGGATATCCTGAAGCTTCTTTTGCCGGACTCTTGGAAAGAGATACCATACTTCAAGAGATTGGAGAAGCTAGTTGGTGTGCCAGTTATTAACGTTCATATATGGTTTGATAAGAAACTGAAGAACACATATGATCATTTACTATTTAGCAGGTGAGTTTCGTGGGAATTTTAAAGGCATCTATGTTCATATTATCCTCCGTTAATACTTTTGACTTTAAAACTAGTATTCAACAAATCTTGTTGTCTTTGTGTTGCAGAAGTAACCTTCTGAGTGTGTATGCTGACATGTCGTTAACGTGTAAGGAATATTACGATCCTAACCGGTCAATGCTGGAGCTAGTATTTGCACCTGCGGAGGAATGGATATCAAGGAGCGACTCTGACATCATTGATGCAACGATGAAAGAGCTCGAAAGACTCTTCCCTGACGAAATCGCCGCTGACCAAAGCAAGGCTAAAATTCTCAAGTACCATGTCGTCAAAACTCCAAGGTTAGTTAGAAGAAAAGTTATTATACTAAACCCCAAATGTCTCCCATTAAAATGATGATGGATACAATATCTATATCTCTATCAGGTCTGTGTACAAGACGATCCCAGACTGTGAACCATGTCGGCCACTACAAAGATCTCCTATTAAAGGATTCTACTTAGCTGGGGATTACACTAAACAGAAGTACTTAGCTTCCATGGAAGGCGCCGTTCTCTCTGGCAAATTCTGCTCTCAGTCTATTCTACAGGTCAGTCAAAACACATAGTAGATCAGTTTGTTGTTAACCAGTGACTCTTTTTCTGGTAAATGATCCGGTTTATTGCTTAGTCCCCCAATTTTTCAAGTTTGGTTAACTGAACTGATTCTTCAGGATTACGAGCTATTGGCTGCTTCCTCTGGACCGCAAAAGTTGTCGGAGACGACTCTATCAACATAAGAAAGGAAGCTTAAAATATTTTGTAACTTTTGTGTACAAACCTCATTTCAATACAAAGTTACAGATTTGGCAAAAAGGGAACAATGTATTGCCAGGAAAATATGGAATGCACTTGATTTATATGTGTACTATATATCAATATTCTAAATAAATAATGAATTCATTTCAAATAATCATTTTGCATTTCACTGGCTAGATTGCAATTAACTTTTTTTAGAACATCCAAGAAATTGTATGTATATAAAACATTATGTGAAAACACTTTGTATATTTATAATATAGTTTGTAGCTTTGTATGGCCTTGACTAAATTAGCCAGCAGTTATCAAGTGTGACCATCATCAAATTAGATGATTGGTTGTAAGCATTTTTTAACTTCTATTTTGTATAGAATAATTTCATTTCAGCAAAGCCAAAATTGACGCTACTCTCTGCAGTAAATGAATCTTATAGATTTGACATCTCTCCTTTTCTGTCGCTTTTATAATCTTGAAAAGTAATTATTGTGGATCTTTTGTAATCAAAGTTATTGCTTATATTTATTTTCTTCTGTACCGTTTTTTTTGTTTTTATTGTCTCGGTACAAAATGCATGGTGGATGTTTGATTGATCCCTGGCAAAACAAAATTAATTTTTTATTCTAAAGAGTGAGAAGAAAATCAAATAAAGAAATGAAATGTTATAACCACAATATATTTTCTCCTTTGGACTAGGCTGGTAGGGTCTATAAAGTCTCTTGAAAGTCACGTGAGAAGCGAACCTGAATTGCTTTTGGCTTTGGGTAATGAAGACATTCATGTGACAAAAGTACAATAAGTTATGGGAACTACGGAATGAATCCAGTAGCTGGATCTGAACCAAAAACTCATTATTATTTGTTGAGTAAAAATAATTTAATTTTGGGTTTTGTTAAGTGGAGAAGCTAACGATCAGTTGGTAACTAACAAACGTCACCAAGAATGATAATGATCAAGTGAGAATTAGCAATGAGCCAATGAAATACTTCATACAAAAAATATCTCCGTACAATTATACGAAATAATGGGCCCCACTCACCGATCGGGCGTTTGGTTAACTTATCTGAGTGGGCTTTTGCTTCGCTTCTTCGTTTTCCAACAAAGACATTTGCTTTTGTAACTTTTTTAACTCCAAAACATTCTTTCTTTGTAACTCCTCTCCTTCTCTTTAAACCTAGAGCAACAGAAAAAACACACACACACACACATGGATTCTCAGGAACACAACATTACACAACACTCTCCAGGTTTCTTCTTAATCATTACCAATGTGTTTATGGTTTTCTTTCTGAAGTCTCAATTTTTGGATCTTTCAATGTCGTATCATTCTTAGTTGATTTTCTCTCTCTTACCTTGTTGTCTCTTTGTAATTTCTGCTTCTCAGTTTATCATATCATTTTTGATTTCCCTCTTTTTTTCTTACTGTTTGTTAATATTATCAGCCTGTTCATGTCTTTTTTAAAAATCAATGTGCATAAAAATAAATTGTTTTTCTCTTTCTATATGATTTTTGTAGCTTTCTAGCAAAATTTGGCTTTTGCAATAATGGCTTCTTCCTTTTTTTTGTCCTGTATTCTCTATTTGTTTAATGAGTTTACTTTCTGATATTTTTTAAGTTTTTCTTAATCAGAATATATCAATTTTGAAGTATATAGACACTGAAGAAGAATATCTTTGTGAAATCTGTTCTTCTTTTTTTTTTTACAGGAGGAGGTAAGAGCCATGTCTGCAGTAAATGTGGTTGGAATTACCCAAATCCACATCCTAGTGCTAAAAACCGGCGTGCCCACAAGAAAATATGTGGAACCATCAAAGGATTTGAGATCCTTGGTTCCGACCACCAGAATCTTGATTTTCAGAAAGGACAATGTTTGGATGATGAGCCAAAAACCCCAAGTAAGAACATTTGTGACTTGTGGTGGTAAAAAGTAGAAAGAACACTGTTTAACCTGTGTCATTGTTGTTTGTTCCTTGATGCTAAATGTGTGTTTGATGTCGGGGTCAGGTCCAAGAGTTGTGGATGAGAGAATTGGTGATAGAATAAGTGAAGAAGATGTGTTTGCAGATGCTGTTTGTGAATTTTCTAGCAGCGTTGTGTCTGATTCTGTCAAGGAAAAGGAGGAGGAGGAGACACCAGCAAATGGTATGGCAAAGAGTGCTACGGATCTTGGTGAGTTTTACATTCTTTTGATAAAACAATTCATAGATATAATGTTACCTTTGATGCTGCTATTTGGTGAAACATGGTATTCTTTTTGTGATATTTTAATGTGTTTGGTAGGCTCTGTCTTTCTAAGATATTAAGTCTTGATTATTATTTTTTTTCCTTGCGAGAAATCAAACCTGTAGCCAAATCTTATTATCTATCTCAAAGGGAAACACAATTCACTTCATAAGCCATCTGATTATTACATTTTATCGGTTTTATTACCGTTTGGCTTTCTTGTTTTGCCTGTTCTATTTTGACGATTGATATGAAACGTTTCAGGTGAAGCTCAGGAGTGCAACAAAAGCTCTGAAGTGGTTCAAGAGAGTTTGGATGTTCTTCTACCTGTCCAAGTCCTTGAGAACTTCCCAAGTTCAGCTGAAGCAGCGGATACATGTGGAGAAAGTTCATCTCAGGTCATTCATGATGGTCGTAGTACCATATCAAATGTTGGATTAGAGACAGAATGCAAAGGAAACGTAGCGGATGAATCTGAATCTATGTTAGCAGCATCTGCGTTAGGAAAGAGAGTGGATACTTCATGGAACGATGAAGTGATTTACTCAGACTTGGAGGGTCCCCATGGATTTGAAGAAATGAATATGAATCCTCCTGGTGAAGCTGATGACTATACAGTGGGTGATAAGACTCCGGTCGATACTCCTCCTGTAGAAACCATTGCAGACCAAGATATCAACACCAGTCTATCTGCTCTTGATGCCATACCTTTTGCAGAAAATGCTCATGTCTCTTTGCATGGTACCAAAGCCCTTGAAGAAAGTGAAACTGGTACTCTTACTCAGGCAGATAATTCAGGCGATCAGCCTGAAGGCTTAAGTATTGGCAGGGAAGTTCCTTCACCAGACAAACTTCCCTTGGCAGACAAAACTGAACCTCAAGGCCATACTTCTTTGGCTGGGCTCCCCAGCGCAGAGAGCATAGTAATGCCCAAGATTGACCCTGCTGAAGATATCAAAATGAAACCTGAATCATCTTTTGGTGCTTCCCAAGAAACTGTTGAATCAGAGACCGTGACAACTTCCCTACCTGCAGTAGATCCTAATGCTGATGTGAGCCATTCAGTTCTCATTGGTCGTGAGAGTGAACTTATCCAATCA
The DNA here is from genome assembly GCF_000309985.2 of Brassica rapa. Taxonomy (NCBI): domain Eukaryota; kingdom Viridiplantae; phylum Streptophyta; class Magnoliopsida; order Brassicales; family Brassicaceae; genus Brassica; species Brassica rapa. Next base: position 17,120,473 of record NC_024802.2, on the reverse strand, counting down.
AATGTTGTAGCTGAGGAGAAGAGCACAATTAGCGAGCTCAGTTCTCAATCAACTTGTCCTGTTGAACACTACGTTTCTCCAGTGTATGTTGCATTAGAGGGAGATGAACCACCAAGCGTTCAGGATAAAAGTTCAACAGACACATCTAAAGACTCCATCCTCCAAATCGGTGCTGAAGCTTGTGAAAGTACTGATGAAGAAGATTGCACTAAAACTAATCAGAAGTTGGTGGAAAGCGGAAGGACAGAATCCAATAGAGTTGTTGGTGGCTTAGGGGTTATTCAAGCAAATGAGATTGATGGTAATGACAAAGCACACAACAATTATGCTGAAGTCCCTGTGACAATTGGATCAAATGACCATAGAGATTACGGGAGGTTGCAGAATCTGTCAGAAGCACACATTAGATCTCTGGTTTTGAGTCCGATAGTCACTACATCTAATGCCGTTTCAGGTGCTACTACTTCACCTTCACTCATTGAAAAGGGAATGTTATTATTATGCACCATTAAGTCGAGTTTTTTTATTTGAACAGGACATAGTGACGAATCTCAATCATCATCACTTGATGTTTGTCTGTCGAAGAACCAAGAGATCACAACAAGCTGGAGCACAGCAAAGGAGCAGCATGTCCCGCTGAAGAACCTTTTGAACGAAGCAAGGTCACCAAGGGTAGAGGCAGCAAGTAATATACCGAGAGTGAGTTCGATACTGGAGCAAGGGACATCCCCTGAAGACGAGGGTGGGTGGCCAGAGAGGAGAGAAGTGAGTGAGGAGTGGAACTCGCCAGCAAAGTATCCAGTGGAGAGGAAAGTGAAAGGAAGACCCTTTTGGGTTCCATTTGTTTGCTGTTCCTCTGCTAAGTAAAATCTCTCTCTCTGTTGTATAATTTTAGTAGGATGATGAACGATTCTAAGGACTTATCTACAAGCTCTTAGTTGTTTGGTTCTTGTATGAGGAGGAGCCTTTGTTATATGCAGACCACTTATGAATTTCACCTTTTATCATATGACAATTTTTTTTTTGCGTTTTTCATTAGAGTTTGCTAGTTTTCTTTTTTTTTTCTTTTTTTATCAAAAGAGTTTGCTAGTTTTAATTTGAACTTCTAAGAGCATGATTATAGCAGTTTCTAAAACCGGTTTCTGCAGGAAATTAATGTGTAGAGCCTCACTTTTTCTAAAAAAAACGGTCACCAAAATCGCAAACTAAGAATCGGTCTTGGGTCAGTTTTGTAATATTTGCGGGTTCCATCGACATGTGGCGACCCGCGATTGGTTCAATCACAAAAGAGTTTCACAGATAATGATCGTCTAAGGTAATAAAAAGCAGGTAAACGTTAGAAAGAGCACTGATTCCGGTTTAGTTAACCAATTATAGCATTGTTACTCCGAGCTATCTACTAATAATAGCAATCCCAATTAATTCAAAAAGTTGTGTCTTTTGAAAAAAAAGTATAAAGGGTTGTGTCTTTTCTAAAAGTTCTATGTTGTAAGGTTGTGTCTTTTCCAATTAATTCCTAAGGTTGTGAACTTCAGTTATGTTGAAAGGTTGTGTCTTTTGAAAAAGAAGTGTAAAGGCTTGTGTCTTTTCTAAAAGTTCTATGTTGTAAGGTTATGACTTTTCCAATTAATTCCTAAAGTTGTGAACTTCAATTATGTTGAAAAGTTGTGTCTTTTCTAAAAATTCTATGTTGTAAGGTTGTGTCTTTTTAAAAATTGTCTAAAAGTTATGACTATTAATAAGTATCTTTTAAAAAATGAAAAGTTGTGAATATAAAAGAATGCGACTATTCAAATTGAAGGGTTGTGACTATTCAAATAGGTTTTAATGTGAAGAGTTGTGTTTTTTATTCTCAAGGGTTGCAAAGAATGTCACAAAATGTTGCATCCTTTTGTTGTATCTACCTGCTTAACTTTTTAAAAGTTGCATACTTTACCACTCGTACATTTCCAATTTGATTTGTTGTAAAAGCCCAACGGCTGCAACTTTCTATATATTATTGTTATATATATATATATATATATTTATTTATTTCTAACTGTTTTACTTTCTAAATGTTGCATATGTTACTATTTGTACTTTTTCAGTTCTATTTAAACAATCTTGGGTCAAAATTTTATACACAAAAAATATAATGCTTAATGTTTCACACACGTACGTGATCAAGAAGTTGTCTCTTCCATTGTTATGAATTTCACTGATCATAAAGATAAAAGTTAAAGATGATGGTGAACTGTACGAGAGGAAAATTAATACATAAAATTGGATGAAAATGTTCTCAATAAATCAAGTCAGTGGGTGTTTTTTTTTAATTTGAAAGGACATTATCTCTTTCTGAATGTTTGGGACTGCGTGAGAGGAGATGGATGAATCACGTCTTCATTTTCGGCCAACTAACAATATTCTGTTCTCAGATTATTTACCGATTTTGACTTATTTAGTCTCTAATATTAGTAATTTTCCAGATTTTTTGCAGCAGTTAATTGTTATATCTTCCTAATCGATTTTCATTATGCTTTTCTGTATTTTTGTTAATTGGCATGTTTTGCTAGTATATCTGCGAGTCGCTTATTCAAATTCTACTGATGTCCCTTTTCATACTTGTATGTGTGTAACTAATTATAAGTGATACAGAATTATTCAATAACACCCAGTTAGGTTTTAACGGAAAAGGTGAAAAAATGGTTGGCTGAAGAATTTGATTATGGCTGTAACTGGTTACAAAATTTAGGAATACCATGAACCAAAGGAATATGTGTACCCAGAAACTAATTGTTTTCGTTATACTAACTACTTTTATTTTCATTGAGCCATGTTCATATGATACTGTATTTTTGACGTCTTTGGTTTGATATTTTAATTAGACACAGATACATATTTTATCATATATATTCATACCATACAAGTTAGCGTGTAAAATGTGTGTGTTTTTACTGAAATTAATAGATAATGTGTAATTTTGTGTCTTTTCATTATAATGTCAAAAGTTGTTTCATTTTTTAATTCTTTTAAGAGTTGTATCTTTTCATTGTAAAATACAAATTAGTTTTTAAAAAGATGACAAAATACCCCCAATAAATGTTTTTCTATAATTATTAATTTTAAAAGTTGTGACTTTTCATTTTATTCTAAATTATTTATTAAAAAATTGTTATAATATCTTAATAAGAATTTTCTGGCGAGTTTTATAGTTTTGGATTGTCAAAATGGTATCTCAAATCACCATGGCCGGGTGATTTTAAGTGTGTGTTGCACTTTCCAGATTCGTTATTGCTTTCAATCAACTGCAACAGAGAGATGTTTTAGTCATGAATCAACTGCAACTGCAACATAAAATCAGTTTCTGTGCGATATCGCACGGGTTCTTTACCTAGTATATAATAATACTATATTAAATTATACATTATGTATATTCACTGCCAGCAAAGATAAGATAATTAAAAGAAGGGGAAGTGTTCTCACATCTTACTTCTTAAACATATAACTTTTATGCAATAATACAAATGACACAATTACGATAACACCCTTATACTCCTCTATAAATAACAAATCTAAAAGCTTATAACCCAAAAAAAATTCACACATCAACACACAGACTTACATCAGATATTGTGGATACAATAAAGTGAAAATGGGAGATATGAGAAACTTGCTGAAGATGTTAATGATGGTTGTATTTGTTGGATGGATGTTCGTTTGGGTTATGATTTCAACTAACCTTTTCAAAAACAAGTGGACTCCCAAAATGACCAAGTATTTCAATACTACTTATTTTGGTCCTCAAGGTATTTCATTTCCCAACTTAAGTGTTGTCGCATTTATTTTGATATACAGATTCCTTTATCTCTGAGTGTTTATTATTTATCATGAATGTGTGTAGGCATAAATCTAGTGCTTCTTACCGTTCCAATGATGTTCATTGCGGTTCTGAGTTGTCTCTATTTGCATATCCAGAAGAAACCCACCCAAACTCAAAGGTTTGGTTGTTATACTATCATAGTTTTATAATGGACTATATAAATTTGTAAAAACTTATGAAATTCTTACTCATATAAATGCAGCAAATCTAAGATAAAAGGGAGAATGGGGAGGGTGATGATGGTGATGAACCCATTGGGGATAGTGACGGCCACAGAGTTTACTTTTTCTATATTGTTTGTGGGTCTTTTAATTTGGGCTCTCGCCAATTATCTCTACATTAGCTATTTCGTCAGTCTTCATAACCACGACAATGCAGAACTGTAAGTTTTGTTGTTTCTTATATTTTAGGTTTTATTTGAATACCTTCAAATATATTTAAATAAAAAAAACGATTTATGATGGTCTAGTTCGTGTTCCTAAGAGTATTTTTTTTTTTAAATACCAAATTCATAGAGGAGTTGATTACAAGTTAAAAATACCATGGTGCAGATGGATGGCAAAGTTTAGGGCTTTTGGGCTGAGAATAGGATACGTCGGCCACTATTGTTGGGCCTTTTTGTTCTTCCCCGTGACAAGAGCCTCAACGATTCTGCCACTAGTCGGGTTGACTTCAGAGTCAAGCATCAAATATCACATTTGGCTCGGACATATCTCAAACTTTACTTTCCTCGTTCACACCGTCGTTTTCCTTATCTACTGGGCCATGACCAATCAGTTGATGGATGTATGTTATATCTAACTTAATCTTATCATTATATTATCACGAAATCAAAATATTGTTGATCATTAACCTAGCTCGGCTCTGTGGCCAAGGAGAACAATCGCTACCAAGGAGCCTACTCAACCCCCAAAAAAATTATCTATCATTCTTTAATTTTGTTTCAGAACTGATTTTTTTTTCTTCTATATATATGAAGACTTTTGCATGGAATCCGACATATGTGCCTAATCTAGCTGGTACAATAGCCATGGTGATTGGAATAGTGATGTGGGTGACAAGTTTTCCATACTATAGACGAAAGAAGTTTGAGATTTTCTTCTACACTCACCAAATGTACGGTCTCTACATAATCTTCTACATGATCCATGTTGGAGACTCGTTTTGGGTAATAATAATGTTAAAGCGGCTCAGTTATGAATTAAATCACGCGATGTTGTAACCGGCACACCCGGTTAGTGATCTGCTTTAATTGATTCCGGTTCATATCCTAGATAATAAAATCGTTTTTGGTTTATATCTTCTCCTTCTTTATCATCGTCGTCCGTCAAAGCCACCCAAAAAGGATGCGAGCAATTCAAATCGTGACGACGCGACTGAGCTCGTGCTTGAGACCTATTCGATTCGAACTCGTTTCTTCGTCTTCTTCGCCTCGCCTGTTATCTAACTCTAGGCGCCTCATATGTACCGCCGCCGCGACGAAGTCGAACGGAGGCAGGTCCGGTTCGATTGTGGCTCCATTGGTGGAGAATGAAGAAGTTCAGAAGATCGATGTGAATCCACCTAAAGGAACTCGTGATTTCGCTCCTGAGGATATGCGTCTCCGCAACTGGCTCTTCAACCATTTCAAAGAGGTTTACTCAAATTTGCAAAAATTTGAATTTTTTTGTTCCTTCGATAGAACTTTGAACTCAAAGCTGCTTTGTAGGTATCACGGTTATTTGGGTATGAAGAAGTGGATTATCCAGTGTTGGAGACGGAGGCTTTGTTCATCAGAAAAGCAGGCGAGGAGATTAGAGACCAAGTAGGATCTTTATGCCTCAGTGTTGCAGTTTTAGTATCTTTTAGACTTAAGTTTATAGATGTAATCTCTTTCTAGTGTAGACCCATTAGCTTAGACTGTTGTGGTTGGTTGTGTAGCTATACTGCTTTGAAGATAGGGGTAATCGGCGTGTAGCATTGAGGCCTGAGCTTACTCCTTCTTTAGCCAGGCTTGTCATTCAGAAAGGGTAATATTAAATTTGTTCCTTTTTTAAGTTCTCAATGAGAATCTTCAGAGGATAGTTTTTTTTTATCTTCCAACATATTCTTTGTGGTCCAGAAAATCAGTTTCCCTTCCGTTGAAGTGGTTTGCTATTGGGCAATGTTGGCGCTACGAGAGAATGACAAGAGGAAGGAGACGTGAGCATTACCAGTGGAATATGGATATTATTGGTGTCCCTCATGTCACTGTATGGTTTCTCTCTCTCACGCTGTGTAATCGCTTTTACAAAGCCTTCTTATATTTTCTTGCTTGATTAGCCCCTCACCCTTTTCTTTTTTAGGCTGAAGCAGAACTAATTTCAGCTATAGTCACCTTCTTCAAGCGAATTGGGATCACTGCCTCAGATGTTGGTTTTAAAGTTTCTAGCCGCAAGGTATGTTGTTTATTTGAACATCTTGTTTCTTGCTTTACACTTAATATAACCAAGGAATGTTATTTGCTTGCAGTGACAAACATGATATTACGTTATTTTGCACCATCTGCAGTATCTTAATCCATAACTTCTTCCTTGTACAGGTCTTACAAGAATTGCTAAGAAAATATGGTGTACCTGAAAACTTGTTTGGCAGAGTTTGTATCATTATAGACAAGGTTAGTTGTTTAATTCTAAATGTTTTTTTTATGCTATTTTTAGTTCTGTCACCTTACTCTTATATGCTGGGTGAAACATAGATAGAAAAGATCCCAATTGATGAGATAAAAAAGGAACTTGGGTCCACTGGGATATCAGAAGATGCTATTGAACAGCTATTGCAAGTGCTTTCTGTCAAGTCCTTGGATGATTTGGAAGGTACTTTCCTTTCGCTATTCTTATTGAAACCTCTATCTAGCTACAAATAAGTTTAAAAAAACATGTAATTTTTGTTAATCAGATGTACTTGGTGGAGCTGGAGAAGCCATTGCAGATCTGAAACAACTCTTCTCACTTGCTGAAAAGTTTGGTTATTCAGAGTGGATACAGTTTGATGCATCTGTTGTGCGTGGTCTAGCGTATTACACTGGTATTGTCTTTGAGGTTAGCTTTTACGACATGATGCATTGGATACTGGTCTACTGTTTTTGTGATAGGAATTCATATAAAAAAAAAAGGTTAATCTGACAGGGATTTGATCGAAAAGGGAATCTACGAGCTATATGTGGTGGTGGGAGATACGACAGATTACTCCCCACTTATGGAGGCGATGACATTCCTGCCTGTGGTTTTGGTTTCGGCGATGCTGTAATTGTTGAAGTAAGTTTAAAGTCTCCGGTTGCTTTTCCATTACCAAAATTTGCAGTGAAAAAAGTTCAGTTTTAGCCTGAGAATATCTAACCCCTTTATTTCCTCTTCTACGTAGCTGCTTAAGGAGAAGAATTTGTTGCCAGAATTGGGACAAGAGGTGGAGAACATTGTGTGTGCTTTGGAAAAAGATCTCCAAGGAGCTGCAGGTACTGTTGCAACCGCTCTCAGAAGCAAAGGCCAAACCGTTGATTTGGTATTGGAGAGTAAACCGCTGAAATGGGTGTTCAAGAGGGCGGCTCGGATAAACGCAAGAAGGCTGATACTGGTTGGGAAGACAGAGTGGGAAGATGGTTCGGTGAGTGTGAAGGTTTTGTCTACAGGTGAGCAGTTCCAAGTAAAACTCAATGACTTGGAGTAATACATGAAAATTTCCATTTTTGAGCAGTTGAGTTGAAATGGAATCTTAATTTGATCGTGGAAGGTTTATATTAAGAATCTCATCTTTGTATGTCATTGAAGGTTTATTCAACAATTTTTTTTACCATTTACTATGAATGAAATAGAATAACCATTACAATAATTCCAAAAATAATATAAAATACAAAGATTTATTTCTTAACATATTTATTTATGAATGAATAGATTGAATTTTATTCTATTTTTTTGTTGTATTTCATTTCTATCATTCTAATTATTTTTATTCCATTAATTCCATATTAGTCTACTAGTTATAGCCTTTGTGTTTTCTTTTGTCTCTTTGGTACTTAATAAAATTTAATATGGAACTTGATATCAATTTTGGAGTTATACAATGACTGATGATTTGTGTTGTTTTATTTCAATTATTTCCCTTATTTTTAAGATAAATTTTGTGGCTCTTCACCATAGAACTTTGACTCGAAAAGAGTGATTTCAGGTAAAAGAAAATAATAACTCAGAACCAAACGATAACCAAAAATATTGTAATCAAACTCGGAATCGAACCAACCAGGACACAGCAAGAGCCGATAAATTCCCATGACTACCAAATGCAATGCAGAAAATAGAATTGTTCATACAAGATTTCAATCCAAAAACAATAAAAAGCCATTATTTCTACTTCAGACAAATCCAATGCAAATAACTTTTGTGTTCCAAGATGTCTTTTTATGTGAGATCAAGATGGCAACGAGACAGGATAGTAAACGAGCTGATCTCACAAAAAAAAAAAAAGAGCTCTAAATTGGGTACATAGTATGGAAGACAATATAACTTAAGCGACCAAAGAAAAACAGGAACTGACTGTGACTAATTCATCAGGATTGCACGGCCAGTTTCTGAAGATGCTCAAAAAAGACTTGAAGGCTCACGTCGTCAGTGAAGATTACATCTGACCCAGCTGACATCTCGTTTGCATTGTTGTAAGTCGCTGATGGATTCAGCTTTGCCAATAAAAACCTTGCCTGCAGTTTTTGTATATGTGAAAAATGTGTGGAGTTAAATGTATAAGAATCATACGAGACCATCAGATCAATCAAAGTCGAGCTAACAAAACAAATGTGAGAATGTTGCTGACCTGTGATCCATGTTGATCACACACAACTAATCTCGGGACTGGGAAACGCTCCCGGACTATCATCTGGGAATCTTCTTGAGGAGCTTGCAATAGCTGAGCAAATGCCTGACACGACAAGACATAAGTGATTTAGGATATCACAGCATTATTCATGGCCACCTTGCTACAACCAAATTTATTTCAACTGTATTTATAAGGAAATAGCTTGTCCTTGACTAGATGTCTCAGTCTATTTCAATTTCTACCCCCAAGCGAATGTCATTATAACAATGGAGCTCAAAAGGAACATATCATTTATAGCTACGGAAGTGTGAAATCATGGTTCTGGATGATGAGTGCTTTCACAACTAAACAGACAACTACAATTACAGAGCGGGTGTTACCTCATGTTCAGCCTGATGATGATAACCCATGTTTCGCCATTGTGCAATTGTCATTCCATGGAAGACAACAACACTGAAATATGCATCTAACAGGAGAATTCTGTCGGCTGCAATGGAAGCCACGTCCAGCAAAGCTGGCTGAGGTGGTGAACTGAATGTATATGATGTCAGCGATGGTTGAATCATGACAGTTGCATTTGATATATTCTCCCGGTTTAGCAACATGCGGAAATATGCAGTTTCATCTGGACTATTGTTAAAGACCTGCCAGAAAAGAAAACACGATTCAGCTATATAGGCCAAAATACGCAATGCAGAAAATCATGAAATCTAATAACAGTAGTCTACCTGAACAAACTGTGACCTCCGCAGATTAAATATGAATTGAGGGAACAATGAAAAATATGGATTCAGCGTAAATGAGGATGGGTCATCCTTTCTATAGTCACCGAATTTTGAACACAGGCGAATGAGAGTCCGATCTAGCCATCGAGTAGCATCAAATCCCTCCTGAGGTAATACATAAGAAACTGTATATATGAGCAACACTATCATACAAATACAAGTAGATAAAGCTAAATGAAGTACTGCAACAAGACAGAAAGCATAGCAACTATAACTTAATAGTTTTAATGAGAGCCTCACGAATACTACAAATTTCTTGTTTATGGCTCATAAATAAAAGATGCTACAGGGTCCTGGACTACTACTAATAAATGTAGCCAGGAGACATAAAATTTAAATTCATCAAAAGCACCATGCGCTTAACCCTTTACCCCAGAAGAAACAAGAAAAAAATAAAGTCAACCCACATGTAGTAAGCAATAATAAGATGATACAAGGTACCTCTGTTTCCATTTTTAAGGAAGCTAATCTTGCCATGACCACAGCAGCAGTTTCTTGATCAAATCCTTGCACAAGTTCCTGAGAATGTAGTTGTTGTTACAAAGAATTAGCTTGGCAGAAAGCTTTTAGCTATTAAAACTACAATACATTTACATGAATGGCACATAACCCGAAGCCATACTTATCATGGATTTTGTAACAAGAATCAAATGTAAGAGAAAAATGGCTAACAAGCTGGTAGTTGCATCAACACTCGAATAAAATGTCAAAATCGTGCACTAAACAGCATAATTCTGAGATTCCCATAATATGCAATTGTAGCGAAGCAGGGAAAAAGGTTACAGATGGAAGGTTCATATTTAGGAATAGAAAAAGTATTAGGAATCAGGCTACTTTGTTTTGTAACAGTATTTAAGTTGACCTTAACCAACTAACTTTTCCAAGAAGTTCCATTAAAAGCTAAAAGACTAGAGCTTATCAATCAAAATTCACAATAAGGTAGCTTTTACTAGTTACACCAATACTAATGTTAAGCGCATTTGCAGAGTGTGGAATAAAACATGATTGCAGATTTGTAGGTCTAGCATCACAGAAAGAGTGAGCCTCAAAACATGTTACCTACCAATAAAAAAAAAAGAAACAGAGCTACCGGAAAACATCTAGTAGATTACAAAGTAAATAAGAAGAAACAATTGCTTTTAGATATCGAGAATAAAGTTGTAATTTATGCAGAAAACAAGACAACGACGAACCTCTGTGCTCACAGCAGTATCTACCCACTGTCTGGTTATTGTGGTAACCCGGATCAATGTTTGACCTTCAGGGTTTTGGTAACTGCAATTCAGTCAACGACAGTAAATACAATGCTTAGAATAAAACCACAGTGAAGAAAGACAAAAGGCTTAAGAAACCAGAAATGAATGAAACAAAGAGATAAACAAAAGCTGTCAGAATACCTTGTAACAAACTGCAAATAAAACTGCGGATTTACAGTTCCAGGAGCATTTGAACCAGTTGAGGATAGATCAAAGAATACAGTCAAGCAAGTGCTCTTGTCGAGGCCACATAACTTCCAAGCATTGGTATTCCCCTCTCCAATTACTGTGTCGGCAACACTAGGACCTTTCTGCAAGGCTCCAAAGGAAAATCAAATCAGATTACGAAGCACAAACGAAACATCTTGAAAAAAGGGTCCCAAGCACTCCAGATATAACCTTTTCTAATGATGAGCAAGGCCCGATAACACCTTGAATTTTGATGTCTTTTGAGCAATTTATCTCAAGCGAGCCACTGAAAAATGAAAAAATTAGTAATCAGTTCATACTAAAGGATGCAAAGTATATCTTATTGTAGCACACAAGCAATATTATGTATAATGCTTCAGAAGATATGATCTTGAATTGCCAAAATACTCCTTATCTTGCGACACCAACTAACAGAAGAAACTATAAAAAAGTGTTGGCACAGACGCAGAGAAGAAACTAACTTAAAGCAGAGACCAAGAGACTGCTCGCCATCTTCAAACACCCGCTTGAAGGAATCTTTAAATACAGAATGGCCAAAACTTTCAGACAGAACAACAAGGCCACCGGTACTTTCAACTGCAACTTTCATTTCAGCAACCCCAACCTAACTATACCAAAATGCAACAGCAAAGACAGTTACAGTTAGGTATCAAAAAAAACACAGGATCAGACAAATTTGAGAAATCAGGCGTAGCAAAAAAAAAAACAACACACTCATATATGAAGAACAAAATCAGAGTTTGGGCATCAAGCAGAATAAAAAAATAACGACACATGAATACCTGATCAAGAGCAGAAGCGAAAAGGTCCAACACATGACCCTGAGCGACCAGCTGCTTTGCAATACTATCATAAAACTTGACAGCTTTTTTATAATATGGAGCAGCATCTTTATCCAAATCTTTGTGGGAGCGTACAGGTTCTGATAAATCCTTTGAGATAATCTGAAAAAAAAAAACAAAAGAACGAAACATTTTAATTCAGGATATAACAAACTCCAGTATATGTTGTCATGAAACTTGAAAAAATCAACAAGCTCTAACCGTTCCAGGACCCTCTGTACATGGACCTCCAACCAAAGCTACGATTCTAGCCCCAGTTCCAGGCAAGCAAGCTCCAAGCAACCCAGCAGCTACACTCAACGCCACACCTGTGCATCGTTGGGAACGATGACCTGGCTGAACAGGCCACTGGTCTGATTGCAGCTCGTCCAAAAGCTGCATACCACACGAATGTTAAAAATCCACTAACATAAAATCATTTGCAAACCACCGTTACTTACCAAGTCAAGAGTGTACTCGCAATCAGACGCAGGCAAAAGGAACCTGTTGACACCAGAAGCACTCTGGAACCCATTCTGAGCTCCTTTAGGAAACCCAGAAGTAGGAGCTCTCCTCGAGGAAAGCCCCAACTGATCCAAAACCTGATCCTTGGATACTTCTTTGTTCCCTCTAAAGACAAAAACTTTCGACATCTCCGAGAATCCCAATTCATGGACATGAGCCTGCGTGCCGAAAGACACAAACCCAACCAACGCATTCTCCGGAAGCAGCCCGATCGCCTGCTTGAGCGCAGACTTAGCGAACCCCAACTCCTCCTCGATCATACACGTATCGAGAACAAACACGAAAACAGGAGGAGGCGTCTGAGGCGGAACACCAGCAGCGCCGGATCTCGGATCGAATTGAGCGGCGGCGGGAGGGATCGCGTATTCAACAGTAGTGTACTGAGGATAAAGCTCGCCGGGGAGGTTAGTCTCGGAGATCATGTGGTAGTGAGGAGGGAAAGGGTTGCGCTGGAAGCAGAAGGGGCAGATCCAGATCTTGGCGGCGAAATCGACGCGAGCGAAGGCGTTGAGGACGGCGACGCAGGTGCGGCACTTGAGGGGAGCGTAAGGGAGGGAAGGGATGTCGGAGTGGCGGCGGATCGGGGAGATGGAGGCGGCGAGGGGGACGACGCACTTGCTGGCTTCGACCTTGGTGCGGGGCCAGACGTTCCAGGTCATGCGGACTCCGTCCATGCCTTCGGGATCCATGTTCGCCATCTCCGCCATTGGATCGGATCGGATCGGATCGGTGATTGAATTGTGGAGGAGAGGCGTGAGGGGGAGTTACGAGTTGTGATTGGAGTGGAAGGAAGGAAGGAAGGTGATAAACCCGTGAGTCAGATTCGATTGGCTAGATGATGATGATGATGGATCTGTTGTCTGTGTTCCGGTTTGGTTTGGGTCAAAGTTTTTCTTTTTCTTTTACTTGTTATGGAATATGGATATATATCTCTTAAATAAAAACAAGTTAATATCTGAAATATGATAATTTTTTAGGAACAACTATTTTAAATAAGTAACTTATTTTTTAAATACAGATTTTAGCATTTGGAATGTCTGTTTTATAAATTAATAGTCGATTTTTTCTTTGATAAAATAAAGAAATTTTAATAGATATGTGTGTTTTTAATGTATTTTCGGTTATTTCTAACAAAGTTGTATATATTTTCTATTTCTTTAGTATTAAAAATTTTGATCTATAAAAGTTGCAGATTAACTTTAACTTTAACTTTTATAAAATAATCTCAATTTTATAGATATAACCATTTAATTCTATTTCATTTTTTACATTTCTATTCTTTTCGTCATTTTCACATTTTTATTTATGGATATTGATATGTTCTCAAATACTTTTAATCGGATATTCAATGACCAAATCAAATCATATCTAAATAATTATGCATACTAAACGTTTCTAATATACTTGAGTTAATATTTGGTATCAAATCAAACTGAAATATCCTAAATAGATATAAAATATATCAATTTAATATATTGATTTTTATCAAAACCATCCAAAATATTGATGTCTATATATATTTATATAAGAACCTCTCTGATTTATTCAAAATTAAGAGTGTATAGTCTTGAAACTAATTACTTTGTAAATATTCAAAGTCATATAAATTTAAATAAGCTATAATTTTAAATTTTATAGAATCTTTCTAAAAAATAAAAGTAATTTTAAAATAGATAAAGTTATTCGGTTATAACTGGACTGTATAATATAACAGCTTCAATCTCTAATCCCGATTATCTTTTCGAACTCACTTCTTCTCTGGCCAAGTCGTCCAAAGGTATGCAAAAATTCATGGTGTTAGAGCTTTTGCTTTTGATTCAATAGACTGACTAACTTAATTTGCGATTGGGTCTGATTCAGAAGTCTATAAGGTTGTTTAGGTAATGAGGTTTTGTGTGGGATTAGGATATCGTGAAGAAGTGGAAGCTGTTCATCATTGGTTTTCATCTCACAGTAACTTCATGCACTTGTTGTTTTAGTTAAAAAGAATATAAGAGCTATCTCCCGACTCCCGCTGAATGCTACTTGAATGGTTAATAATGGAGAAGATCATCTTTATAAAATGCACAAGAAGAAGATGGTCTAAAAACTATATAGCTTGGTTTATATATGTGAGGTTAATGAGGCTTTCGCATTATCTTCTCTCTCTGTTCCATGCATGATTTACCTATGGTTAATGGTCCTCTATCTATCTATCTATCTAGACTTGCTCCTGCATGACAGTTTCTACTTGCTTAATTCCATCAGAAAAATGTACAGTTACCACTACATTGTTGTAGTTTCTGTTAGGTTTTAAACTCTTGAATTTTCCTTGCTTTGTGGCTATATCCAAAAGATGACAACAATCCAAACTGGCCCAAAGACTCAAAAGCCATCTCCTTCTACTCTCAAGCAGCCATCATCATCGATTAAAAGGTGGGGAAGGAGACACCCTTTTGTACGATACGGACTTCCCATGATCTCTCTCACTGTTTTTGGAGCCCTTGGTCTTAGCCAACTCCTCCAAGGCAGTAAAGACATCGCCAAGGTCAAAGACGACCAGGAATGGGAAATTATTGAGACTAGAAAGGCTCTTTCTAGAACTGGACCTCTCGATGCTTATCAACCTAAACACACTTCCATCCAAGACGAGCTCAAGGTCACTTCTACTTGACGCATACCAAAAACAAACAAAAAAGCTTTGATGAAGAACACTAAAAATGTTGACCGGCTTTTGGTTACTCACTGTGCAGGCTATGCAAGGGAAGGTGGACATAAGCACGTACGAGTACAAGAAAATTCCAAAGCCATAAACGAAGTCAAATCCAGTTAATGTCAAGTGAATAATTTTATATATCAGAGGTTTTTATTATTCTTAGACATAAACTAGCTTCCTTTGAAACCTATCATGAATTTGTGAGAAGCACAATCTATTCTGAAGCCAACTTATTTCTCAAGTAGATAGTTAATGGTAGGATCTAGCTCCAAACACCTCAATTCTTCATATTGTACCAACATGCATAGTACTGTTACCTAAACTTTGATACAGAGCATACACAATTGATTCTTTTGTGTTTTTGACCGAGTGTAAGACTTATTTGAATCATAAGATTACATGTTAAAGTTTAAATTCAGCCTAGTCTGTCGAGTTACTCAGTTCAATAGGGAAGAAGAAGCTCCGTCTCTCCCCTGCTCCTCCTCCTCAGTGTCCAAGTATATCTGTGGAGGCCCGGCTAAACTTAGTATGACCTGAAACCCACAACGAGTGCACGAATCAATCACCCATTAGATGCTTACTCTATAACCAATCGATAGGGATGATATTGTCTTGGCTGTTCAAGCTTGACCAGTAGATGGTAGGAGATTAACTTACAGGTAAGAAAACGAGCCCATGCAGGAAGCCGATTATAACCAAAGCCAAGTACATTTGAAAGTAATACACCTGTATGCACCAATACAATATCCATTTGAACTCAAGCAAGAGACCAACAACTGCATTAAGGCAACGTATTTGGGTGTGTCCTTACCACAAATATCTCCGATCGTGCGAAGCAAAGCACCATCACTCCAACAAGTTTTGTGAGTGTGATCCCACTGTCCCCCAGTAAAATATTCATTCATTAAGTCCCACAAATTTGACTACCAAACCAATTAGACTAACACCTTTGCTGCTTTGAATAGAAGAAAAAAAAAATATTTGGAGAAAATTTAAGCTTCATCACCTGAAAACCGAAGCTCCCATGGTTTCCAGTGCCTTCCTCGCTCTTTGTTCTCTGTTCCCATTACTCATCTGCATTTATATCAGTGCAGGAAACAAACATCAATTATTTTTCAGACACAAGGTGGCATGGCTTGTAGAGCCAGCCAAAATATGCAGTGTAGTTTTCGGGGGAAGGTTACAAAGGGAGGTGACATGTTCTTACCAGGAAGGCATGTGATATGTGCACGCAGAATTCTACAGCAATCCCGATTGACATTATCAAATTCACAACAGAAACCGCATTGAGTTGAATTCCCAAAACCACCATTACACCCTGCTCAATCATATCAACGATGATTATCTTTTCACTTTAGCTACATATTAGCTTCCAGAATCGCATGAAACAATCAATAATCTATGGATATGTGTCAATAAAACATGTACCATGAGGTCAGCGAGTATCATCACTAACACAAGAACAATGATGGCTGAACTCCAGGCACTGAAATTGACAGGTTAAATAATCAGAATCCAACATCAAGACATCTCCACATATTTGAATTTTAGCATAATTTATCGAGAGAAAACTGACCTGGAAGTGATTAATAAGCAAACAACAAATATAGCACCTGCCACAACAATATGGGAATTATAGTTGTAAATTTCGTACAAGCTAGCAAAAAATTCAAAACACTGTTTTTGGATAGACGGGGAGCAAACCGAGTGCTATAGCGAGGTTTGTCAAAGCTACGGTCCAGATATTCAGATATTGCTCAAAGAAAATGTAGAACACAGAGTATGGAAAGATCTCAATCTGCATAAAATAAAGGCTTGTTATATAGGAAATTTAGCAGAAGAAAATAGACATTTGGTAGACCAGCTCCTTCAACCAAAGGCAGCTACTAATCTATACTTTTTAAAGCAAAATTCACCACCAGATTCAAACCTTCAACAAATTAGATATTCTTGAACTGAACTCCCGAGCAGCTCGCAGTGAATTAACATAGTCACCCTGAGGAAATTTTCCAAAGACAGTCAGGATATCTCAACTGTGAGTTTTCATTAGCAAGTTTCTTGCCAAAATCAATAGTGGCATACTTGTGAGTTAAGTGGAGTGTGGTATGTACGGAACTCAGATGCCTGTATAACACCAGTCTCATACCCTGAAAAAATCAAGCGTTCCACAAAGAGGTTAAGACCAAAAACAAATAAAATGAATCAAAGTAAAGAGAAAACAGATTTTAGCTAAATAAATTGTAGAGTACCTTTCAAATCCACGCTATTCGTATAAGCTCCATGACCACCTTTTGCACAGTCAGCCGAAGGCAAAGCATTTAGAAACCAGGGTAGTTTCTCCCTGAACTGAGCTGTAGATGGGCGATCCCGAACCAAATCTGAGTGTCGAAAACACTGCAATGGATTAAAGAATTAGATCTATTCTAGATATTGTTAAGGGAGAGAGAAAGAAGCTTACTGTGGTACAGTCTTTACAGATCCCATCTAAACTGCATATATCATCATCAGCTGTGCAGCAAGGTGGCTGTAGCATAAGAAGATTTAAGTTAGAAGGCAGCTATAACACCATTCTGCACTTTAAATAACTGATGTTTGATTAAAGGCAATTAAAGAGACATCAAAACTAGCCTATCAACCCGTATCGTTTCTTCTGTGATTGAAAAGAGAAACGGATAAATCAATGTAGTTTCCACAATAAGCTCTAGGAGTTTAGACCGACCTGGTCATCTGGAGGACAATAACTGCCATTAGTGAACTTCCGACAACAGCCAAAAGCCTCTGGAGATAGCCATACAAGAAAATCATCGAGCCAAGACGCAGCTGGTTTGGCAATGTAACTTGTTTCTGGAGTTTGCGACGCTCTTGATATCTGGTGGAAGGTGGGGAAAACAAACAATGTTAAGGATTGAACCCTTTTGGGTGGCCCTTTCAGTGTGATAGGGCTTGGTGGCACCACGAGGGTGATCTTTAACAAAACTTCTAAAAATTCATATGACGACTTTAGAAGAAATAAATCACATTTAGTTACTGACTAAGATGCAGATCATTTCAAACATATCCACATCTTTAATATTACCTCATTTAAAAGGGAATTCGAATTGCACTGGCTGATAGAGCACAACTGATTCGTATGCCTTGATTCCAAGCTGCCAAAAAGAATCCATTTCAGTGCATTAAAAAACAGGTCGACAATCGTACCAGAGAGAGTGGTTTGTGCGTGTGTATCAGATAGAGAACCTATAATTGTAATCCTTGACTACAAAATACAAAGGCGGTCCCACTCTGAGGTACTCTGCGAGACTGTCGAAATAGTCCTGTAGAAAAGATTCCAATCGGTGATTAGGAGAAATGAGCAAGAGATGAACACAAAAAGAACAGCTAAAGGAGAATTTAAAAATGGAACACACTAAACTTGAAGGTAAGAGTCCCTAGGAAGAACAATTTTCTGCTCCAAACCAGTTTCCAGCCTTGGACTTAGGGCCTGTATGAATTAAAACACGGAAAATTTAAACAGATGGATAAAATACTACCTAGTAATCACAGAAAAATCAATATAATTCATGCCCTGTCCCTCTGAAAATGATATAGTTTATTGTAGAATAGCGCGATATCAAAAGAAATGATAAACGAAAAGTTTTAAAAAAAACAACGAGTATAATTTAGCTAGCAACTTACAATGCTTGCCAGCGCAAAAGCCAAGAATACAGCAACAACAACCATTTTTACAACCCAGAGTCCAAGTACGGGTGCATGAACCTCCTGTGGAACACGGAGACTAGAGAATTAGCGAGATAGCGGACTGTACTGCGTGATTGTTTTGCACATATCATGATTCATATGTGTATTGATTATAAGAGGAAGTGTTCCAGTTCTTGAAACCAAAGTACCTTCATGTATCTCTCAAGAAACCCAGGTTCACTTCCACCTGCAAACGTATAGCATCTCTGGCTAAGTTGAAGGAAATGACACTGAAAAAGACACTAATTCTTATAAAAATTTAGAAGTAACCTTCAACAGATTCTTCGGACGATGAAGAAACTTTTACGCAAGGGAAACAATCAATTCTGTTATCTGCAGCTCTTTTGCAGTCAAAAACTATTAACGCAACAAATGCTGTGATTTGCAGAAAGAAGTCCAGCAGAATAGCCAAAGCTGCACATGTATATAACAGTGTCAGACTCGCAAGTAATGTGCACAGGGAGCACCAAATATTTTACAAACCTGCAAACATCGAAAAGATACGACATGCTGGCATTGGAACAAAAGCTCCAACAGCAAATGCCAACACTTCCGATAAACTTGCCAACGTTATGGATGGACCTACTTCAACAAGTGCAGAGCTGATCCGGTCTTCTAAAGAAATATCACGAGGTTGTCTTTTTACAGCACGAACCAATATGCACATATTATCTACTCCCACCTGTTAACTTATGAAAAACCCATTGTTATATCCATCAACAGATTAACAAATGTTCCCCTGTTTTTTGCTACAGAGATGAAAACGAACTTACAGCCAGGACTAGGAAAGGAATGACTTCCATTATGATCAATGTGGATTTAACTCCAAGGGCACTGAAAAATCCAACAGATCCAAGTACAGAAAGCAAGACAAGCACAACCCCCGAAAGACCGAGCAAGACCTAGAAGTCATGATATGAGTAAGTAAGCTGTATAAAATGATTGTACCCACAATACTTTCGTATCCCCAACATTGGTATTAAGATCATTTCAGTTAGGATGGGCCAATATTCCCATCATTTAATACTTCACTTCTACAGAGACTAAAGGAATATTCAAGTGACCAAATACAACTGAAATGCCTATTAAGGCCCACCAGATTTGAGAGGAAGATTAAGACGTAAGTACCTTTGATGAAATGAAGAAAGTGCAAAACTGCGGAGCATCTCCAAGTGTGACGGAAATATAAACAAACATAACCAGATAGCTTGCCTGGTGAAGGAAAACAAAAACAGATCACTGGCATGAAAATCTTGGTACGAAGATGGTAAGAGATAACTCTCAAAGATATTTGTCATCGTACAGCTATTGTTATAACATCAGCAGTGCTTTCTCTTTTCAGCTCTTCCTCTATTGAACTTTCGGATGAAAAAGAGAGAGTCAAATTATTGGATTGCACCATAGATAGCAGCTCCTCCTGGCAAGTGTAAGTAAACAAACGATTACGACAACCGTGTCGCTTTTTGAACAACTGAAGACATTAAATAGAGAAAACCTTCGCTAATTGAATGAACGATTTTTCCCATGCTATTGCCCTTGCGTTCTCGTTGCTCGAATCACCAACAATATTGTTAACTGGATATGTTATAACAAACGCAGTAGCCTGAAAATACAGTTTCATTTAAGGTCAGGGTAACAACCAAAAGCTTCTGAGCAAGGGAGTTGCAACCATTACCTCGGAATAGTTACTCCCCGAAAATCCTCCCAACACTGCACTAGGATCAACAGGCGCCTGAAAAGCGCTCAAACACAACTCTGATGACGTGTAATGCTGGAAGTTGAAGAGAGAAGGAATCAGAAAACAGTATTCAATCACTAGGTAGACACTCAACAGTATAACTAGTGAATAACTGAACCTGAAAACAATACTCAGCATGCTCAACTCCTCCATACTCATCGTAATTCCCAACATCCATCTTGAAATACTGTAAATGAAATTAAAAAGGGATGTCACTATGTCAGTAGAGAAGCGATTCCGTTTGCAAGACGAATTTTGATGTCTAAGAAGTTAGAGAAGAAACAGATGGAGGTATTCTGTCTATCTAAACAGTGACAAGCTTGAAAATTCTAAACCTGTAGAATACTCTGAGTGGCGCAGTCCTCTCCCAATGGCTTCAAGCAAATGTCAGTCAGAGGGACCTCTGAACCTGAATAATTTCCACGAATTTGATCGACCTATGATATTTGGAGGAAAAAATCAGAACAAACAAATGGGTAACACTCGTTTGGACCAACACTAAATGTTTGGACCAACACACTAAATGTTTGCAGCAATTTTTCAGTTACCTTCTCTTGTATGTCAAAAAGCAAAAGAATATTTTCTTCTGTCACAATACTAGGAGCCTTCCCAGTTTTGGGATCAGGAACAGTGGCCAAGATAAGCTGTCATGCCACACAAAGAAATTGTGAACAGAGGTTGTCTATATTTTTGAATTAAAAAATGGAATACAGAATAAAGCAAAATATAGAAAACTACCTGCTCGATTCTGTAGAATGGTGAAAGGTGGCTATCAAAGAACTTTTTCTCTTCTGCTGCTTTGCTTGAAGGACCTACCCACAGCTACAAAACATCGGAATTCACATGAGCAATCGTACCAGCTTTTGCATTGGCTTTGCTGCTGAATCCATGTCATAAAGAGTTTGTATAACTATGGTACTGGATGAGCTAATACATACCTTTTCTGGTCGTGTTTCCACCTTAAAATGAAGGAGACCTGAACTCAGCGCAAGAACTATAGCCACCGAAATGAAAAGAACAAGAGATGGATTTCTAGCAATCCATGACCCGTATGATCTGAGGCAAACAATTGGAAACAATTCCATCTCATCAGTTTCTGGTTTTTCTTGATACCTTGTGGGAAAACTCTAGACGACATAAAGAAAAAAATCCTGGAGATTTACTTGTAAAATGTTGCCATGTATCTCTGAACAGGAGAGAGGTGAGCATGTCTTTTCCCCTAATAAATAGAAGTCAAGTTATCAACTCGCTCTTTCCTCTAAACAGAGAATAACCAATCAGCTTGTATTTTCAAGGACAGTTCAGCATATGTGTATAAATGTATTATATAATATATTCCCCTCCCCTGGCATGTATTATACGTTATATATACATACATACACAGAAGAACTACGATTTCTAGCCAACAAACTCAATATACCTTAACACCAAGTGTGCTTTCCTTCAGTTCACTATTAATTCCATCTCCTTCCAACAGACGCACTAGTGACTCTGAGCTACCATCAGGCTGTGTTATATCCCTTGTTCGACTGAAAGTAGCCCATCCAAAGAAGCTAGAGACCAGCAGGATGTATAACAGTGCCATAGATAACTCAATGCATCTAACCTGAATATGAAAAATCAATACAATCAAATCCCAACTCGTGAATGTTCTCAGGCAATCAACAATATATATATATTTGATAACACTTACCTTAAGAGGACCGAGTCGAAATGAGCAGGAGTCTTCTTCATGTGGGGGAGGAAGGGGTTCGGGACTAGAGCAAGCGGGTGAGGAAGGGCAGTCACCACAAGAGCATCCAAGTGATGTGTCGCCACAAGAATAAGTAGATAAGTTCATCGGCGCCATTGCAGATAACTCAGGGGAACTCGATTTAAAATTTATCGCATATGGTGAACCAGGGAAGCCAGGTGGTGCTTTCTGACCGATAAACGCAAACCACTCTGAAAAAGCAGAAGTAAAGATGAAAACAAGGATAGAACGTGCATAGAAGAAGTCCTTGAAACAGACTGGGGAGGAGCACCTCTGAAGTTTTGAGCGCCACCACCGACGAAATTGATGGCACGTGTGTTCATGGTTCCAAATTTCACCTCTTTACAAGACTCATAAAGCCCTTCTCCAAACATGTCAGTAATGTGATAGTCTATACCATCCACAGTCAAATTTCCACCAACCTAGAATAAAAATCCAAAAAGTATCATCATCAAAATGCTAGTGTTGTTAAACCATATATCATCTGGTGAAACAAGTCTAACCTCAGCAACAGAAGTGACATTGATGAAAAGGGACTGATTAGGAGAGCAGGAGAGCTCGCAGAAGAGGTTTAGAAAGTTCCTTAAGCACGCAGGACAACCCACAAGAAAAGGGACAGCCTACAAATAGATAGATAGCCAGCTCTATTAGAAGAGAAGAGATGATTGCATCAAGAAACAAGAGAGAGAGAGAAGAATAACCTGTTGAACTTGAGACCTCAAAGTGTCAAACTGAGTCTCTGTACAGCAAACATTCCCAGTAATGGTTGGACAGAGACTTTGTATTTTGGCGGAAAAGAGATCATCAGGCTGCGGAAACAATATTAATTATTAACTCAAAAGAAGAAGAGAAAAGAAAGCTAATGGTTAAAAATACCTTAACGGAAGGGGAAGCGTAAGGACAGTTGAGGACTTTGCCGTCGGTGCGTTGACCACAAATGTCATACATAGCGCAGTAATCATTTGAATGTCTACAAAAACACACATCAAAATTCAAAAATTTAGGGAAAGAAAAGAGTGTGATTAAGTAAGTAAGTAAGGGTGAAATTTACCTTGGAGCAGAGTGGGAGTTGAGCTCTGCGCTGCTGACTAAAACTGAGAAACTGATCATCACCTGATTCATGAACGAGAAATTTAGATGCAATCAATCTGCACAAGTCGCGTACTAGACAATGACGAAAGAGAGAGAGAGAGAGAGGTGTGCCTGTAAAAGGAGAAGAGGCTTGCGAGGGATCGTCATGTCCGTCGTTGGGGTATGCAAAGAGGATGATTGATCGATGATTGACTGAAATGGAGAGAATTGGAGAGTAAAGAAGCTCTCTCACACACGCGTCTGTCGACGACGACGATGGCGTGTTGTAACAGTATCTTTCTTGAGGTTGTTTTGTCGTTTTGGTATTGAATGCTAGCAATGCGTCCCGTTTTCCATTTCGGGACGAAGAACAAAAGGTTACCAACTCCTTTTGACTTTTGTGGAATTTTTTACAAATTTGTTGGAATTGGTCAGCAGCTTAATCCTTATTGGTATGGTAGTTGCGTTTATAGTGTTGGATGTTTCCAAGTTTAAGCAGTAGTTAGTGATCAATCAAGCTTATAGAGGATTTAAACTAAGGGGTCGTAGATCGATCACAAACGACGTAACGTTCAATGAGATTGCCAGAGAGAGAGATAGTACCCACTGTTCAGTAGCTCTCAGTTTGTGTACAGATTTGAAGATGCATATGATTCATGATTTCTTATTCCAAACAGAAGAATAAACCTTTGTCTTTCTAACAAAAACAGCTTTGCTTATTCCAATGAAAAGTTTAAAAATTGCAAGAATTGTCATATTGGCAGATAGGAACAAGATGCCAAAGTTGAATACTTTTTTTGTTTGTTTGCAATCAATCAGAGGAGGGGTCGGAGTTCACCAGTGAGCAAAGCAAACTTGCGGTGCTGTGACAAGACAGAAGCAACTCTGCTCTTCTGAATCCTCTCTGCTAAACCACCGAGATCTCCTCCGCTATGTTGCTTTGCTGAATGCATTATGTTCTGCAACATCTGCAGTGGATCTCCATGGCTCACCACCAGAATTGCACACCTTTGAAATTCTGCTTCCATGGATAACATGGCAGTGGCAAGTCTGGATACAACATCATCAGCGCTTTCACCTCCTTCTGGTCCCATGAATGGATCTTTCTCATCAAGATCCCATATCTCCGGGTACTGGTGGCAAAATCAGAAAACACCAAACTTGACAAGGTCACCCTCTCCGTATCTATAATGCTCTATTAGGGAAGTAAGTGAATCCTCAAGCAAGCACGCACCTTATCATGTGACTTGAGTTCAAATGTAGGTCCAAAGTAGCGTTCTCGCAGAGTTTCCATCATCTATAACAGCGCACCCAATTTTAACACCTTTAGTTCTACATAGTTTGCGCAAATGTAATGTTTGTGGCATTGGAAAAAAAGCAGCATCACACTAATGAAATATCTAGAAGAAAAGTACCTTGCATTGAGGGGAATCAAAAGGGATATTGAGGACCTGAGCGACAACCCTAGCGGTGTGGGTGGTTCTAGAGAAGGGAGAGTAGCAGATGCGGACCTTGTCCAGTGATATCTTACTTTCCTCGAGTTGCTGCACATATAGAGAGAGACACAAAATGAAAGGCTTGAAAGAGTTTTTATTTAAGAGGATATCCTAAAAGAGATGAGCACCTTGAGGAAGGATTGGCCAGCGAGCTGAGCCTGAGCGACACCATCAGGGGCTAACTGGTACTCTGGGAGCACCCCATTTTCCTGCCATCAATTAAATATTATTATTTGATTGATTCATAAGCGACAATGGATTGAAGAAGAATTAGAGGAGGGAAAACCATTGAAGAGACGATGAGGCCTCTCTCGTTCGGAATGCTCTTTCCATGTCGGAGCACCCAATATCTGTTGCCTACAAACGACGCCGACGAATCTTCCATCTTCTCTCTCCCGACAAAAGACAAGACAAGAAGCTGCGGCACTAACCTTTTTTTTCCTCTAGAAGAATGTTAAAAATTGTCATTTACATTATTCGAATACCTTAAATGAAATTAACAAAACCTTTTCCAATAAAACAGAAAAAAAAATTTATTATATTTTCTTCTTCATTGGTGCAAATGAACTTGTACACCGAGTCAAAAAGCATAAATGTCGACACGTGGCTGAGGAATATGGGGTTGGCTTTTTTTTTTTTTTTTCCGTCAACATTTCATTAAAATAGAAAAGGGCCCAGCCCAAGAATATTACAAGAAAAAAGGCCCACGGCCCAAATACCAAAACCTACAAACCCCTAGACAATCCGGCCCAAAAGGCCCACTAACCCAAACCCCGACACTGCCCTAATCCAAGAGCCCGTGTCGGCGAAACCTAATCCCGTCTCGTCTCATCCCGGCGGTTACCGTCGAACGGCTCACATCCGCCGCGCTTGTCACAGAGAGCGTCATCGGACTAACCGAGAGCTCATCCCAATCATCAACTCCACGTACTGGGCCTAGCAAGCCCGGGACTCAAGCACTCTGCTTTCCTTCTCTTGTCGTCGTCTCCATCGATGGAGAGCTTCATCGACTATCGATAGCTCATCCCTTCTAATCCGAACAAACACCCAAACGACAAGAAACCACACCGTAAATATCACCCAAACCAAACTAGTAAGGACAAAGAAAGAAAGAAAACCCCAAAAGAGAACGGGGACCTAAACCGACAGCGTAGGTCTATATGAGCCCCTACCCTCCGGAGCCAAAACCGGCGAAGACGGAGCAGAGAAAGCCTCCCCTTCCCGGAAACTAGAACCGGCGGCGGCGAAGCTGAAGAAGCCTCCACCTCCCGGAGAAACAAACCACTGACACATGCAAGCCTCTCTTCTCACGCCGTTAGCCACCACGCGACCGCGTCTTCCCTCCACGCGAGGAAACCACCGATGAATGATGGTTCCAATTATGGGGTTGGCTTTTTATTTGGCGCATTTTCATCGAAATTTCATAAAAGCTAATAATATAACACAATACTAATGATTTTATTACAAGGACGAAATCGAAGAATGAGTGTCTTGTCTAACCAACAAAGCTAATAATGAGAGAGTAAAACGTAGTTAACATTAAGGGAATAATATGTAACAAGTTGAACACGGGGCACGCCTCTCTCTCGCACGCAGCTTTTAAGCAAGACGCTGCCATATAAATAGGAGACATAGAGTTACCTTAATATGATTGATTAGAAGAAGCTTTGGAGGTAAAATAAAACAAGGAAGTACCTTGTGACTTGTATGCATGAACCACCATGGTCCCTTCTTCCACATTAATCTATAATTCATCAAAACACACACACTTGAGAGCGCTCTTCTACCCACAAAAATTACAATCACATTAGACAGAAAGAAGCTCTTTCTTTACCTGCCGAATCCAGCCACCATCCTAAACCCCATGAACATACTCAGCCCCACCCACACTCCACTTAGCCCCAACCCTGCTGGTGCATACAGCATGAACGCTGATGATATTCCTCCCACCACCATCATCGACCAAGCTGCGTAAGGGAAGTCCGACATTCCATAATGCAGTCCATCAAATATAAACGCTAGCGCTGTGATTGGTTGAGTTGCCGCTACAAACTGATTTTACATGTTACAAATGAGTACTTTCTGAATCAAAATCTCTCAATCCACTTAATTTTATGTAAGAAAATACACCACTCACCAATACACCCTTTCTCACAATCTGCAGAACTTCAGGGTCTTTGGAGAACAAACCAGCTATTGAACTGAATGACATCCCCAACACAATAGCCAGCGCAATGCCTGTCACAACTCCTATCTGTATAATTACTAAAATACATTACACATCTCTCTCTATATATATATAACAAGAGATCAATTAGCATCCCCAACAAGATAAACACATTTCCCTCTCAACTATGTACCACGAAGCATTTCTACATATTTGTCCTTTCTCGCCCAACTTCCTCATTGCAAGATTTAATGGAAAGGGAAGTGAGCTCAGACCTTCAGAACAAAAGTTGTAACCTCTTTCACACCTTCAAAGTCCCTTTTGGATGCAGAACTCGCGATTAAGGCCTGAATCAACAGAACACGAGGCTTAATACCATCCCTCAAGTCACAACTCTATCAGTGGATTTTAGTAAACATTTTATACCTAGGTATGAAAACCAAACTAACAATGTAATACCTGTCCAGATGAAGCTAGTGCATCCGTAAGCATAGATACCGCCAACCAAACTTGCATACATATCTGATGTGCTGCCATAGCAAAAGCTCCTTGACGAGCCGCCATTGACGTGGCAACAGTCATGGTCATGAGCACTGATAGAGTCCTTCCAAGAACAAATCCCCCTACAAATCAAGTAGAAGGTTTAAGAACTATATACTTAAGCAATTATCTATTGCTTCCAAAATCACAAAATCTTTAAGCAATTTGCAAAACAAAACAAAAAAAAAACGATGTACAGAATTCAAGTGAGGAAATAACTAAGTTTTGGTATTGTGAAACTGTTGCCCACAGATCACTTAACGCCTCAAGAAATTTCATAAGGAGGCTCTTAACATATTCAGTGTGTTGAGAGCAAACAGATTACATCCATAAATCCCATAAGTGAGAGACTGTCGCCTACATACCAGATTTTAGGTAATCGCCAAACTTTAGTGAACCCATCTTTGGAGGAAGCAGTATAACTCTTTTGTTGAGAAGCACAATCATTAAAATGGTCACAGTGTACCTGAGAATCAGAGGAAAGTGGTTTAGCACCATCCTGCAAGGCTAAGAAAAGGAGAAAGCTGGAGAAGAAGAAACATACTGGGATATGACGCTAGAGATTGCTGCCCCAGCTACACCCATCTTGAACTGGTAGATAAACAAAGGGAACAGAAACACAGCCAGCAAATTACCAATACCTGCGTTACGGAAATGAGTGAACCAATGGAAATCAATAAAATAGTTGGACTCAAAGAATACAAACCTAAACAGTAGACTGGAGTTTTAGTATCCTTGAATCCACGGAAAATGCCTTGAAGAGCTAAAGAGACCACATAAGCAGGGGCACCAAGTGCTCTAAGGACAAGAAACTGCCGCGCAGGATTGAACATCTCTGACGTCTGTGACCGAACATGGATTTATCAGCATAGTTTTCCAACAGAATCTCAATGCATAGTATCTCAAAATTGGAACCGAACTTACAGATTGTACACCCATTAACCTTAAAAAAGGTCCAGATAACAAAGACAGCGCAAGTGCCTCAAAGATGCCAATTCCAATGGCTAACACTAGCGCTGTTGACACTGAAGACAACTGCCTCCTTTCTGGTAAACCTTGAGAAGGTCTGTCACCGTGCATATCCTCTGAAAATCCATTCAAATTAAATATATAAGAGATAGGAATACATATTATTAATCAGAACAATCATATAAAAAGAAAGTAATAACCTTCGGCTAAATCTTGAGCGGCAACCTTAGCGATATCTTCAGCGACAAAAGAAGTGGAAACGCTGAGGAGAGGAATGTTGAAGAGCTTAGATATGGTATTAAAGATGGACATAGAAACGGCAGCCGAACCCAGCTCTACAGATCCTGCATATATTAATTCGAGAGAAAAAAGATCGTTAAACTCTCAAAACAAACTCTTCCTTAAAGGAAAGCAAAAAAAAATAAAAAAACAAACCGAGTCTTCCAATGTAAGCAGTCTCCATGAGGAGCGTCAAAGGATCAATAGCCTGTCCAGCAATAGCAGGAAGAGAGAGCATCACGAGTTCTCGTTTGACATCCACAGGACGTGAGTTTCCACTGTGAACCCCATTCACCTCCCTAGCAAGCAAAGACAGAGATCAAATGATAGTTACATAGGCAAAAAGCCTGAACCTACGTGGCAAAGAGTATAATAAAAATAATAAAGCAACACCTCAAGAGCCTTACGGGAGTGAGTCATCTTCTTCCTCCTCCAACTTGAAAACACCACAGTCAGAGTTAATCTGGCTCTTCCGGCGAGTCACAAACGGAGACACCGAGTGTGGATTAGCGTGAAGGGAGTATGCTTGAGGGGCAAAGACGTCATTTATCGGTTGAAAGTTGCCTTGCCTTTTCACTTTGGCAAACCTATGATGAGTTGTTGTTGTTAAAGGCAGCGAAACTTGATTCCCGCCAACTAATCTAGCGCTACCAGTGGACTCCATCTCCCAACCTAACGATTTCACAAACTTGTAACATGACTCACACATCCAAAAATAATATAATCGAGGAGGGAATAACAATATAATCGCAAAACAAAAACAGAAACGAAAACGATGGTGAAGGAAACTAGCTCCTTAAAACGATAGAGAGAAAAAGACGATACTATATCAGCAAAGAGCGCCGCTACAAACTCCAGAATCGGGAAAGGGAGAACTCACGGGAATCGAGTACGGCTGAGACTTTTGAGATCGTCGAGAGTGATAGAGAGAGAAGAGAAGAGGTTTCAATCAGGGGTTAACCGCTCATCAGTTTGCCGGAGGAAAGGCGGTTTTTGTTTTGCTTATATGGGCCTATTAAAACGTCATTCTACTCTAAAATAAGCCCAAGGTTCCCATTAAGGCCCACTATAATAGGCCCGTGAGGAAGCAAAATACAACAATCATGTTGTCAAGTTTTTTCTTCATCCCAATCGGTCCCTGTCCAAACCACAGACGATGCATTTTTCCGTGGTGGGAGTTACTGAACGCTGGATTTAGAAAGTTTCTTTTTACCACTTTCTCAGTTGCTGACGTAGTAACTCCATGAACACAGCTATTGAACATAGTAGATTAGATTTTTGATTATATTTATTGAATAAGTGTTCACTTGTTGTGTCTAACAACGAAAAGTGTATATGCTTAATTAAGTCTTTTCGTGTTTAGACGACATTGTCAACACTTACTCTTAGAAAATTGCAGATGTGACCATTAGTATAGTTTTTCAATTAGGACCAAATACAAAGTCTTATCTTGATTTGAACTCTCTCCACTATTAATCGGTGGCCATCTTATCCAATGTATACATCATATTCTTTTATATACATTATCCCCACATTGTTTACTTTCTCTCCAATAAACAAGTATCATTACATGCACTTTTTTATTGGACTCGTGAGTTTTATTAACTAAAGTATATCATTGCCTATCTGAACTTTTGCAAAGTCAAATAAATATTGGTAATCAGCTTTATTTAATTTCGTACATATCTTCAATGTTTTTGCTGATTTAATTGCTAATAACGGATGTACAAGACTATTTCTTTATTTATTTCATGCAAATCATAATAAACCGATAGCAAGCTCCCGATTGGGGTTACGTAGAGAGACTGGCTTATTGATCAAACACAAATACCGATTAGTATATGAAATTATTGGATGGAGTTACATGATAAAAAATGGTGGTTCATAATGGAGCGGATCCAAGATGATTTTTAGTATGTGGCACATAACCATTTTCTTATAACTAAAAGCTTAGCATATATGTATTTGAACAAACTTACTAATCTTTCTCATAAAATGTAATGTCTTTTAATGATTAGATTCACTAATCTAAACTTTTTGTAACTATTCTTTTTTGGAACAATATTTTTTGTAACTAATTTGATATATACATCTTAGCTCTTTTTATGTACTAATAAATGGATCAATAATTCGGACTAGATAAATATGACTCATAACTTATGAATTCATGGCCGAGTATGCGATCTAGAAGGTCATAAACATTACGTATAAAATAAATTTTAGTAGAAATTTACATAATTTAAGAATCATATATTATCTATATATAATGATTCTTAAATCTCGAGATAAAACGAGTGGTTATCTTTCTTTTCTTTTTTTTGCCCAAGACCTGCCATGCTCATGCTTATGCTTATGATATACTTTTAAAAGCTACGTATTTATAGTTTCTCTTAGTTTGACCGTTTCCATTAACATGATCCTTGACCTAAAGGTGCGTGTGTGTGTGTCAGTTGATCATTAGGGTTTATCGTGAAAAATATAAAAGTTGTTTAAATATTTGCATTATTTGGTGATAATACTATTTTATAAGCGATCTGACATTGTGTTTAGTGGCTGAATCTTTTAATATATCCTCCTGGAACATTTTTTTTATCAGCGAATATATAAATAAGTATACACATGTATCCCATATTTTGTTGCTTGTGATGACATAAATATATACAAAAACTTGGCATGCAACCATTAATATGTAACGGGATGATGTCTCACTACTCGGTTATTTAATTAGAAATAGTGTGATATAGCAAATGGCTGAATGAGTGCTGGTTTACCTTAACATTCGTATACAACTTGTACGAAAAGGTAGAAGGGGCAATGTGGTGCGTAGGTAATAATTATTGAAATGGATAAAGACGAAGAACAAGAAAAGAAAGAAAGAAAGAAGTGGTTCTCAACAAAAACAGATGGCAGACAGAAACTTCAGAACGGCGACATGTCGCGGCTTCGCTGGTTGTCCAGCTAAAAAGACGCGACCTTTGGTGAGAGTAAAGGGGCAACAGTCCACGTGGGATGTAATGCAGCCATGTGCTGCCACGTCATCGACTTTGGGACCCTACCGAACAATCAATTTAAACAGAACTGATTAATTATTCACTAATTTTGATTACCGAAACAAAATGGGTTTATTCCTTTCCTGGCTGCCGCATCTTTAGAGCTTGATTGGTTTCCCCGCTACCACCCGCAAACGCAGCTTTTGCGGTTGGTAGCGGTTGACAGCGTTTCGAAACAATCATATAAACCGCTACAAATCGCTTCAAACCGCTCCGAACCTCTTAAATTCAAAAGCTGGTTCCAGCTAGCGTTTGCGGTTGCGGGCGGTTGCGGGAGGATAAATTTTTTTTCTTTTTTTTAAAAATCATATAAATACAAAAATAAAAATATTCAATAAATTTTTTAAAATGGAATTATAAAAATACTAAAATATATCTATTATATTTTAATTAATATTATAAAATTTTAAAATAAAAATATTTTCTATAATTTTAAAAATTTAAAACTATAACTTTGAAAATATAATTTACATATTTATTATAATATTATGATTTTTGATATTTTTATAATTATGTAAAATGTAAATATTGTTAATTTATTATTTAACCGCTGTTGTATTTGGTAGTTAACCAGTCATAAGTATCCCGCAAACGCACCAATTTCTAACCGCAGAACCAGTCGTACAAATCTCTTAAAACAGCTAAAACCCGCAACCACCCGCATCCGTAAACGCCCGCAACCGCAACCGCTGCGTTTGAACCAGTCAGGCCCTTAGTCTCTCTCTCTGGTCAACTCCTTCATTTCCTGTTGATCATCAACATGGACTAATTTTAATACAAATCTCATTTCACAATATTTGATTTTCTTGTTAAATTAAATAATCAGTAATCGTGTATCATTGATGAGAAAACTTAAATGTACCTTTGATCACTCCCATTTTGACCAAACTCGTTCGACGTTAATTACTACTAGCTGCTTAATAATCGTGATATGCGTGCGTTTATTCATTAAAAATGCTATAAATGTAAGTAATTTTTTTTCTGAGAATAATAAATATAAATGTAAGTGTTGCATATATCTCCACTGTGCGATATTATTTTTATATATACTAGTATGCATGATTTTTTGGGTCAACACAAAATGCGTCTTTACTTATAGTTTTCGATTATACTTCATCTCAAAGAAAATACGGAATGCATTTTTGTTAGACCATATATATACAAAATTTTGTAACTAACAAGAGCACACCACGTTCTACCCCATATTATGTTAAGGTTTATTTTGTAACTAACAAGAGCACACCACATTTTGTAACTAACAATATATATATATAGGTCACCGAAGAAACGACTGATATACTATATATATTCAGTTATTCGTTCCCGTAAATCGAAAATTATGTGTGTATTTGCTTAATCATATCCAGATTAACCACATGTGTGTGAATTTGTGTTTCAAACTTCATTCATATACATATGCATTGCTAATCAAACGAATGATGCATTGGAAAAGCTCAGCTTGATGAATGAATATAATTAAGCTTTAGGTTAATTAGGGAGAAGTTATATAACTTACGATGTTGGTCGAGAGTACAATGCCTCCAAACACGAGGGACTAGGGAGTAGTCACATGCGACTGAGACTGTTGATATATTTGGGCCCTATTTATCTTTGATATGTGGGTGTCAGTTTTTACGTGTCACAAACACAAAATGCAGCATTTCGAGTGAAAATAACATTATCCCAAACGAGAAAAGTCCACTAAATGAATACAATCGTCAAGTCAATTATATGACGTCCATATATACATAAGACACATAGGTAAACTATTGGCTATATTATGTCCCAAATAGAGAAATTGAAGGGTGTTTAATCGATTGAGGAAAGTAAAAGGGACTAAACTGATAAATAAGAAAACGGAGATGTTTAGGTATGGGCGTTCGAAACCTTCATCGTGTTTCGGTTCGATTGATTCAGATTTTCGGTATTATGCTTAAAAGTCCCGTTCAGGTTTTACTAACTATAAGATCAGGTTCGGCTCGGTTCCTTCCAAGTTCGGTTCGGATCGGATTGTAACCAATATTTGAAATCGTCCAAAAATATATTTTTCAAATCTCATATGATGACAATATTTTTTTTTTCAAAATTTAGAAATTATTCACAAATCTAATTAAAAATTAGCTAAACTATCTAAATTAATTAAAAAAATTTAAATAACAAATAAAACAAACTACAAAAATATTTTGAATACTCTGAAATATCTAAATCACCTTAATATATAAAAAACATTAACATATTTAACTAATTTCGGATATCTTCGGATCCTAGTTTGGATTTCGGTTTGGCTTATAACCAAACTCCAAAATACTAAATTCATAAGTTCCGTTTGGATATTTGTGTATAATAGTCTGGATCGGTTTCGGTTTTTCGGTTCAAATTTAGATAAATACTTTGGATTGGGATAAACATATTTAGACCAGGAGATGTGGACAAAAAAAAAGATATTATTTAACATTTTACCAAAAAGAAATGAAAGAGAAATAACGTTAAAAAGTAGTAATAGGCGAGAAGAACCTGATCCGGATAACTGTGGGCTCATGTGGAATATGCCAATGGAGGAGGGAGGGAGGGAGGTGGGGTCAGAGACAGTAACGCAAAAGGGCGTAATCAGGGGGACAAATGGGGAGATCTCCTTCTAATTACTCGTCGACTTGGTAATTAAGAAAACGGACGAAATTCCATTAATACCCCTCAGCGATTAAAATAGATCAGCATCGCCACGGCGGCATGAGTCATCCGCTGCGCACTACGGTGTCGTTTTATACACCCCCCCCCCCAAACAAAAAAGCAACGAAACACAATTGCGGAAGAAGAAGATAAAACGTTACAAAAAAAAAACTCTCATAATAATCCCTCCTCAATTCTGAATTTCTGATCGTCTCTTCTCTCTCTTCTTTCCTCTTTACAATTTGAATATTTTTTTTTCTAGAGATCCTCGCATCTTCATCTCTGTGTTGGATCAAATTCAAACGGTGATTCTATTCCATCTTTAAACTTTCCTTTTTTCTGTTGGAACCACTTTTTATTTTCCCTCTGGTGGTCAATGGTGGTGATGGAGGACAACGAGAGCTGCGGAAGTAGAGGGATTAGCGATATCTTAC
Organism: Brassica rapa; assembly: GCF_000309985.2. Lineage (NCBI taxonomy): Eukaryota > Viridiplantae > Streptophyta > Magnoliopsida > Brassicales > Brassicaceae > Brassica > Brassica rapa. The sequence goes on along the minus strand of NC_024802.2, from coordinate 17,085,596 downwards.
CGACGTCGCAGGCTGCCATCGACCGTCGCGAGCGCATGAAAACGGAGGTTTTCGATGAGGTTATCAGCCGTCTCCGTCAATCTGACACCGTAGACACCCATCTCCCTGGTTTCGTCGACGACCTCTGGGCTCACTTCAATCGCCTCCCCGCTCGGTAATCATTATACATTGTTTATGATCTGCTTCTGCATGTATGTGCCCGCCTTAATTAGGTTAGGCTCATTGTTTATCTTGTTTTTTAGATATGCTTTGGATGTGAATGTAGAGAGAGCAGAAGACGTTCTCATGCACCAGAGACTTCTTCACTCCGCTCTTGATCCAAACAACAGACCTGTTATCCAAGTCCGTCTCGTCCAGGTGAGTTTGTTGTTTGTTATTTTTATTTATTTTTATTGTTTTGCCTCTGTGAACTTTTTTGGGCTCACAGGATGTTTGGTGACTCATCTTTTCTTAAAGGTTCAACCTCCTACGGGGAATATCTCAGCTGACTCCATTTCCTTGGACTCTCTTCGTACCAATGAACCTGATCAAGCTTCTACCAGAAAAAGGTTGCCTTTTGATCCACATAACGATAATCAAAGTGTGTACTCGACTCTCTCTCTCTGATTTTTTTTTTTTTTTTAATTTTTTTGCAGCATTCATCCGCCGCCTGCATTTGGTTCATCTCCCAATCTTGAAGCACTTGCACTTGCTTCCACTATATCCCATGACGAGGAGGAGGGAGACTCCTCTGTGCCTAACAATTCACGGTATGTGTAAGGAAGTTTATATGTGTTGTTGATTTGGCGCAGTTACCAACTCACTCCCGCTTGTTAATTGAAACGCAGGCCCTTGCATGAGATAACTTTCTCCACAATAGACAAGCCTAAACTCCTTTTTCAGGTATATATATGATCTGTGTGATTGTTGGCTTTTGTGATTATTTTGATTCGTCGATGCTTACTATATCCAGTGTAAATGATGCAGTTAACTGCATTGCTTGCTGAGCTTGGACTCAACATTCAAGAGGCGCATGCTTTTTCTACAACTGATGGTTTCTCTCTAGATGTCTTTGTCGTTGATGGTTGGCCTTACGAGGTAGTACTTTTTTTGTTTTTCTTCTAGTTGTTCTCCTTTTTCCTTCCCTATTGCAATGCTATCGTGTAGTGTACTATATGATCCATGCTCTATAGAACAGATGCGTGTTGGCATGTTCATTCATTATAAAGAGAAAGGTCCCGAGTTAACAACCGTTGCTGCATTTTTATAATTATACAGGAAGTAGACAGACTTAGAATAGCATTGGAGAAAGAAGCAGCAAAAATCGAGGTACTTGTTGCCAATTTAACTACTTTCGTGCAAAATATATATATTGATGATGACTATGTTTAATTAATTCTGAAAAAAAAATGGAGTTTGGTGTCATATATGGAGTCTTGCAGTTTTTATTAGTGACAACATCTTCACAATCATGTCATGTCTTTTTCTAAGTTATTAATGATTTTTTCACTACACTCAATTGCAGGACCAAAGCTGGCCTATGCAGCAATCCTTCTCTCCTGAAAAGGAAAACGGACAAACAGGTGCCAGGACGGTCGCAATACCCACTGATGGAACTGATGTTTGGGAAATCAACCTTCAACAGTTAAAATTCGGGCATAAAATAGCATCCGGTTCTTACGGAGATCTGTAAGTTGGTTCCACCTATCAAATGTAATGTCATTTCATATGCTTAGAAGTTAATATCTCTCGCCCTCTTTCTCCTTACCTTTTGTGTTATTCAGGTATAAAGGTACATATTGTAGCCAGGAAGTCGCTATCAAAGTCCTCAAGCCAGAGCGTCTAGATTCTGAGCTAGAGAAAGAGTTTGCCCAAGAAGTCTTTATTATGAGGTTTGTGTGCCTTCCCTTGTGAACTTGTGTGCATATGAACAATAGCATCTCAGACTCATTCAAAATCTTTCCGTTTGCAGGAAAGTGCGGCACAAAAACGTCGTCCAGTTCATTGGTGCTTGCACTAAGCCACCCCATCTGTGTATTGTTACAGGTATGTTGCACTGACCATTATATAATGATCTGGTCTTATTATTGTTATTATTATTGTTCCCCTCATTTGTCTCTTTCTCATTTAATAGAATTCATGCCCGGTGGAAGTGTATATGACTATCTACACAAGCAAAAGGGCGTCTTTAAGCTTCCAGCTTTGTTAAAAGTAGCTATAGATATCTGCAAAGGGATGAACTACTTACACCAAAATAATATAATTCACAGAGATTTGAAGGCTGCCAACCTTCTAATGGACGAGCATGAGGTAATATTCTCAACGTAGTTTTTATCGTGATTCTCTCTCTGCACGTAGCTTGCAGTGCGAATGTATGAATTGGCATTTGGGCCAAGCTTACACGCTACATAATTTGGGCTGCATCACATATGCTATATCATTGTGTTCTACAGAATGGTTGTCGGATTCATAGTGGTGTGTGGATTATTTTGTTTGTTACTACAGGTTGTCAAGGTTGCTGACTTTGGGGTAGCTAGAGTAAAAGCACAAACTGGAGTGATGACAGCTGAAACGGGAACATATCGCTGGATGGCTCCGGAGGTGATAGAACACAAGCCATATGATCACAAGGCAGACGTTTTCAGCTACGGGATTGTGCTATGGGAGTTGTTGACTGGCAAGGTATGTGGTTTATACAAGTCTTTTCTCATCTGACAATTAAAATATCATCTCAGTGTTAGGCTAACTAAGTCATTGGGTTTGATGTGATGGCAGATTCCATATGAATACATGACGCCATTGCAGGCAGCAGTAGGGGTGGTTCAGAAGGTAAATCGTTTTCTTTTCTTTATGTAGAATGAATTTATTGCTTGTAAAGCTAAAACGTAGTTGTGGGGGTCGGTGGTTCAGGGACTACGGCCTACGATCCCGAAGAAAACGCATCCGAAAATGAGAGAGCTAATGGATAGATTGTGGGAGAAGGATCCAACGCTGAGACCAGACTTCTCAGAGATAATAGAGCAGCTACAAGTGATAGCCAAGGAAGTAAGTAAAGAGAGAGAATGAAATGTGGGGGAGAGTAATGATATAAGAAAATTGAATGTGTATGTGTGTGTGTTGTGGTAGGTAGAAGAAGAGGAAGAGGAGAAGAAAAGATCACCAACAGGAGGAGGAGGGGGTATCTTTGCGGCCCTCAGGAGAAGTGCAACACATCATTGAATAAATTGCATTGATCCCACCTAGTACTACTTGCTTCCAAAAAGACTGATTTACGGAGTTCTTGTGTTGCTTACCTTCTCAATTGATTTTGTTCCTTTCTGTAAGTTATAATTACCCCACACACACCCATATTGTCCATTCCATCCAACAGTTTAGGTTGTTGATGAAAGAAAACTTCATGTACAAGTAAATCTGCAGTGGTTAGAAACATTAACCTCTTCCTTCCTTTATATTTTTTTGGTTGGGTTAAGAAGAAATGTTTAATATGTATTGGGTTGACCTTTGAGCGCTCCAAAAAAAACGGAATTGACCCCTTTGTTTACATAGAGCTGGGCAATTGGACTATCAATCGGGTTTCGGTTTGGATTTAGTCGGATCTAGTTTGGTTTAGTTTGTAAGGTCTGGTTTAGTTACATGTTCAATATCGGATTAATTTCTGTTTTGGATATTAATCAGGTTATTGATTCTAAAAATATTGATTATCTACATGACCTTCTCAAATTATCTTATTTAAAAAATAATAATTTTGGGAGCCTCATCTATCAACCGAGACTCTTTTTTGAACTATAATAACAACATCACCGTACTGTATTAACAGTTAGCAGTTAAAATTAAACTTAACAGTTAGCAACCAAATATTTGAATCAATTATTTATGTAATAGCAACCAAGTATTTGAGTCAATTATTTATGTAATATATAATTATTTGAGATGTTCAATAATATTTTAGTGTATTTTAGATACATATTATAAAGTGAGATCATATTTGGTATAAATCTTTTTCGGGTTCTATCAGATATTCATTCATTTAGGTTCAGATAAAATTCATAACCCCAAATACTATAAGATCTACTGGTATTTAAATCGGTTCAGATTGTTTCGGATTCATTTTTTTAATCAGAACGAGTTTTTGGGTTCGGTCTAGTTTTTCACATGTACGTCTTTTCGTAATCTCATATTTAATGGGCTATAACGTCTGGGCTTCAATATTATTGGGCTTTGGTTCCATTTGTATGTTGGGTTTGGGCTTTTAATGATTTATAAATAAGAGTGGATCCCCCTTTGTGGGTGAAATTTTCACAACCATCCTCTCTCTCTTCCGTTCAATCTCTCTTTCTTTCTCCGTCGCGTGCTCCGACGCAGAAGCAGTAATCAAGATGAGTAGACGGCCGAGCAAAAGACAGAGAAGCAGCGACCATACCGTGGTGAGAATCTGGGAAAGGGAGCTGGGTCAGCTGCCCAATCGTAGTTTCTCCAATCGTTTCTCAGCCTCTGAGGTCTGTCTCTCGTTTCCCTTAACATGTTAGGCATTGACAGTTACGTGATTAGAATCCCAACGAATTTAGATTGGTTCTGCGTTCTGATGATTGGTTATCGGTTTACCCAATTCTTCTCTTTGTATCTGTTTACCGGAATAAACCAACTTTCACTGACTCATTTGTTTTTTTTTTTTAACCAGCATCTATTAAACCGACTTGGTCTCCACAAGAAGCTCCAAGAGCATACGGGCTGTGTCAACACTGTAAGCTTCAATGCCGATGGAGATATCCTTGTGTCTGGTTCTGATGACAGGCAGGTTATACTCTGGGATTGGGATACTGCCACTGTCAAGCTCTCTTTCGATTCTGGCCATTGCAACAATATTTTCCAAGCCAAGTTCATGCCTTTCTCTGACGATCGCAGCATTGTCACCTCTTCTGCTGATGGACAGGTCCCCACCCTCTCTTTATTCTTCTTCTTTGCGTAGCTGTGTGTGTGTGTGTGCTTCCCACTAAGTGAAATAGCTATTATCCATTGTACATAGCATATGTGTAGTTTGATTCATTTGAGTCTGTACAGTTGGTATAGTTTGTTTCCGGTTAAGGCTTCTGGTTAGCCACATAGAGTCATGTATATAAACCAGCACTTGTACATTTTCATAATTAATGTGAATTGAGTTTATTTACTGATCATAGCCTTCAATCTCTCTCAGGTTCGCTATTCGAAAATTCTAGAGTCGGGACAAGTAGAGACTTGTATGTTGGGTATACATCAAGGACAGGTCCACAAGTTGGCTATTGAGCCTGGTAGTCCTTTCTCATTCTACACTTGTGGTGAGGATGGCGTTGTAAAGCATGTGAGTTGCTGCATTTTATCATCACTTTTTCTTTTCTTTTGGTTTGTTTTGTGACAATATATCATTTTTTCTCAGTTTGATCTTAGGACACGGGTGGCTACAAATCTTTTCACTTGTAAAGAAGCAAAGTACAATTTAATTGTCTACTTGAATGCAATTGCAGTTGATCCGAGGAACCCTGGTCTTCTTGCCGTGGCTGGAATGGATGAGTATGCTCGTGTCTATGACATTCGTAGCTACCGCTCCGAGACTTGGTATAATTATTCCGAACCCGTAGACCACTTTTGTCCTGCTCATTTGATTGGAAGCGACCATGTGGGAATAACAGGCCTGGCTTACTCAGATCAAAGCGAGCTCCTTGCTTCATATACCGACGAGTTCATCTATCTTTTCAGCCCTGGTATGGGGATGGGCCCGAATCCCCCTTCTTCATCTGAGACTGATACTGAGACTGAGACTGAGACTGAGGTGAGGAAGACGATACAGCCGCAGGTTTACAAAGAGCACAGTAACCGGGAAACAGTCAAAGGTGTGGGCTTTTTTGGACCCAAGTGTGAGTATGTTGTCAGTGGTTCGGACTGTGGCAGAATATTTATTTGGAGGAAGAAAGATGGAGAGCTTCTCCGTGCCATGGAAGCAGATAAACATGTTGTCAACTGTATAGAGTCTCATCCTCACATGCCACTCATGGCTAGTAGTGGAATCGAGACTGACATCAAAATATGGACTCCTGGAGGAACTGAGGAACTCGGTTCGCCTAGAACTGCTGAACAGGTAATGGAATTCTATTCTCTTATATGTCATGGAATGAATACTGTTTTGGAAGATAAACTAATTGTATGTATGTTGCGTCCTGGAAACAGGCCTCGGTTTCTGGTAACTCTCGTTGGTTCATGTTTTATGATGAAGAGGGAGATGATCATGCACGCGGGTATTATGTGGCCGATTGTGATGATGATGACGAGGAGGAGGAAGATGAAGATGATTCTGATGATGAGAGTTCAGATGATGATGAGAGTGCAGAAGAGGAGGGGGATAGTGATGTCGACGTTGAGATTAGGAAGGATAATGATGATGATGATGAGGACCAAGGATGATCACTTGTACGGATTACAATACATAGAGATACACTAGATTTTTTTTTTTTTGAGCAACAGGTACACTAGATTAACACAGCAAATGCTCTACAAAAAAAGAGCGTTTAGTTAGAGACTGGTGGATGTCTGTCTTGTAATAGGCTTTGACAGGAAAAATAAGGGAATGAAACATTACAAGAAAAAAAAAAGCAGTACAAACTACAAACTATCCTGATCCCAGGCATTTTCATACTAAACCCAAATGAAGAACAATTAATGGATGGGACTAATTAGAAAATAAAATCCAAAAGGCCTTGTGTATTTGAAGCCCACTGAAAATTCACGACGGTAAAGCCCATAAAACCTAAAGCTTGGCTTGGCCATCATCTTCCGAGCTACCTTTTCGCATTGTTTGCAGAGAGAGAGAGAGGATGGTGGTGGTATCTCTCACAAATGCTTCAGGTTACTTTTCGGTCCTGTGTTTTCCTTGTATACTAAGTACTTGACCGCTTCTTCTTAATTTTGTTCCTCATTTTTGTTTTGTTTGAACCAATAGGTTTAATCCGATTGGCTCATCCGTCACACCGGAGGATTCAAAGGTTCGGACCTAGCAGCTCCAAGTTTACTCTGGATTCGGTAATTTCCATCTGTTCCTAAAGACAAAATGAACATGTCAGGCAAGATATTGACATAACCTGTGTGTATGTTATTGGTCTTGCAGAGTCTCAATGGGAGAGTTAGCTATAAGCCTATTGTGGGTGGGTATCCCACAGTGTCCGTATGTTTCGCACGCCAAAGTACGAACTTACATGATGAGCCAGAGCCCCCTTTATGGTTGAGCCTTGTTAGGGACATTGTAGGGTATGCTTTACAAAAATTTATTCTCTTCTCTCACACAATAATCAATCTCTATATATATATGTTGGTTTCATTGAATTGCATTTCTTGTTCTTGAAAAAGGAGCACGGGATCGCTCTTCTCCTTTATGGCTGAACAGCCGAGCCAGCTGAAATTTATAGAGTGGCCTAGTTTTACTACCACGGTATGTTATGTTGTGTCTGCCATCACTTATTCTTTTGTTTGATTGATTGTTACTACATACATACATAACTTTTTTTGTTTTTTTTTTATGTTTGTTTTGGTGGGGAACAGCTCAAGACTGCCACACTGAGTCTCTTTCTTGTAGCTGTCTTCATTGTTGCGCTATCGTCCGTGGACTCTGCTCTTTGTTACGTATTGGCTCTCATCTTGAGGAAATCCCTATGAGTAGAGAGAGTGAGGAAGGCAAAGTCCATTTTCATTTCTAACCTGCAGCAAAGGTTAATGCTGTTGTTGTTGTTTAGAGCTAAAAATTAAATCTCCTCTTTTTTGAGTAATAGGTTTCAGCTTACCAAGAAACGAGTCAATATGTTTAGTAAAATTAAATATATCCCACCAAATGGAGACTGATAATCTGACTGAGACCATAATAAGGCATCACCGAAAAGTAAACGGTCCTATCTATATAAGAATGAGATTTGGCAACCATCTTCATCTTTGATTTTACAGAAGAAAACAGAGAGAGCGTTATTCAAAAGTAATAATTCTGTTTTTTTTTTTGTGTCTTTCTTTCTCCAGTCACTAACAAAAGGAAACAAAACTACCACTTCATTTTTCAATCACAATAATTCATTCATTAGTTTACACTTCTTTGGTCATCATAAAACGTTGGAGTCAAAGCAGCTTGAGAGTGGGCGTGTTGGTAGCAGCTAGCAAGGCGCCTATGTTTTCTTGGGAATGCTCACACCCGCGCCTTTCACTGACACCGCCGGTCCTTTCACCTCACCAGGCTTTGCATCCAAGAACACAACAATCACCGTTATATCATCGTGGAAATGCCTTCGCACCCCTCTCTCTATCTTCTTCAGGTCTGAGTATCTCATCTCTCTCTTCTTCGCCGCTTCTTGTAGCGCCACTTTCACCAGCCTCTTTGCTATCCCCTGCCAACACTTGTTTGTCACTCTACAGACTCACTACCTAAAAAAAAAAACAACAACTTATGTTTTTCTATTTAACATGATTCTTACGTTACGCGGATGGTTCTGCACCATCTCTACTGCTTCTTGGTTACTCATATGTTCCCATAGTCCATCTGACGCACATATTATAAACTTGTCCTGCTCCTTCAGCCTATGCACCGTCACCGCCGGCTCTGCACTCAGTAACGGCCTGCTGAACGGTGCCCTCAGTCTGAATTTCGCGTACAGCGGTTCCCTGTTGAACTCCGACCGTTTCAGATACACATCCCCAATGGATCTTGAAACCTGCCATTACAAATCTCAGAACTATACGTAAGACATATACAAACAAATAACATTCGTGTGTTTTATTTCACCTGAATGATTCCTTTTACTCTCCAAACGTTATGCTTCAGAACCACTATATCCGGATGGTCCGGATGCAGGGCCTGAAGCTCCCTTCGCACTGACTCTATAGACGCATTGTGCTCATCCGAGAGCTGAGTGGCGTGAACATCGCCGGTTGCCTTCATGACTTGTCCCAGCACGGCACGTGAGTCACCCGCGTTGGCCACGTAGAGCGTCCCGTCGCAGATGACGGTGACAAGGCAGCATGAGCCAACGGTGGCTATTTGAGGCCTGGTCTGGAACTGATTGGTGACTATGGATAGGAAGCCTTCTTCAGTCGCTTGGAAGGCTTTCTTTATCACTTCCGGTGACATACACTGTTCCTCCGCAGCAAATCCTGTGGGGTGCACACAAGGATTTAAACAAATGAGATCAAAACTAAAAATCTTTAGTTTCTTTTGTGAGAGAGCTTCTTGTTTTTAAAATCAGGAAGTACAGTAATCCCCTATATCATATAATATTAATTTCGTTCCGACAGTCACTCAAACTGGAGACCTATGACACAATGGCCAGGATCCTTTCTAGTTAAGCTAACTAACTAACTAGTAACTACCTTTGATAAAATGTTTATTTCCTTTTTTTTTTTAAAACAAGAAGCTATAGATTACCTAATAAGCAACATCAAGAACAAGAGTATAAAGCAATAAGTTGATGATCTTAAACGTTTTCAAGTCAGTAACTCACTCTTGAGATGGTTGAACATATGATCATTGATGAAGCGGGAAGTCTCAGGGCCGCCGTGGCCATCGTAGACGCCAAGAAATGTGCCGTAAGGACCAGCAGAGCCGTTGGTGCTAAGAGGGCCAGACTCGAGCTGGCTCTGGTCCTCGAGCAAGTTGTTGGCTTGAACAACGGCCATGGAGAAGTCACCAAAGACGTGATGACCGGAGTCTCTGTACCACAAGAGACCCTCTTGACGGCCGCCGCCGCCAGAAGAAACTGAGGCTGAATCGGAGTGGGGCCAGAGACAGGCATTGAGGAAGTTCATCAAGGCAGATAGCATCCCTCCTCATCTCATTCGAATGTAACACAACATAAGAACTTGCACACACAATATGGATCAGTGAAGAAGAAGAAGGCACTGTTGAAATGATTTGGTCAAAGCCAATGAAGAAACATCAAAAGGATTGTTCTGAGTAGATTCGTGTTCTTCAGCAATATAAAGAAAGATGGAAACTTTACCTTTTGCAAGATGAAATCTTTAGTGGTAGTTGAAATTTCTCACTTGTAGATCTAAAAGGAGGGATCAACCTGATTATATAGTTATTTTTTTATAAATTAAAAGTAATCGAAGGGATGAGGAAGAAGAAGAAGAAGATCAATTAACAAATGCTATAGAATATTAATAAAAGTTGAAAGAAAGAATGGTCTCTTGCTCGCAACTTATGATCTTTCTATATGTCAATGAAGAAACAGTTAAGAGCTCTGATTAAGATTTGGTCAAGTCGCCGAACGACAAGTCTCTCATCATTCTTGTATTTGTGTTTTTTTTTATTTTCACCTCTCTTCTTTTCTTACTACAAGCTACAACACGGTACAAAGTTTATATTTTTTTTATTTAATCACACTCTCTCTCTCTCTCTTTCTTCTCACTAGAGTGTAGCAGACAAGACCCATAAAAGACCAACGATGGCGAGGTCGGAGCCAGCACATCAAAGGTCCCCCCCACCCCAGCGTCTTTGGGCTCCACAACTCTAGAGAGAGAGAGAGTCAATGAACAACAACCAAAACAGTGAGCAATAATCATGTAGCAAATTACCTCAATAGTTGAGTTTTTAATATTTACTTATTGGTGCTCTACCTTATTCACTCATTTTTAGCTAAAATCTAACCTGAATTAACCCATTAAACAAATGTTACATATCCAAAGCCTTGCAAGTGGGTCAAATGGAATATTTTTCTTCAAAAAAAAGACAAGAATCATCCACTACTACTACATTGCTTGTTACATGGTTCTGTGCCAAGCAGACGGCACTTGTCATCCTCTATAGCTTGCCTGTAGATAATTCCTAGTGTAATCTCCATTTATATTTGGTCATGCTTCATGAATAGATTATGATACAAATGTTTAAAAAAAAAATTGAAACATTGTATCCATCCACCTTGGCTTAATTGTTTTTTTTTCTAATAAACAAATTAACCACTAATAATATGTATTCTAGTTACATACTCTTATCAGATTAGATATACCATTATTGGCCGGCATAAAAATGTTTCAGACCTTTATCTTATTCCTTGTATTTTGTAATCAAACACTTATGTCAGTGTAAATATTACTATTTATATAAATTACTCGTAATGTATATTTATTCATGACTCTTTCATTGTTCTTGTTTTCTTTTACAAACGTCTAATGCCCATAAAAGTGGTGGTCCAAGAACCATGAGAAAATATAAATAGAAAATAGACTTGGGCTTGAAGAATGAACAAAATTTAAAATAAAAAAAGTTATATAATTTTTGAGACACGAAGTTGATTGGGATAAAGTGAGATATGTCACTTTACCTAACATTTATTTGATTTTATACTAATGTATGTTACCACTCAAGTTGGCCCATTCTCTCCCAACCCCATCGACTCTTTTTAGTTATTTGTACTTTTGTAGTCATCAATAATACAAAAGCAACTACTAAAACTTCTGCTAAAAAAGGTAAACAAAACTATTTGAATGTTACTAAGAAAACTAGAATTTGTTTCTAAAATATGAATAGTCCATGATAATTTTATAAACTGCCATTGTTCTACAGTCTAGCTTACATATGTGACCATTTGTCATTGTTCCAAAAAATACACATTTTAATGTGAGCTAAGAGCTCGCTACATGATATCAATGTTTTAATGGAAGACCCAATTTATGATGTAGCTGCATTGCATCTAGATGGATAACAAACTATTCCTAGCCAACAAACGGGACGAGAGCACAAGTATATTTGTATTTCTATCCTTTCATTCTTCAAAAACATAACTTCAGTGAAGAGATTTTGAATCACTGTGCGATGGTGTGTATGTGAACTTATATGGCATACAAAAATCATTTAAAGAGAAAAAATTATAACAATGATGATAATAAAGGGAAAGTTAGTTAATAGGAAAATATAATAATAGAGAGGAGAGGAGGGGAGGCCTACTTGCAGAAGATAGCTCCCATCAATCACACAAAATCCTACCATTCTCAATCAACCTTTCACTTCAGGATCAAACTTCACTATCCAACCATCTTCCAATGTCCTCACTCATATTAAAGTGACAATTAATTTGCTTTGATTTTTTTTGAAATTTTAATATATTAATTAAAACTTAGGAGTTACTCAGAAAACTAGAATATGTAAGTATAGAATTTAAAAAATCATAGATAAGTAATATTAGCACAAGGTAAATATAGAAGATGAAATGATTATAAATAGCCATAAGTAGATGAAATGTAAAACTTAAAAACTCTTTGTAATTCAAAAAAAAATTAGTTAGTTATTAATCGAGTTAAGATAAAACATAATTTAAAATATCATAACCAAATATTATAATTTTTATGAATAGCGTATATTGATTTAAATGAACTAAAAATATTGATTTTGGCTAAAACATTTATAATTAAATTAAATTAAAAACATTAAAAATTTATACTATTAAAAGGGAAGGATTTTTAAAAAAATCTACTTATAAAAAGTTGTTGGACCTATTCATTAGAAACTTAATAAATCTTATGTAAAGTTATTTTTTATAATTATATAGTTAGTTATTTTGGTTGTTCCTAAATTGATGCAACTTAATTATTTTTCCTAAATTGATGCAACTTGATTATTTTTTAATACCAAAAAGTTATCCGTGTTTCTCAAGCGCGAGTCAAAATCTAGTAATTTGTTATAATTTGATTTAAGTTCAATCCATGCAACGTGCAGATCATTTCTAAAATTTATTAATTAAAAAGTTGATGAAGTGAGATTTGAAAAAAAAAAAAGTGAGATTTGAAGAAAATCGAAATAGTTATTCGTATTATTGAATATTAAAAAAGTTTATTATTCACAGGGCATTATGCAAACGGCAGTCAACGCGCTTCAGGTCGTTCCCTTTCTAATAAATTATGTCAAAAAGGGCTGAAATCTGTGGGTTATAGACTTCCAGACTTAAACGAGCTTCGTGCGCATTTGATGAGAGTGGGATTGGTTATCATCGCGCGCGTGGAGATATTTTTTTTACCTTTTACGTAGAAGTCATTATTTGTCACAATGTGAACTCTATTCAGTATTCACATTCTCTTTAAACGCTTCCTAGGCAACTCTGCGGTCCTCCTTCGATCACATGATCTGCATGACTGCATCGCTATTCTCTGAAAATGCTCGTACCATTGAACTGGATTCATTATGTCCACACGGCCTGCCACGAAATCACCACATAGAGACGCTTCAGACAGTTCACGTCCTTGCCAACGTATACATTATGTCCACAGTCTACACGGCCTGTATACATTTTCCTCCAAGCCCTTGTAGCCGAGTAGGAGAAGCACCCTTGAAGACAAAACCACCACAGACACAATCAACGAACGTGTGCTGATGCATTTATCCCGAATGACACTTGTATCTGCATTAGCTTTCCCATCTTGATCCTTCTGGTTTGTTTGTAACCGAACATTTTTCCTATCAATCCTGGTTGGTTGATAAAAAAGAGGATTTAGTCTTATTTCCTTTAATTTTAGCCCATTTCGTGATTGGTGGTTATATTGGGCACTGCATATGACTTATGAGCCCATCTATAGGCTCACTAATCAGAAAAAAACAATCATAACGTAGTCAGAAATATTCAAAGTAGATTTTTTTTCAGAGCCAGAGTACCATTGACCAAGTAAATCATGGCTGCGGCTACTTGAAACAAAGAAAAGAAAACAAGTGGTAGAAGATTAGATGGAAGCAATTAAATAATGATTACGATCTTGTCCGTTTGTAATAGTCAAAGTCAGATGAATAAGTATGGTAGACTTTCAATTAGCATTATAGGCTCCTCTGACTCGTTATATAAAATCATATGAAGTAATACGTAGCAAAGACGAAACTAACCAAAAGCCATCTCTCTCCGGCAACAACAGCTCACAACCCAGCTCCCTGCTTCAAAAATTCCAGGTAATGAACGCGGGCGTGTATATACTTACATACATAACCAGTTAAATGGTTATCTGATTTTCCGGTTTTACAGGCAACTTATTTACCGATCCAGTTTAGCCCCATCTTGTGCAATATGGACTTCTTCAGTTCAAAGAAAGATGGAAAACGATCAGGTAATTTTTCCAACTCTGGAAAGTCCCTTCACACTTGCACTCTGTCCGATATGAATACCACCGGAAAAAGTCGCCAGAAATGTTTAAATCTGGTTACAGACAAGGATCATTTTCTCAAATCCTATCTTACAAGAAGTATCTTCTTATGTTGATAACTTCCGTTGACTAAGCTAAATCCAAACGTTGACCAGTTTTATTTTGTTTGGTACGTCTCTTCAGGACTGTTCGGGAAGAAAAGCGCGAGCAAGAGCAATCCGGCGACCCCTCCTCATCCCGCCGCTGGTAGATCCCCGCCACCATCGTATCTCTCCAACAAAAGAGCCGAGACAGAGTATGATTTCCCTATCTCCCGTGAACAAAGAACATACCCGAAACAACCGGCGTCTGAACGCGTCCCCAACTCCCACCCCAGGCCTCCTGTGTACGGATATGGCACGGTACTCTATTACATAAACACCTATTATCTGTTTCAGCCGCCAAACAAAATTTTTGAATCTGTAGATGAGATTGAGTTTTCCCCTTATTGCAGCCTGAACGTAGAGAAAGAAAGGAGAGGATGAGTTATGAGCCAGAGACTAACGCTCCTTCAAGCCCCTTTCATCCCTCTGGAAACCGCACGGTACTTTTGACCGTCTTTGAATTGGTGTTGTTTAGAGATATAGTAAAATAACAGAGTCGGTCTTTGATGGTTCAAGGACATGGTCTTATTATTACTGACATGATACTGTCCTCTATTGCAGCCTGAACGTCGTAGAAAGTCAAGCGAGTATAGCCGAGAACAGCAGGATCGAACGTATGAGGCAGATACCCGAAGCAATGCAAGCCCCTTTCACCCATTCAAAAGCCCTTCTCCATCTCCATACCACACGGTACTCAAAATCTAAAGCGCTGTTGATTATTATGATCCATGTTCATACCAATCAGCCACTAAGCATTGGTTCTAATGTTTGATTTCAGCCTGATCGCCACAGAGAACACGATGCAGACCACTACGAGGCAATGTATGAGCCTGAGGCCAATAACATGTTTCAGAACAGAGCTCCTGGGAGCCCATTTCGTCAAGCCGGAAACCGCTCTCCATCACCATATAGAACTGTAAGTCTTGTTTCTCATTCTTGAGTACACAACGAGCCGCATAGATGACATTACATAAAAGTCTCTCTCTAATTGCAGCCTGATCGTCAGCAATCTGAAGACCTGTACGAGCGAGATGGTGATGTAACACCTCGAAACAGCTCTCCACCAAGCCCTTTTCATCCAGCAGCAAACCGATCACCACCACCACAATCATACAGAACGGTACCATAAAACTCAGCCTTATTTTCCAGAGACAGATAAAGCGATTCACTTAAAACTGACAATAAAGTTGGTTATTCTAATTCTGCAGCCTGATCGTCGTGGAAACCACCCTGATGATGAGCAAGACGGCGAAGTAACACCACGAACCAGCTCTCCACCGAGCCCCTTTCATCCAGCCGCAAGACGTTCGCCACCACCACCACAACCATACAGAACGGTACTCTAAAACTCAGCCTTATTTTCCAGAAACAGATAAAGTGATTCACTTAACCTGACAATAAAGTTCGTTATTCTAATTCTAACAGCCTGATCGTCGTAGAAACCACCCTGACAATCAGCAATCCGAGGAAGTGTATGAGCGAGACGGCGAAGTAACACCACGAAACAGCTCTCCACCAAGCCCATTTCATCCAGCTGCGACCCGTTCGCCACCACCACAACAATACAGAACGGTACTCAACAACATTCTCAAGCCCTGAGCTTCTCTCTAGTGATAAAACATATTCTTGACAATAAATAATCAGCTCTCTTAAATAAATCGCAGCCTGACCGTCGCAGCAACAATCATAATGATGAGCAAATGGAAGCAATGTATGAGCCAGATGGCTACGTTATGCGGCAGGACAGCCCTCCTCGGAGTCCACTTCATGGAGGAGCATACTATTCATCCAGTGATGATGATAACCACTCCACCTACCTCTTCCCAGAAATTGGCACCCCAACTCGTTCCATCCCAGTCTCCGCCAACACCACTGTATGAATCTCTCTCTCTCTCTCTCTCTCTCTCTCTCTCTCTCTCTCTCTTTCACCATTGTTTCTATGATCTTATGGACCTTAATAAATAAACATATGCAGCCTGTTCACCACAACTACCAAATCATTGCGGCGGAAACCTACGAGCAAGAGAAGCAGTACGAGCCACCGGAGCTAGCGGACGAGTCACAGAGCTTCTCGATCCAGGAGATCGCCAAAATGCGAGGACTCAAGGAAGAGAGCCAATCGATGATCTCCGAGTCCTACGTATCCGTGGCCAACTACAGAGTGAAGTCGAGCGTGGCGGAAACGCTCCAGGCGATCATCTCCAAGCACGGGGACATCGCCGCCTCCTCGAAGCTCCAGTCCAACGTGACGAGGTCCTACTACCTCGAATCCCTAGCCGCCGTGGTGATGGAGCTGAGGACGTCTGGACTGAAGGATCTGACGAAGACGAGAGTGGCGGAGATGGCGGCGGTGGTGAAGGACATGGAGTCGGTGAAGATCGAGGTGACGTGGCTGAAGAAGGCGGTGGCGGAGCTGGGGGAGGCGGTGGAGTGCGCGGGGGAGTACGAGGCGGCGAAGGCGGAGAGGGAGGCGTGCGAGAGGGATATGAAGGCGAGGAAGGGGGAGATGGAGGAGATGAGGGAGGAGCTGGGGAAGAGGGAGAAGGAGATCAGGGAGTGCAGAGAGAGGGTGACGGCGGTGGCGGGAAAGCTGGGGCAGTTAGAGATGAAGGGATCGAGGTTGAGCAAGAATCTCGACATGTTTCACTCCAAAGTCGATAAGTTTCAAGGAGAAGTCGTCCTTCTCCACGTTTAATACACTTTTTTTACATCTGTTTGAATATGAATATATATGGGCCCATATATATGCTTGTTTTGGGTTCAAGGCCCGTGAAGCTATGATACTGGCCCACCAACGGATCTTAATTGAATATTTTGTTTATGTGATTTCATTACACACCACACCAGTGACCTTTTATTTATTTTTTAAATACAAGGATTTGTACAGAGTCCAACACCGTCGAAGTAGAATGTGTTTATGTCGGCTTTATTCTCTCACTGATTCAAGACCACAACTTGTGTTGTTGGGTCAATCTTGTAAGCAGTTATAGTCTCTGTGGGGAAGAAAATAAGCACTAGTTTTTTGTACTCTTGCACTGCAAGAAAACAAAAAAACATCAACCGTTCAGGTCCGCTTTACTTTGAAATTTGATCATTTTTTGGTGAATCCTTCCAAGTTCAGTCCCGTGTCTTGTCTTCTAAAGAACTATTCATTCCATACACCTCTTTTCTCTCAAACGTTGACTCCGTCTTTTGGTGATAAAACTTGTTTGCTTCTTGTCATGTTTTGATGAAAGATTCAATTTTATAAAGAATTTCTCTTCTTTTTTGCTTGCTCTGGTTGAGGCCACAGGCTTTCTTTGTTAGATCTGTGAGAGAAAGAAGTAACATGTCTGGAAAAGTATATCATGATTGTCCCAACGCAGGCAATCCCTACCATGAGTGCAATTATCGATGTTTGGAGAGGATCAACTCTCGAGATGTCCCCAAGAAGGAGAAGAAGCCGTTTGGTAAGAAGCAAGTTTATCATCTTGATTGCATTTTCAAACATTTTTGCTGCTGATATTTTTGATTAATAGAAAGAATCTTTGTAACTTGTCTTTTGTACAAGGCTTTGGTAAGCCAGCTTGGAGAAAGGACAGTCCTCCTATCAGTCCGGTTCGTGTTGTTGCGGAAAATAGATGGCCACTTCCTAGCTATTACGCTAAGAGGATGGTTGAATCAGATGAGTCTCCCTCATTCTCATCCTCTGATGACACCTTCAACGCAAACCTTCTGTCCAGGCCGCCTTCTCCTCTACATGGAAACAAACCTGAATCAGTCATAAATTGGCTCCCAATGTCACCTTCTCTATCTGTGTATTGGAAGAAAGATTCTTTCGCATCAAATGTAAGCATTTATTCTCTTGCTTTTTTTTACTGCATACATTTTTTGGTGAGAGTCTCATGTTTTCTCTCTGCAGTTTGATCACCGTGCGCTCATTCATAATGGTCTAGACAATGAAATGACACCTAGGACTAGGCCTAAAGCACCTGAGCATCCTCTTAGGACACATCAGCACATGCCTTGCACCCCTGATTCTAGGCCTAGGACACCTGAGCGAAGGTCTAGCACCACTGATAATAGCACTGCACTAGAAAATAGACCTAGAACGCCTGAACACCGGTCCAACATCAATGATAATGGACCAAGGACACCTGAACATGCGCGTGTTTCTCTGGGACCTAGGCCAAAGACTGCAGAACGTAGAGCGAGGTCACCAGAACACAGGGAGAGATCCTCAAGACAGCGGTCTAAGACTCCAGAGCCTCAAGGAAAGTACCTTGAACCTAGGATCCCACAAACTCAGCCGATATCGCATAGTACTGGCCTCCTCAAGTCGTCACCTGAGACGCCAGAAACTAGGCCAAAGGCTGAAGAATACAGGGCAAGAAACTCAAGACCAGGGTCAAGGATCCCCCAAACTCAACCAACATCCTTTATCGAATGCAAGAGCTTAGCAGGGGAGGAAACGCAGTCAAAGATGTCTGAGTCGTACGTCTCTGTAGGGAGCTATAAGGTCAGAGCGAGCGTCTCGGACACTCTGCAGCAAATCTTGGACAAGCATGGAGACATAGCCTCCGGTTCAAAGCTCGAGTCGCTTCCCACGAGATCTTACTTTCTAGAAACACTAGCCTCAGTGGTTAACCAACTCCAATCAACGCCTCTGAAGCAACTAAAGGAGACTCACATCTTGGAAATGCTAGCGGTCGTTGAAGACGTGGAGTCTGTCAAAATCAGAGCCGGTTGGCTAAGGGAGGCTTTAAACGAGATTCTTGAAGCGGCCAGATGCTATGATCGACATAACAAGACGGCGGTGGAGAAAGGGATGTGTGAGAGGGAGGCTTTGCTTGGGAGACAAGAGATGGAGAAGATACTGAAAGAGGTGAGATGGAAGGAGAATGAGGTGAAGAGTTTCCGTCAAGGGTTGATGGAGACGGCAGGGCGTTTGGGAGATTTGGAGATGAAGAGAGCAGGGTTGGAGAAAAGGTTGGCGTTTCTTAGCTCCAAGGTGGACAAGTTTGATGGAGAATCTGTGTTGGAGAAGCTCTTCTGATCAATCATTGTCTTGTTTTTGGCGATTATTTATTGAAAACATAAACACTACATTAAATGCATCTGCTAAAATAGTTAAAAGGGTCTTTCATATTATAGAAAACAAAGGCAAGACAAAGGGTATAATCTACATCCACCATTAAGCAAGATGCATCCATATATGTACACAGTGTAATACACACGAGGTTAAAAGAAACAAAGACGATTCAAAGAGCACAAAACCTCAGGGCTTATGCTGCTTCTCTATGTCATACAAGACACAAACATCTGCAGCCGTTTTCATCTGACACGTCACCAAAGAAACAACAACAAAAAAGACAATAAGAACCAGAAACTGCTTAATACCATCTTGGAGTTGGAGGGAATCTGATTAGTTGTGGATCAGCTTTATATACCTGAATCACATTGATGATCTGCTTGATCGACCAACCAAATATACTCAAAGCCAAGAGTAAAGAGAGCGGTGAAAACTGTGTCAATGATTCAACTACTACCTGAAGAATGGAACCCAGAGATATTTTAGAACAAAAGACTAGCTAATAGAGATTAAAAGGGGAAGAGAAGAGAAGAGAGGAGAAGCTCACGTTCATCAGATTTTCAGTATGGTTCTCTGCTATGAGAAAGAGGATTATGTAAAGAACCTCGCAGGAAACACAGCAATAACCCATGAACAAACGGTTACCATAGTATAGTCTAAACAGCCAGCTCGTGCTATCTTTCACATCCTTATGGCTGGTCTTCCCTGATAGAAATGTACTGTGACTCCAGTATTATTATTTTCTGGCTTAGCGTATACAAATGTAGAAGTTGAATGAAGAGAACAAAGAGTACCTGTACATTTGGAGCCAGTGACTAGCAATATCTAAGGCCAGGAGTGAGAGGAAAACCAAGCTAGGCCTGTGTTATAGTAGTGTGTAAGCTCAAGGCTATGTTTAAATATAAAAAACAGCCAAAATCCATCAAGAGAACACTCCCACCTGTATATTTGGGAGAGAATCACGAGAAGACACGCTGTGCTGACTCTGTAAGCAAAACGAGGATAATAGATAGATTGTTATTACACGAGAGAAAGTAAGTTGAATATACCGGGTTATATATGTAGAAGAAGATTAACCTGTCTGTGACCATGTCAAGAACAGCTCCAAATGTAGAAACTGAAAGGACAAGATACGTGTGTCACTATCAAGATCTTGACACTACAGAACAACTAAATGAAGCTCCAAAAATGCTGTTCAATTAGAATATCCGACTAGATGAAACTCAAAACTAGTAACATCGATCGAGCCAGACTCTTGATCAATGTCAGGATCTTAAGAGCAAACCATAAACAAATATAAAATTTGGTCGGAGCTGGAAAATGAGACCTTGGTTGAATTTACGAGCGCACCATCCATCAACAGCATCACAACAGAAACTGTAAAAGCGCATCAGATCAAAGGATACTATTTTAAACACAAAAGAGCGCAGAGAAGAAGATGAGAGTGGACCTGAAAAAGTACAAGAGGGAGAAGAGAGTCTTGTTGGAGAAGCACACAGCAAAGGCAATGCAATTCAATACAACTCTCATGTACCCTGCCCCCCCCCAATATTTTTCATTTTCATCCTTAAAAAAAGATGTCATCTTTAAAACATATAGAAAAAAAAAGACTAAGGGGACGCACCAACGATATTGGGAATGTAAAGGTAGACGGAGAGCTTGGCCGGTCTCTGCTTATTACTAGCCATCAGATAACAACACCTGAGCAATGAACACGAAGATAAGTGGTAAAGGAGCAAACTTTATGAGAACCCAACAAGGGAAATGCTTAGATACGTAAACACACTTAGCAGTATAGGTCGAATCGATTCTCAAGACGGAGATTTTAATCAAGTTGGAAGATTGAAAAATAAAGCAATTTCAAGCTCACCCACCAGGTTTGATTAGAATAAGGACTGTAGAAGTAATAACGGAAGAGTGTGCCCAGCAGAGTTATTTTTTTAAAAAAATCGAATCAGGTTCTTCGCTTCTTCTCTTCCCCGAAGCAATCCAACGATTTCGAATTGTTAAATATTTTTGTCCCCTTGTTTGTTTTCCTTATTACACTCTTCACCCAAAATTAATATTCTCGCTTATTTTCCCCACTGCAAAGTTACTGGTTAAGCCTTTCATATAGTTTGTTTACACATACACGGTTGATCGATTACGAAATACTCGGTAGCAAGTACAACTTACCAAACGTCTGAGGACATGACTGGTTTTTCCGCTGTCATCCGCAAACGCAGTTTTTGCGGTTAGTACCGGTTGTTGGCGTTTTGCAACAATCACTCAAACCGTCGTGAACCACTTCAAACGGCTTTAAACCTCTTAAATTCAAAAGTTAGTTACAACTAGTGTTTATGGTTGCGGAAAGATAATCGATTTTTTATAAACAATATAAATATAAAAATTAAAATATTCAATAAAACTTTAAAATTAGAATTATAAAATGCTAAAATATATCTATTATATTTTAATTAAAATTATAAAATTTTAAAATAAAAAAATTTATATATTCTAACCGCTGTTGTATTTGGTAATTAACCGTAATATCAGTGGTATAAATCTCTTAAATCTATTAAAAATTGTAATCATTCGCATCCGTAAACTTTCTTAACCGTACGTAACTATAATCGATGCGTTTGAACAAGACCCTAAGAAGATTTGAAAGTGACGTTGACCATGAACGTTTCTTGAATTTTGGATAAATGAATCTCATGGGTCAGAGAGACCGATAAACAAATGGTAAAAAATGGTAGGCCTCATAAGGATCCAACAGAGGCCCAAACTTCGAATGAGACAAATAAAGAAAGGAGTCGGCACGTCGGTGAGACTTGCGAGTCATCGATTATCCAAAAGCAATAGCTCTTCTGTTTCCCATACCATCAAAATTAATTATTACTTTTAAAAAAAATATGCTGTATATAAAAAGCAGCAGTGAATCTAACGCACCGTTCTTGTCTGTCTGTCTCCATCCCAAGATCAGTCATATAGGACTTGACACAAGTTTTTTTTATTGTAAAATTTTTATATTCTTCTTCAAACTATGGTATAACTTTTTATTTTTCTCCTTTTTATTACATTAATCCAACTCTAGCCAAACCGAACACTCAGAATACTAAACTGAAATCAGGTAATTAAAAAAAAATGTATATATATATATATATTCAAAAAAAATTAATGAAGATAAGATTTTTTTTTGGTAAAAATGTGAGAGAAGATTTAGAGAGGTCGACTATGAAACTGGTGGTGGGACAAGAGAGGAATGGTGAGCCATCATCCATTTAATTATTAACTTTTGAATTAAATAAATAATTAGTTTTAACTTTGAATTGATATTTACGGACTACTATTTTATTGTCTTTGTATCCTCTTTCTCCCCTATTTAAATTATCATTTCTATCATATTTACTTCCTATCAACTTTCCCTTTGCCTCTGATATCACTGTGCTCTGTGCAACTCATTTATACTCTCTCTTCTCCTACTCCTAGAGGTTACCTTTTTAAAAATTCTTCCTTCGATAGATCTCTCAGGTTCTTTCTAGTGTTAAAAGTGAAAATGGGTGTTCTTGATCATGTCTCTGAAATGTTTGATTGCTCTCATGGTCACAAGATTAAAAAGCGCAGACAGTTGCAGGTAACCCCCACCACCTTCTTTCGTGTTCTAATTTTAGATCTTGATTTTTGAAAAAAAAAACAAAAAGAAGATTATTTGGGAAAGTGACGACTCTGCTAAGTTCGATGAGAAGGAAAGTTTTGAGTGAGATGTGGACTGTTTTCTTTCGTAGATCTCGTTGATTAGGTTCCATAAATATACAATTAAGGAGCAGTTATCTTAACTATGCTTTTCAAATTTTTTTATATCTCTTGCTTCTTAATTACTTAGAACAGAAAACTCAGATAGTTGGTGGAAAAATATTGTTTCTGAATTTGATTTTTTCTCTTTCTTCTTTCATTTTCTTAATATAGTTTACACAATTACAATCATGAAAATAGAATTTTGTTGATTTTATTTGAAGGTTTTTTGTGTGTGTTTGAATCTTTGAATTAATGTTATTAACGCCGACCAAATAGATTCGTTTTACTCTGGAACACAAGCTCCATCCATCTGTTAGATTTACACCGGGATTAGTTGTACTTTATTAGTATAATTATCTTCTCTGTCGGAATCTATGATTATTTATTTTTCTTTAAAAAAGAAAACAATCATAATCACGTGAACTAACTCTCACCAGTCATGATATGATTATCTCAGAGACGTTTACTACTAGTAGTACTATTTTGCTTAGATATTTTTTTTAAGTAATAGTATCACTTAACGTTTTTCTGTTTGTCGTTTTCTTAACATCATAAATTAATAGACGGTGGAGATCAAAGTGAAGATGGACTGCGAAGGCTGCGAGCGCAAAGTGCGGCGGTCGGTGGAAGGCATGAAGGGTGTCTCATCTGTGTCGCTGGAGCCCAAAGCCCACAAAGTCACTGTTGTTGGCTACGTCGAACCCAACAAGGTGGTGTCCCGTATGGCTCACAGGACCGGCAAGAAGGTCGAGCTCTGGCCCTACGTGCCCTATGACGTCGTGGCTCATCCTTACGCCTCCGGAGTCTACGACAAGAAAGCACCCTCGGGTTATGTGAGAAGAGCGGATGACCCTGGAGTTTCGCAGCTGGCTCGTGCTAGCTCCACTGAGGTCCGCTACACTACTGCCTTTAGCGATGAGAATCCAGCTGCTTGCGTGGTCATGTGATTTGTCATTCTAGCTGCATGCGTGGACCCTTTCAGCTGTTTTTTAATGTATTGGTGTGTTGTTTTTGTTTTTGTATATTAATACCACCATATGGTAGGTTTCTTGTGCCTAGTTTGGACTCTGTACTCGTAACGCTCTTTTATAATTGTAATGTTTTCCTATTTATGCTTTTGTTTCTCGTGTCTAGAGATATCTATGTCGAATTGACTTTTATCAAAAAGAAAACTGATGAAACGAAGACGAGTTCTCTTGTTCAATCTCCAGAAAACTACAAACGAACAACTGTTTCTTATTCCTTTGATATCTTACAGTCAACTGCTGTGACTGATAGAGCCCGTCTTTAAAAAAAAACAGAATTTTGGATCATACAACACCTAAACCTTTGTACCTTTGTACCTTTATTCCTTCAGCTGACGACTTTTATTCACACTATATATAATTGCTTCGGAATTTTCAAACGAATTTTAAAGGCAACCAAAATTATTCAAGTTTGTCTTTTGATTTTATTTTTATCCTCCATGTATTAATATGTTACTTGCACATGAAAAATATTGAACCTAATTTTAATAATTCATGGTTTAACAGAAATAACATTCAAAGTGCAAAATCAGAGTCTTCCGATATAAAATGTACAAAGAAGAGAGAGGGTTGGTGGTTTCTAGCCGCAGCCACAACAGAGAGAGATGCCTAGGATAGGTCGAACGACCCCTGCCCTTCGTTGATGGCGTAGAGCAGTTTCTTGTACATGATTTCCTGTTTCAGGTACAAACTCGTGTTCAGGCTCACCCCAACCAACCAAACACAGAAACCGTAGACTTAAAAAAAGAGAGACGAGTTACCTTTGTAGAATAAGGAGGGAGCTTAAGGTAGTTGGCGCAAGTCATGACGCTGGGAAGATCGTCGTCTGCTGTTTCCGAAGCCCCTGTCCCATTGGCAGCAGCATTTGAGGTTGATGAGAGCTGCATCAAGCCAAAAACACATCAATTGGAAGCAAATACACAACTTAAATCGAGTAAGAGCTAATTCATCTTAGCAAGTCTTGCAAACACAACAATGCGTCACGTGTAGATGTATTCTGATATATGGCTTGGTGGGTCTAGTTTAACATGACTAGAACCTCTTGGCTCAATTACAAAAACGCTTTTTAACCGAATATATAAGTAAAGGTTTCTTACCTTTCTCACAATCGTCAGCCTTGGGTTGAGAACAGCTAAGCCACCAGGAGGAAGCCTAGGAGCTCCAGTTACGAACTGGCAGAAAGCCCGCTGTTGATCTGCTGTTAGCTCTCCCATGATCTCCAATAACTACCGCCAGGGTGAAAATCAAAGTCAAAAAGGAATCAACAATAAAGAAGCAAAAAGCTTGATTGTAAAAGAAAATTGGTTTTTTAACAAACTAGTACGGAAAGTAACTTACGAAAATGATTGCCGGACTTTTTGCAGTATAACCGTGATCAAACTTGATATGTTCAACAAGAGTCTCCGCCTGCAATAAAAGAAAGGTTTTAGAAAAGAAAATTTTATCTAGTCGATTCGAGTCAAATGGGTAGTGGAAATTCAAAAAATAGATGAAAACTCACCTCCCACAACTCTCTACGACCACACAACAAGTAGTCCAGCTCAGAAGGGGTGAATATTTGTAGAGATTTTATGTCAAAGACCTGGTAATCATGTGTAAGAACAGAGAATTCTTGTAAAGATAATAAAGGTAAGACTAAATTATCATCAACCTGTTGTTTAAAAGATTATAAAGTATGAACCAA
This sequence comes from Brassica rapa, assembly GCF_000309985.2. Lineage (NCBI taxonomy): Eukaryota > Viridiplantae > Streptophyta > Magnoliopsida > Brassicales > Brassicaceae > Brassica > Brassica rapa. The sequence goes on along the minus strand of NC_024802.2, from coordinate 17,059,799 downwards.
AAGAAACCACTCCTATGTAATTTAGAAGCCAAAGCCAAAGCCAAAGCCAAAGCCTACAGGAAAAGTAAGAGACAAAGCGGAGAGTCTGTGAAACTGCTAACCTGATTGAATCCAGATCTGAAGGCTTCAATCTGCCGGGCAACTCCTCTCTTGACAGTGGCATCAACGACCAGGGATATATAGTCCTCAAGACTATTAATATCAACCTGTAATAGAACAGAAAACAGTACACGGCATCAGCAACAATGGACAAGAACTAAAACAATAGTAAGATATCGGATGTAAAGCTTATTAGACGGTACAATGTCATCTCCTGGTCTCAATATGTATTCAGGGTAGCCAGGTAGGGTGAAGTCCAAGCAAAGATCTTCAATACGGGATCCACGCAAACATAAATCAGAAATCCCGCTACTGTTGTCACCACCGCCTGCTTCCAGATAGTGCTTACGGCCAACAAGAACACGAAGCTCTTGCAAAGTCTTGCCAAGTTCAGCATCAAATAATATAACATCATGCAAATCAAGCTCCTGTTCAGGTGAGTAAAGAAGCAGTAAGAAATTACGAACAACGTAAAGAAGTCGAAACTACTAGTCCACTCTTAGCTAAATAAAAAAAGTTACTGATAGTAAAAAACTCACTTGACCAAGAATGAGCTTATAAAAAGCTGTACTTAACGGGACGTCCATTAGCCGTCCATCTTGAAGTGCCTTTGCCATCACGCGCCCTAAAAGGCGGAAATATTCAACAACTTTATGAAACCGACTACCTTCAGATACGTCAGCAGTTGAGGGCCAGGGCCGAGGGAACAACCCAAGTGGTGCCTGAACTATATCTCTGTCCCTAGCTGCTGCTGATTTACCGTCTTGAATCTCATCTCTATCAGTTTGCATAGATAACTTGTCACCAGAATTTGATCTCCACATCCCAAGGGAAACCTTTTGCAAATCATGGCTTAGGAGTGTGTAAAACTCAAGTGTCGGGCCTAGACCAGTACCAACTTCACCAAAATATTCTACTTCAAGCACAGCTTTTTGGCTAGAATACATCTCCATAACTTTCGCAGCAGAATCTAATATTCTATTTCGGGATACACGCACTTTCTGGCGCTGCAATCTCCCTATTCTCATCTCTCGTTCATTTGTAGAACCACTGCCGTCAGCACCTTGCTGCTGCTGCAAGCGGTTCAATGCACGCGACAACCCAAAGGCAGTTGAATAGAAATACTGTCTCCGGGTCTGAAACGGAAACAAAAACGGGCATGCTGTAGTCAACTGGTAGCACCAAGAGGGAAGACTTCCACTGCACAAAGCAAGCGCGTCCTGGATCTGTCGAGCTAATTTGGGTGTAAGTTTGCTGTTGATGAATTCTTCATGAGAAACCTTTGCAGCAGTTGTATTCAGATCATCCAGACTTGTAATTTTACCCTCTGCAAAACGATCAGAAACGGTTTGGGCTCTTAAGCGAGGGCCAAGCTGATTTAAACCCTCTAATACACGTAACAACGCCAGAACATTATACGTAGAATTGGACTTCTCAAGGTCGCATGGAAGCTTTCCTTGTACGATACTATCCAAAAGAGATGCCCTATACGACTGAGCTTCTACGCTTGCATTAGTAGTAGCAGATTTGGTGGATTTAGATGGTGTGGTAGAACTTGCACCACCAGCAGACAACCTATTCGCTTGGCTGTCCGGCATCTGGTACATGATAGTATATATATCATTTAATCTGCTTCCATCACTGGAGATGAAATCGCTGCCACCGAGCCTGTCATCATCATCTTCGTCTAGCATAAGTTGTCGTTGCACAGCCTGATATATCGTCATATGCCTACTAAGTTGCTTTCCTCCCGCAGTAAACATCAACTTAGAGGACTCATCAGAACTTCGATTCAGGGTACGCCCATGTAGGTCTCTACTTCCCCTGATACCTCTACCACTGGCAGCTCCAAGCCCTGCCATCGCCGCAGCAGCGAAGGAGAGTGCACCCCTAGAACCATAAAGATTCCCAATGCCAGCATCAGTAGAATTAGATCCCCTTGCAGTTGCTGTTCCACTACTTCCTGCCAAAGCTGAATTCATCTGTCGGCCGCTAGGTGCTAGACCGGCTCCCTCATCATCCACTGCGTCTCCCAATTTTACATCATGAACCTTATCAGGGGTGCACATGGGAAGATTGTCATCCAAGACCTGAATTCAAGACCAGATCAATATGAGAAATTGTGGTATAAAGTTCATTATTCTCTTTAGTCAGTTCTAAAAGGAAAGGTGCCAAATAAGGTGAGCTCAATATGGTAAACTTATCTAAGAATACGGAAAGCTAGCAAGCATTATTGCGAAAAGTATCATCTTTCATGTTGTTAGCAAGAGAAATAATTGCGTCTGTAATGTACATACTGGGGAGGGAATACTTACATCCTCATCATCATCATCCTCATCGTCGTCAGAAATGTCTTCCTCTTCAATAACCAAAGCATCATCCATGTCGACGGGGGATATATCCATTTCTTCGTCCTGCAAGCAATATAAGTACGATAGTGCTGCATAAGCAGATCACACCACAAACATAATATAATGTTACACAATAAACAACCATGTAATCCAGAACTTTCTACAGTGACATACCTCAGAGCTGGAGTCTCCGCTAGCTGGTTTCATTAGTGTATCTTTGTCAAGAACAGCTTTCCTTTGAGCACTGCTCCTTGTCTGAGGCCCCTTATCCGGCTGAGCCGGCTTCATAACACCTTTACCTTTAGATGAGCTGGTACCTTTCTCGTGCACAGGTTCTTTCTTTGAGGCATCGCCTATTTTAATTGCAGATCTAGATCTAGAAGAATGACGAGTGGTGGAAGCTGGAGTTGACGAGGATGGTGATGAAACACCAGCACCGCTAGGTAATGTGCCTGGCTCAGTGTTTCCAACAGGCGCTGCTGGCTTCACCCCAGATTCACTGCGTTGAACTCGGGGCCAGAGAAATTCCTCCACTGCTGCTATGCTTGCCAAAGGATCTATGAGAACAATATTGGAGGAGTAATCACGTAGTGCCTTCTCTCCAGGTGCACGGCATAACCGCAACTTCAAAGGATGTGCCAAAGCACTCAATCCAGATGAGAGACGAGCACTTCCACTGAGTGACTTTGAGGGATGGCTAAGGACGACCGGAAAGCGTTCCAGTGAAGACAAAGCATCTTGAAGTTTCTGAATCAAAACAGTCATAGGAGGGATCTTTCCCTCATTACCATCAGAAGGAAGTGCAATTTCTAGAAAAGCTGTGAACCTTCTGAGCCCATCCTGGCGAAGTTTGGGCAAATCAACCTCGGAGATCTTCTCTTTGGAAAAGTATCCATAAGAAAAATAGTTAAGCAATGCTGCTACCACACCACTGCCAATAAACTCAAAAGTTGAGACACCATCTCCTTTGCTTAGCTCGCCAAGTATCTCGGAGATGATACCAATCAAGTATTCTTCTTTGCTAGCAGAAAAATCGCCGAGGCATGGCCCAGAGGCTTTAGATTTCCCCTTTCCTTTCACTTTATGATCATTTGTACCAGCAGTTAGCTTCGTGCAAAGATTCTTCAGATGCAAGAGATCATCTGTAACTCCAACATCAAATTCCCCACCATCAGACGGGAAGTGCTTGTCTTTGAATGCTTTTGCACAGGAGCTAACTGTTTCCCTTAGCATGAAGCTCGCTGTAGGAGATTCCATGGAATTATGGTTTGCACCTATACTAGCTGACACAGAATTCTTAAGCTCTTCCGACTGATTTCCATCAGAATTGGCGTTACTACTTCGCCGTCTATAACGCCTAGATCGTGCAGATCCAGGCACACAGTCATTTTCCTGATCAGTAGAAGCATGAGAACTAGGTTTACCAACCAAGACAAGTTGATCTACAGCATGAACCACCCCTTCCCTCACAAACACTTTCGAGAAAGTTTCAGGAAGTTTTTCCATCAGAATTTCTGCAACTTGTAGAGCAGGAACCAAGACTTGTGGATCTTTCCATGCCAAGACACTAGCCAAGAAGCTACATAGGAAAAATAATGTAAGAAGTTGCGCCATGTGATACCTAATTTAAAACATAACCAGCATACCTCGATATATTTGTGTCACCAATTAGAGATTGAATCATTTCTGGAGTGCTGAAATACATCAACTTTGCGATAACTGAGAGACATTTATGACGAATAGTACCATTGACACTAGAACCATAGATCTGTAGGAAAGAAAACAAGGGTAATTAGACATACAGGAGGTTGTATGAACACTAACTTGTAGCAACTGCAACAAAAAATTACCTGCACTAAAACTGGAAGAAGATCCAATCCAAATTGCTGCAGAAGTTCGGGTTGATCACTAAGTAATTTTTCTCTAGGTGAAACTTTGGGAGAATCTTCTTGTTTTCCTGAAGTACTTGGAGAAGACTTTTTTTGGCCTGAACCTTTCACTAACGCGTTTGCGCTAGTAGGAAGGGAGATACTTCCTTCTGGCAGTGGAGGGAGGAGCTCGTTCGCTAGGTTGACTATCTCAAAAATCTAAGATGCAAAACAAGAGTTATAATTCGGAAACAAAAGACCTCACATGATCATGTTCAAGAATATATTCAAGAATTAGCGAGTCATGGGATAAAAAAAGTTAAATAAACAAGACCGAGCACACTGATGAAGCGCTAAGCACTTTTATCTATACCACTTCTAACACCATACCAGAAAACAAGCATATGAAAGTTGAGCCATCGGTTACAACATAAATAAAGCTCAAAATACATGTACATAGATTATCATTGAGCTGAGTGTTACAAAAAAAAAAAGATTATCATTGAACTGAATAGACAAAACTCCTAAATGCAAGTGATCCATTTAAATGCAAGTGATCTATTTGAAGGTGTGTCCCCTAAGCATCTCACTCAACACACAATTTATGTTGATGATCTATTTAAAGGTGTGTCCCCTAAACAAAACACTTTTTACTGAATAGACTTTATCAGGAATTGAACAAAATAAAGTCTGTGATGTCAAAAAGTAAATCCGTACCTGATCTGCAGGCCTGCTCAGTGCTGGGGATATAGATGCATTAGCAGAGACACCGGAACCCGACAGAATATCCTTAAGAATGCTACTAATACCGAGAAGAAGTAATGTCCTGCACCCAAGAGGTGAACCGCTCGCACAGGTGGAAAGTAATCGGATTAATCCCTGTGAAAATATGATGAAAATGTCATCCTATGAATAACGAAATATAGAAAACACAAAAGAATTAACTCATACCGTGTATGTTGAAACACCGAGAGATGCTTGCCCACCTCCCGAGTTGCTAGCGGATATAAGAGTCGCAGCTTGAGTCACCAGGCCATGGTTGCATAATTCATCTAATTTATCAGGGGACGATGCAAATGCTTCGGCAATCCGAGTCAAACAGATAGAAGCATATTCCAAAACCTGCCACCGTACGAACATACTATGAAGGAAACTGGGGCAAGAGCAGAACTAGATAATACCACATTATAGCAAAAAAAAAGGGATCGTTTACCTTCGCATCATGATACTGAAGTAGGTTTGTCAGTACCGGTACAGCTTCCATAACATAATCAGATGCATCAGAAGGTAACTTCTTGCACATATTTGCAGCGGTAGATACTGCTACACGCTACAAAAAGTAAAAAAAAAAGTGCATTAGATAAACGAGTATGGAAAGCATTAAAGAAAAGTTACAAAATTACCCACCTGGACACCGGTGGAGAAGAAATCCAGATATGATAGCACTGCCATAAGAGCACCAGCACGCAAACAGGCCGTTGGGTGTTCCTGAGATATCTTTTTGAGAGCTTGCAGAGACTGTTGTAAATCACATGAAGAATAAAATCAAATTTCAAATTTCGTCCTAAGTAAACTAAAATATTGGATATGTACGTGTAGAAACTGCAGCATAAAACATTCCACAATATATATTCAGCAAAAAAATTCAAGAATTGTTAGGAAATCGAACCTGCTCGGCCAAGTCCATGTATTCTATTGTCAACAATCTGGCGACAAAGCACGAAACAGCCCCGTAATGAACAACAGCAGCACAAGAAGACGGCAAAACATCACACAGATGAGTAAGAGCCCTGGCAGCAAGAAGCATAATATCCGGATTGCTCTCATGGTTAAGTAGACCAACAAGAACCGGGACGAAGGAATCAACAGAGAAGGTGCTCAGGGAGTCTTCGGTCCCAATAGATAACATCTCGCACAGCTGCGTCAAAGCCTCGACCTGCTTTCCCTCTTCTCCTTCAGAGCGCAAGCCAGCGAGTACCTTCTTCATCCTCCCATTCAAGTGAGAAGACGAACCTGAGCCAATACCTGAAGAAGGAAGCAAGTCATCAAGTCCAGCTCCAAGCTTCCTCAGCAACCCTTGTAACGCACTGCTGGCTGAGCTCATGTTGGGATGCATGAATCCCCCGTTGCCATCCTCACTATCATTGTCGTCGTCCTCGTCAGCGGCGGCGGCAGCAGCAGCTGCAGCGTCCATGTTGAGCTGTTGCCTAGCTCTGTCTCTTTCTCTATCCCTAATCCTAACCTCATGCTCCTTCTCTTTTCCCTTATCAGAGTTAGTATTATCGTTTCCCCTGTTACCTCGTCCTCCGCCGCGGTGGAATCCAGAAGACTCGGTGGATGTGTCCATGGGAGTAACGGCGACTGTAGCGGTGGTAGAGCGAGAAGAACGAGAGCGGGTGGAGGAGGAAGGTGCAGTAGCGGCGGCTGAAGATGAAGAGGGAGACGAGAGGCGAGCGCGTTTGCTGCGAGTGGTGGGACCTGAGGAAGGAGGAGGAGGAGGAGAGGAAGAAGAAGAAGATGGGGCAGTTGAGGTCGCCTCCGCACGCTTGCGGCTCCGAGTTTCCATACAAAGGAAGAAACCCCCCACACGAGTCTCTCTTATTCAGAGAGATTCCGATCGCATCTCAACTGATCCAGAAACCGATCGGATTAAGCTCGCTCGAAACCCTAATTTGCTAGCGAGATCGATCGGAGCTAGAGAGAAACAAACCTATTGACGAACGAATTCGAAATCAACACGAAAGAGATCGAAATCGAGAGAGGGAGGAAGGAGGATCTTGATTTCTTTCGAGATTAGAAAACCCTAAATCGAGTAATGAGAGAAGAAAGGGATGAAAAGGGCTTTTGCGCAAAATATATATATTCAAGCGAAGCGAATACGATGCCGTTTTCCTCCGTCCAGCTTTTCGGACAAGAACTGACACGGGGATCCCCGCTACGTGTGATTCGTTTACTCCATTAAGCTTTATACGGTGTCGTTTTACACTTTATCATGGGCTGGACAGATGGAAACAAAATAAGCCCAAGATATAAGTTTGGGCCCAACCATCAGCTATAGATATATGCAAGCTTGCACGGGTTTAAGCCCCCACTATGGAGGGGTTCGCTTTCTTATACTTTGAACTCTACCTTCTCACTACTATCCATGGTATATATCAAACACATTACAATTAGTCATACACAAAAACAAAATACAAATATATTCTTCTTTTATGATTGTAGTAAGGAAAAACTAGGGTTTGTCAAGAAAATAAATATGATAATAAAATCTATCTATCTACTTATTTAATGAATCTACTCAATGAAATGCATGTGATCTATGCAGTGCCGTGCGAAGGGTTTTAAGGGCCTAAGGCAAGTTTAAAAAAAAAAATTACATACAACTATAAAAAAAAAAAATTTCTAATACGATATATCACCTTCGCGAAATACATAAGTTTAACACTTACAAAAATAAGTTTATTACGTAAATATGCAATGTTATGTCCTATAAAAAAAATATATGGATTTAGAAATTGAGTTATTCGATTCTCATAGAAAGTTTTTTTTAGAAAGAAATTTAACCAACTAAACTAGAATTTTTTTTAAATTTTGGGACCCTAAAAATGTAATATTATTCGGGGGCCTAAGGCGAATGCCTTTTTCAATACACTGTAGGCACGCCTCTGGATCTATGCAAAGATACAAATTTATTCTTCTTTTTTTCTTTAGCCATCACACGCTAATTTAAAAACTAAATGTAGAAATTTTGGTTGTTTGGGTTTGAGTTTGTTAATTGGATGAAGACATATATAAATTATTTTACATTTTTTTTTAAAAAAAAACATGACATTATATAATACATTAGTTCTTTTATATGCCCTTGTTTGGAACTTACAGATTTTTTTAATATATATATATATATATATTTTTTAATTAATTTAACCCGAAAAATAGAAATTACTATTCATTTATAAATCCAATTTGAACAAAAGTTCCCAAGACAATTTATTACATTCTAGGTAGATAGTTTCTGATGAACTCCTTCAACTTGTAAATGTCACTGTCAATGAAGCCCAACGAACAATAGAAGTATAGGTTTCAAGGGCCCTTACTGAGGGTGAGGGTCACACAACCGAGCTGTACACACCTCTATGTCGTAACACACATAACCAAATACGGTTTGAATGCACCGCCACCACCAGACCAGAGAGACTCCAATAACATGCAAAGACAATCAAAGTGCGCACCGCTGCAAAACATCAAGGTAGCTTCGACGACGCCTGGGACGTGAACAAATATCAAATGTTGATACATAGTTAATCAATAACTCTCTGAAACCGTCTCCATATTTGTGACCACAGACAACTGAAATTCAAAAATTGAGCTAAAATACCCTAAATCGGTGTCAACAGAGCAAGGGAACCCGAAAAACACCTGAAAAAACACATCTGGAATGAAAGCCTTTACTGAACACCCACGAATGAGCCGGAAAGGAGGCATAACCGAAAAGGTCTGAAGTGATGCCGTGAATAAATAGATGAAGACCATAGACGACCTCCAAAACCGCTGTAGATCTAGCGGATCCAACTTTCGAGATCATAAAACGCGAGACTTGAAAGAGCCTAATGCCATCTCCTCCTGCACACGAATCTCTTTTCTCACCTCCAGCCTCCAGGGAGTGAAACCACCGGAACTTACAGATTGGTTTGCGTTAGGGTATTAATTACCCGACCGTTTTATCAAAACCATGACACTGCTTACTAGTCACTTTGATAGCCACCCACTCATAAATGTGCTATAGTTGCATGAAGTTAAAAGTGAACCACATCAAAGAAAACTTGAATATGGTGAAATCGGCTATCAATCATATAAACTGCATGCATGCCTTTGTATATTTTACCCACGTCTTTATGGTATGACCTTCTTTTGCCCTATTGTTCGAACTATTTGGTAATCAAAGTATGGTTTTGCTTCAAATTGTCACATATGTGGCTTTAGGGGGTGGATAAAATTGATAAGATTCTTTTCGTGCTATAAATTGGATTCTTTGACCAAATATATAGATTGCACCAAATCTGGTTTACCTGTTATGCTTAAAATTAAATCGCATCTCCACCGAAACTGTCATAAATTGATTTACATTGCCTTGATTTAAAGTGTGTTTGATCTTCTTTTGTATAACTGTGTTTGAATAACATATTTCATCACCGTTGTTGAATTTGGAGATAAATAATCAAAGGCTCGGCAATGATGAAAACTCAACTGAAAAAGAGTAGCTAGGCACACAATTAAATACCTTCACATTTATCTTTTTTTTTTCCGTCTTAATAATTTAATTAAAAGGCCCAAAGTCCAAACTGAAACCATTACAAAAGCCCAAACAGGCCGGGCCAAATAACACCAGACCACCTAGCCTTCGGCCCAAACAAACCGGGCCTTGAGCCCACACCCAAACGCCCAAAGACAGGAAACCCTAAATCCCGCGGCACACCCAACGACGGCGGCGCTGCCCCATCCCCAACTAACCACCGCGCTAGCTTCAAGTCGCATGGGATCTATCATCGGAGAGCATCAGCCCCATCGCGATCTCGTCCGTATCCCATGCCGACTGATCCAACCACCCTTAAACACGATCTGCGCAGTCACAAGAGAACCGTCTACCATTGACCCAGCACCCCCGACATTCACGAGTCGTTTCAGGTGAGAGATCAAGAGGCGGAAGAGCTTTGAAGCATTGATTAACAGACTACACAGAGGAGGAAGAGCTAGAAAAAAAACCTACAAAGACTAAAGCGAAGATAAAGGACCAAAGCCGAGAAGAACGATACTAACTAAGCTACCGCCTTCCGGGAACAGGAGCCGGCGATGACGGTGCTAAAGGAGCCACCGTCTCCCAGAAACAAAGGCCGGCGGTCGTAGAGCTGAAAGAGCCTCTACTCCCCGGAAACTGAACCTGAAATCACGAGCCTGCCGCTACGAGTAACCGTTCTTCACCCCTCACCACGGAACCAGAGAAAGCAGCATCACCGCCGTATGGAGCACCGTACGAGCCGAGCCCTTCTTGGCGCAATACCCCAACCCAGATCCGTTAGCATGTCGGGAGAATCGGTAGATCGAAGCCCACAGCAGAGATCCTTGACTAAACCGAAAAAAGATGAACCACCGACGCCGGCACGCGCGCGGACGCGCCACCGGGCGTCGGGGACACCGACACTTTTTCTCTCTCGCTTCTCTCTTCTTTTTCTCTCTTGTTCTCTCCCGTTTTTTTAAAAATCTTTTTCGACCTTCACATTTATCTACACTTGGTTGATATGGACCTCTCTATATTATATCCAATCTTCTACGTATTTGTATAAGTAGATATGTGTGACTGTGACCATATTTATGTATTATACTATTATTAATCCCCCACCGTCACCAAGCAATAAGCATTCAACTTTTTTTCACGTATTCGCAACGGAAACCGATCATAGTAATATCTTGCATTCTTACTCTGCTAAAATTAAATTCCTACAGTAGTTTATAATATAACTGTTACGAGCTCTTTTCGGTTTTCAACTAAATCTATCTCAAGATAAAGGTGGTCATATATAACATAAATACGCAATGTTAAAATTAAAATATGAATCCATCATTAAAACAATTGAAAATAAAAAAGTGGAAGGTGAACCAAACCCCACTTCCCCAACCGCATACGGACTTAAAAATAGGATATAACCATCCAACTCTTAAACATATCACTTACGCCAAGAAAATGACAAAATTGTTAGCAGTACTATATATCATTATAGCGCATCTATAGTATACTCGTTATTTCACACATCGCTATTTCGTCCACATCATTTACAATCCCATTAGGCCATTATTACTAATAAAAAATGTTATTCTACTACATATATGCATAAAGAATAATTCAGCAGAACTATGTAAACGATGATGTTTAAAAAGCTCCTTGCGTGTAGTGTTTATGTATTTGTTTTTTCATAAAACAATACTAGCTAATTGGTCTATTTTGGTACAACTTGCTAGTTGGCCTATTTTAATATATTGTAAAGAAAACAGATCAAGAAAATCAATTAATTAGGGTAATTGGTGAACGTTAAAAGTGAATCTGGATTTTGATGATTTTATTCAAATGTAAATGAATAGAGCTTCTGTTTCTGATTTGAAGAATCTCTGCCCCTAGCTGAGAATCTAACATTCTAGAAGAGCGCCATCATCATGCATGAGGTGAGTGATTGTAGACCAATAGACTTTAAAAATTGAAGTTCAACAACTTTCTCTCTTTTTCGTTTTTTCCATCTCAATTCAATAAACCATTATTATTTTAAAAGTCTTCTCAAAATTTCCACCTAACTTACCAAATTTCACAATTTAGTTCCACTTTTGTCTAAAGTATATATGGGTACGCATACATACACACAATAAAATTAATGTACTATTCTACTAACTACTGTAATCGTTCAACTTTTTTTTCTTACATAGTCACATGTGTTACAAAAATACGATGGAAACAATTAATTTTCCAACTTTTCATGTTCTACAAAAGGTAAAAGTGATATATACGACTAGTGGTATTATATCCAGTCCAGACTGTACAGTTGGTGGTTAAAACTGTTTCTAAAATATTTGTTAAGTCTTGGTTTACAAGTCTCGAATATTTTTAAAAAGTTAGTTGGATTAGAAAACCATTCTAAGCCAAGGTTCTAGAAGGCACATTCTTATGTCCAAAAGATTTATATCTAAACATGTTTATATATGTATATTCTGTTTTGGTGGTTTTCTTATAAAGAAAATATGTTGGTGGTTATTGTTGTATATTGTTTTAAACTTTTTGCATACATATAAAAGAAACATGACCATGATCACAAATATGCTAAACACGAAGTGCTTGTCATCTGAGATAAAATTTAGAACCAACCATATATTTCTATAATATCGGATCCGTGGCGCAATGGTAGCGCGTCTGACTCCAGATCAAATGGTTGCGTGTTTTATTCACGTCCGGTTCAAAACCCCGGTTTATACATGATCCTAACATTTTTTTCATCAAAAAAAAAATATTTCTATAAGTTATACCATGCCCACATAATTAGTTACTTGATAGTGCTTTAATTTGTGTTAGCGAGTAATTGTATTAGGGTTTCTAAGATCTATGTAGATTATTAAAAACAATAATTAACAGAGTGCAGTCTATACACCCAGTACAAACCTCACCGCCTACAGTTGACCTGCACTTGTTCAAAATCACTCATTAACTTTTTACCTACTCCCACAACTTAATTGCCCTCCTCTTCATTATTGCTACCAAATTTATTTTAAGAATCCACTTTTTTTTTATCAAAAGAATCCACTTTCTTATTTATATTATGATAAATTTTATTAGGGGCGATACCTGGCGGTAAAGGCCATTCCCAAACTTTCAGTTTACCGAATTTCGGATTTTGTATGTTTAATTGAATTTTCTTCTTTCCTACTTTTATTACAAGCTTGATCATGCAATTAAAACGTGCAAACATTGGTAAGACTTACCTGATGTACTAATTAAATCGGTCGAAGTTAAAGTTTGATTTGTCAACACTAATACTATGTCAGTCGAAGAATTTAGATGATATTAATATCTTTTTCTTTTAAATGTTTGTTCTATGAAAGAGATCAAAATTGCTGTAAATGCAAGGAAAAATAACAAAATTGTTAAAACATTTTGTAAATATGTATTACTAGCGATTTAATACGATACTTTTCTTTGGTTAATGTATTGCGGCAATAAAATATTAAATTGTTGTCACTTGTCATTTTTATTAGAAATTTTTTTTTTCTAAAGACCATGATGCCATATATGTCAAGCTCTCACTTATTGTACCAAAACGAAAGGCCACCATACACTACCCATTCAAATCCATCCCACCAACTCACATCTAGAAGCAATTATAAAGTTCAACTCTCTCTCTCTCTACCTCTACGCCTCTATCATCTAGAAGCAATTGTATACAATCTATGTATATGTATCGCTCTACAGCTTTAAGTCAAAACCTTATATAAACTATACACCAAAGCTTTGAACCTTCAACCAAACCCAAAATCCAAGTGCCCCACCAAATGCCTTAATCATCTTCCACTACAAAAAAAAAAACAAGTTAGTCCCTTTTAGCCAAAACCCTCGCTAAAAGCCAATTCCCAGTATACATATAAAGTAACATAAACACACTTGATTAATTCATACCTCTTTATATTTATATATGCAAGATTTTCATATCAAGAAATAATAAGATCTAAACACAGAAAACAGAAAGAAAAAGTATGGGAAGGTCACCATGTTGTGAGAAAGCTCACACAAACAAAGGAGCATGGACGAAAGAAGAGGACGAGAGGCTCACAGCATACATCAAAGCTCATGGCGAAGGCTGCTGGAGATCTCTCCCCAAAGCCGCCGGCCTTCTTCGGTGTGGCAAAAGCTGCCGTCTCCGGTGGATCAACTATCTCCGGCCTGACCTAAAGCGTGGAAACTTCACCGAGGACGAGGACGAGCTCATCATCAAGCTCCATAGCCTTCTTGGAAACAAGTGAGTACTTATAGTCTATAGGGACTTTCTTTTTAAAATTTCATGCAAATAAAAAGAAGCTTGAACTTTTGATGCTAAACTTGTATCTATATATATATATATATATTATTCTTGTTTTTATTTTTTCAAAACTAATATATTATTCTTGTTGTAGATGGTCGCTTATTGCCGGGAGATTACCGGGAAGAACAGATAACGAGATAAAGAATTATTGGAACACACATATACGAAGAAAGCTTATAAACAGAGGGATTGATCCAACGACTCATAGACCAGTCCAAGAATCATCATCAGCTTCTCAAGATTCTAAACCTACACAACTAATAGAAGCAATAACGAGTAACAACACCATTAACATATCTTTCACTTCTACTCCAAAGATGGAAAGCACAAGCTGTTTTCAAGTAAAACCAGAGAAAATCTCAATGCTTACGTTCAAAGAGGAAAAAGACGAGTTCCTAACTGAAGAGAAGTTGCCAGATTTGAATCTTGAGCTCAGAATCAGTCTTCCTGATGTTGTTGAGGGAAAGTCAACAAGGGCCCGTTGTTTCCGGTGCAGTTTAGGGATGATAAACGGCATGGAGTGCAGATGCGGAAGCATAAGATGCGATGTAGTTGGAGGTAGCAGCGGCAGTACTGGCAATGGGGGTGACATCAGCCACGGATTCGATTTCTTAGGGTTGGCAACGAAAGAGACTACTACTACTTCTCTTTTAGGTTTTCGAAGCTTGGAGATGATATAATATTAATGTCAAATTATGCCAAGTGCGTAACTGTACAAACTTTTTTTGCCTATAGAATTATTTTTAAGGTACACTATTATTATTCATCATTCACTCTGTATGAATTTTTTTACTGTTGGATTTTAAACTACACATAGAACATATTTCTTACTCAACAATTTTCTTATATCGAAATTTTTCATTGCAAAAATATTAAAAATGTACCTGTTCCAGGAATTATGTGTGATAAAATTTTTCCATATATAGAGAAACCAACATAGTTTGAGTTAGTAATTTTAAGTGCTTAAACAAACCTATAAGGAGTGTAGATTATCGAACTATTTTCAACGAGAATAGAAAGAAAAAAATCGTATTATACAATTGGTAAGATAAAATTTCTTGTGGTTGAGATTAGTTTATGCAGTTAGAGGTTGGTTGCCTAAAAAGCCTCATTATCCAATGTTGGAGATAAGCCAAATCAGGAGAAAAGATTATAAGTATATGGTTTCCGCATATAATAGTCAGATTACAAAGAGATGATATCTTTTCATTTAAGCTCTCTAACAAAAGATATATATATATATATATATATATATATATATATATATATATATATGAAGAATGTGAAATGGAAATAAATCCAACCGATTCATGACAGATGGAGAGTGAGGCTTGTAGATAAGTTGTAGGAGCAACATTAATATTAGATATAAAAAAGGAAAATAACATAAATGAAGGAAGCAACAACCAAACCAATAGACCCTTTCTTCTACCAAACTCTATTTATTTCTCACTACCCATCTTCCTACCAACCTATATACCAACCATTCATCATCTTTTGTCCACTTGCGATGCATATAGACATATTAATACATTTTTCACAATTCCACATGCATGCATACACATGCAATATACCCTGCTGCTCATATATGCATGCATACAAACTGCTTGAATTTAGAAAGTCGTGACTCGTAGTAAAGTAAAACATTTTTCTATCATAAGATGCTTATTAGACCGGTGTTGGATATGTTCGTTAAACTCCCAAAACTTTTGAAGAAGTCCTCTACTATATCTCAAATCCCAAAATAATAGATACAACTATTTTTCATTATTATATATTGATTACGTGATCAGTAAGTTGCTAGCAATACTAATTGCGATGACTTTACTTGCACCGGGGATTAAGCATGGTATACATCATTCTGTTGAAGAGACGAACTGAATAATGATGGTATGAAGTCTAAAATTACCTCTACTCTAACCAAATTTTAAATGTCTTTTTTAGTATTTGATATGGAAATTTTTCGTTTTGAGTGATCCCATTTCGAAAGTTTGGATTATCAATGCACATTCGATAGGATATTTTGGAAATGAGAGGGATGGAAGAGAAGAGTGGCGAGAACTGAGGATAAGGAGAAAAAGGAAAAGGACAAAAAGCCAAAAGATGACCACACAAGTGAGGAAGACAGACGCACCTGCCTCCTCTTCTTCTTTCTAAAAGCATTTATTTAATTTTGATATTAATTTGTTATATTTCAAACCAGCTTTTTCAAAGATGTTAGGTAGATGCATTTAGAAGCTTCCGTTAGATTTTTATTTTATTTCTTATATTACGTAGTTTTCCTTTTTAATATTGTAGCTGTGAGTCTTGCGACTCCTTTTGTCTTTTCCCTACCTTGCTCTATTAAGGGAAAAATAAAAATTTGTAAATTTTTATTGCCGTAAAAATGGTTGGCCCGGTCCCTTGAGTGTCTTAAAACTCGGCTTCATACTTCCTTATCCCATATGTTTGCGACCTTACTCTCTTCTAATAGTGTTCCATCAAAAATTTGTATGCCATGTGTGTTACCTTGAGTGAATTTGTATTTTTAACTTGCGATTTTATCTGTTTAGTAACTGGTTTTTTTTTTTGCGCCTAGACCGAACTACCGAAATGATTCAACGATTCGTCCAGGGGTTCATGACTTGCCAAGGCAGACACGACTGGACTTGTATTTCTTGACCAACATTTAACATTAATGAAAAAGCGTGAGAACAAACAAGGTCATAAAGGCAGAGATTAATAAGAGAGTTCTTCTTCAGTCTCATATGATCTCTCTATCATACCAAACCAAACAAAAGAGAGGCATTTTATTGAGAGCCATGATGATACGTCTGTCTCCTTCTTCACTTCTTCTCATCCTCACCTTTGCTGTTACTCTCTTCCTCGTTACGCTGCAAATTTTAACATAATACATTATCACGGTGTATCTTCATTATCAACCAAGAAAACTTGTTCAAACCAATGCAAGACGCACCTTTGATTCGTCTGGCAGAGACGCTAGCAGCGCTTGAACCGCTGGATCATTTGGATCCACCCCTGGAAGCTGTGTATTGACAAACAGTTAGGACCAATCTACTTTTCCCTTTCGCTTTGCTTGTAAAAATTCAGACGTTTAATTAAGTAAAAGCTTACCGATGAGAGAACAGATGATATGAAAGCTTGATCTCCTAAGAGGTTTCCAGCACCCGTAGCTTCACCTGACTCTTCCCCACTCATTGACATTTGCAGCGCTGCACATGGACCAGATTCAAACATAAGGGTCTTGTCTTTACTCAAAACACCCAAAGCAATAAAAATTTATCTTCTAATTGTCACATTTACAAGCGAAGGCTACTTTTCATAGACCACTAATATGATTTTACTACAAAGCTCTACTCACCTAAAGCCAAATCCTGGTCCTCATCCGCCGCTTCTGACATGTTTACATCACCTACGGACATAGCAATTGCCTGGTCTAGCAATGCGTTGTCCTCATCCTGCCACAAATTTTTGATTAATAATAAAGTTGTACGGTAAACAATGCTTGCCTGTGGCTATATAATAATAAAATACTACTAAGAAGGATAGACACACAAAGTGGCTAACGACTAACCATTGGTTCAGCGTTCTTCTCGGTTGTCCTAGCAACCGTCTCCTGTGAGGCCGAAGCTGTATCCCCGTCTTTGTCTTTCTGACCTGCCTCATCGGCTGCCTTCTTAGCAGCAGCCTCTTGCCTTGCTCTCTCCTCCTCCATGGAGACTCGAAGGGCAAGAGCAAGTTCTGGGTCGATATTTGGATCCACACCAAAGTCAAAGTCACCACCCGCTGCAGCTGCAGCAGCTGCCGCAGAAACATACCCACTTGCACCCTCATCACCCGTGAATACAGGTGTGCTGCAAGAAAATTTAAGAGTTAACACATTATAAAGATAACTTCAACTACAGACACAGTGGTAACTGGTAACAAAACACGTATAGATAAAAACAAAGTTCTTTAAAGACTCCAGAGCTCATACAATGCCTTTCTCAAATGTATGAACTGTTCCAATTACAATCTACCTAAAGAAGGAAGAAAACTGATGATACCTGAGAAGCACATCAGAGAGAGCATTGGCCCCAGAAGGAACATGAACAATGTGGCTTCCGTCATTGTTATTGACAGCTGCAAGGAGGGCCTCAAGTTTCTGAGGTTTTTCCTCATCATCATCATCTCCAAAATTGACAATGTCAAGAGAGACACTATTCTTCTTGAGCCTTTTCCCAACAACCTCCAAGGCCTTCTTTTCATACTTGATTGGGCTATAAAAAAGCAACACAAACATCAGATAACTAAACACAAAATAAACAGATAACTATGCATGAACACAAGAAAGTCAGAACCTTCCAGCAAAAACAATAATCCTTTGGCGTTGATTCTTGTTTTGACGATGCTTAAGAGCTAGCTGAGCAATCTGTATCGCAGCCGTTAAGTTAATCTCCCCTCCCACCTCAAGTCCTGAAAAAAAGATGGTTCAAGTTAGCAAAACTGATGTCAAAAAAATTGTTTTCCAATCTCTTTCACTAGACTCACCATGCATACACGCCAAGATTTTGCCAAGATCAGAGGTAGGAGTTGTCAAAACTCTAACTCCTTTCCCAGCCATTGTCAAGATCCCCACTGTATTCTCCGGATTCGACTGCAATTGACAAAACGAAAAAAAAATCCCTAAATTCACAACCAACAGCACAATCGAAAACCCTAATCGAATCAAAGTGTTCAACTTTTTACCTGGGTTTTGGCCCCACAGAGAAGATTAACAGCTTCGGTTTGAGCCTGTAGCCTAGAGGGAGAGTAATCTCCGTTTCGCATCCACTCGGAGTTGTCGATGCAAATCATAGTCGCCTACGGATTAAATCAAACATCCAATCACAGCGAATCAAACAAGGGGAGATCGATGAAGAGATCGAAATCAGAAGCAGATGGAACTAGAAAATCACCTCGAGAACCATCGTGTCGAGAGATAGAGAGAGAAGCTTCTTCGAATTGCGTCGCCGTAGAGAGAAAGTCAGGTAGCTTCTGAGATTTAGACCGATGATAAAGCGCTTGTGCTTCTTAATATTTTACTTTGCTCTTTAAGACCCTTGTATTTTTATGTTTATTTCAGTTTTGCCACAATGACTCGATGGTAACAATTTCACCCCCCATTGTTTTTTTCTGCGCTCAATTATCAACATTTACCAATTTGTGGATATAACATTTCAACCTCATCTTTTTTTTTTTTGTCAACATTTTATTATTAAGCAAACCAAGATATTACATAACTTTGGTTTTTAGTTCTTGCTTCTTTAGCTAGTGCATCTACAACATTTAAAAAAGATCAGGACATAAAGTGAAAAGTGAAATTACAAGCTCTTGATATGTTGTAGATGTCTCGTATCATAGAGGCAGCCTCCGTGACACGCTTACTGATGATGGTTTCTTCAGCATAAAACTGATTTAACTCATCTATTAATTGCTTACAGTCGCTAATAAAAGCGACATTCTCATACCGTAAGCTTTTGATTTGTTGGACTGCCATTAACATTGCCATTACCTCTGTTTCTATAGATGTATTTGTTGGCATGATAGAAGAGGAACCTCTTATCTTTTTGATGCCTTCTTTACTGTGTAAGGACCATCCTATTCCTGCTAGCTCTTGGTTACTCTTCCAAAAAACATCAACTAGGCAATATAAATTTGTTAATGGTGGGAGTACCTCATCGAGATTTTAACTCCTCATTAGAGTTCATCTTTATTGTATGTAAAAAGAACCGAACAATGTTTATTCTAGGTCTGGATATCTAAAAAAACTCTCATAGAAAATTTATAAAAAACCTAGTTAAGTCTAAAATTCATTTATCCAAAAAAACCAAAACCAAAAATAATTGATCCGAATAGATTCGAATGCAGAATCCGAAAAGATCGTTTTAAACAGACCTGATGTTAATAACCGATTCATACCTAACCAAAAACATGAATATCTAAAAGAGAAAAAGACTAGAATAGCATCAAACCAAGTTTTTGTTCCCAAAGTAGCACTCAAGGCTCAAAGTCACAAAAATAGGTTTCATTAATGAAGTAAATATACACTTATACCCCTTGGGTTAACTAATCCAAACCTTAGGGTTTAGAGTTAAGGGGGTGGGGTTTTGGAATTAAGGTTTAAAATTTTATAAAAAATAAATACTAAAATAAAAAATTTATAAAACAGTTTCAAAAATTATTTTTAAACTATAAAAAGAAAATTTGAAAAAAAAATAAAAAAAAATTCAAAAAAATTTTTATAAAAAAAATTATAAAAATTTCGAATCTGAAAACATATAATCTGAAACTATAAAAAAATTTTTTTTTTTTTATTTTTATTTTATTTTTGTTTGTTTATTTAATTTAAACCAAAGATATTAGGAACATTTTATCTTTTAATAAATGTCATTTTTGTGACTTTCTCCTTCTAGTGCTCTTTTTGAGACATAAACTTCAAAAGGTGCTATTATTGACAATTGCCGTATCTAAAACTATGATCATGTGTGTTCTATTTTTACAAAGAACCAACCCAGACCATAATCATATCTAAAACTATGATTATCTTAAACTATAAATCCGGATCGATCTAGTTTTACAAAGAACCAACCTAGACCAAAAAAATTCAAATACTTGGTTGTTCCAAATGACCAAATGTTTTGAAATCCAAGACATGTTAAAGAATTAGAATGTTTTGAAATCCAAGACATGTTAAAGAATTAAGTAATCTAACGATCAATAATCCAGATCATAATTGATCCGATCATAACTAAGCAATTTAAATCCGAAAAATAACCAATCCGAATATCGATGCCTTGTTTATTTCTAAAACTCTGTTTTTATTCAAAATTATCCCACAGCGTCAAAATATAATCCCCAGGAATACAAACGATAATTCACCAGATCCACTCTACTCAGGAATTTACAATGGTGAAAAACAAATGTAAAAAAAAAACAAAAACAAGCAGAGACATTGGGATCATCTTCTCCTATGCATTAAGAGCATTTGGGATGAGCGCAGATCTTGTGCTTCTGCTGATAGGCAAGTGAACATACACCTCGTGAACTTCCTGCTTACACACATCTCCCTTGTCTCGATCAATCGCGTAACATACATAGATCGTGTCTATCACATTATCAAGAACATGTACAAAGAAAGCCAAGACCACTGTCAGTAATAGCCACGCCAAGATAGCCACCAAGTACGAATCTACACCCAAGCTGCTCACTCCTCTCAGTACAGCCCATGTCTGTTTTTCACAACATAACACACCAAAATTAGTAACTCAAAGGTTTGGTTAGTGAGAAGATGCACAAGTTGTCTTATACTCACCGCGACCGCATAAGCAGCTGAGAGGACAAAAACTATTCCGGTTAGGATCCTAGTGGAAACAGTTTCCACAAAAACAGCTGAGAGCAGGTTCCGTCTTAACAGCTCGTAAGTCATTTTGGCAGAGGTGCAATAAGACTCGCCAGTTATCGCAGCAAAGTTGATGGTGAACTTGTTGAGATAGTCAAAAGCTCCAAGCAAGGCATTTGCACAGCAACGAAGAGCAAAGTTCACTATCCCTTGTGGATTCTCTTCTCTCGCGTTGTCCACAATGGCTCGGACAACACGAACAACCCCTACGAGGATCCCCGAGAGACATATCGTACCAAAGGATTGACCAAACGCGTTCCTGAAAGAGAGAGACAGAGATGTCAAACACTGCACATAAACTAAAGGAATCAAAGGGGGAATCACAATCACAATCACAAATCACCTCAAAGAGCTCCGTATGCATTTCTTAGGCATTGAGTCTTCCTTGGAGAAATACCACTGAGCAATAGCTCCACTGATAACATACACTTGCATCTCCACCATTACAGCAAGAGACCAAATCATAGTTATGATTGCAAGAGCGTAGTAAGCAGGAACCCACGAATCTTCCTTCCACTCACAAACATACTCATCACCATCCACCTCCCTCGGCACAAACTCGCCGTTAAACCTAGCAAACACCAAGAACACCACAATCGGCGCGTAGTACACAACCAACCCGAGGATCAACAACGGCAACACAACAAAAAGCTTCAAGTTTTTAGACAGTGCATCCGACGCAACACCGATGATCTGAATCGTCAGCTCGATTCTATGCCAGTTCGCTACAATGATCCAGACAATGACCCCCACGATCAAGAAAACAAACACTAGGAGAAGGACTCTGTAAGCTAGAGGGAGTGCGTCGCTACAAGAGGAGCTAAGAGTACAAGCGACGAACCAGTAAACATTGAAGAAGATCGGGAACAGGACAAAGAGAGGCAAACAAGCGTAAACTATCTGCTTAGTGTAGTGTTTGAGCAAAAGCAGGACAAGAAAACAAAACGGCGCGCTTAAGATTAGCGTTACAACAAGGGTCCAGATCAAATCCTTCTCAAAGACCGGATCCGACCAATAACTATTCGAAAACCTCGTAAAGGTGGAGACTTTGAGGCAAGAGGTGGAGGCGAGATCGTAGGAGAAGGAAGAGGAGTCGCCGTAATCAGTATTCCTATGGAAGACGGAGAAGACGCCGAAGCCGAAGGTGGAGAAGACGAAGAGGTCGAAGAGGAGGAGGAAAGCGACGTCTTTGAAAGGTCTAGGACCGAAGTTGTAAGAGATCTGGAGGAACTGTGTCGGGTCGGATTCGGGATCGCTACTTCGACGCGGGGAATCGAGAGCTGACGTGGAGGGTTTGGAGAGAAGAGGGGAGGAGGAGGAGGAGATCGCGGCGAATTTGGTGGGGTCGCCGTCGTCAGCAGCCATGGTGTCGGAGATGGGGAGAGAGAGAGGAGAAAGCTCAGCCTCTCTGGAGGAGAAGGATTGAGCTAAAAAGTGGAGAAGGTGACAGTAGTAGCAGAAGACGACGAGACTTTAATTATCATTTGCGGTTAATCACAGTTAATTAGTAACTACGGCCACCGCCCAAGCGGCGAAGCGAAGATGATCGCCACCAGAAATTCTAAAAAAAAAAATTTAAAGATAATTACGTTTTAGACCGTCCAAAAAGTTATGTAATGAAAATGACTTTTTATTACATAAGTGTTATCTTTAGTCGCACTTAAATATTTTTAGTGTCTCTTTAGTCTTTACAACATTATTGCTAAAGGAAAATACATGAAGAAAACATTAAATAATGTATAGATCCTCGACCCAAAAAAATAATATATAGATCAGATCCTTTGAGTCTTTGACCAGGGATAAATAATTTCAGACTCCATGTGTTTGAAACGGGCTTAAAGGAAAAATAATTAAAATAATTATTTGAGACCATTGGGCTTAATGAGACCGAGCCCATTAAAGCCCAAAGCGTCGCATGCGAGAGGAAAATGGTCCCTGGGGACTGGACTACAAGAGCGTGCACTTCAATTTTGCAGGCGTAAGTTTTTTTATACACACACACAAAACAAAAGGGTACGAAATGGGTTAATAACTTGTAGTGAAAGCATACTCCCGTGGGGGAAAGAAAGTACTAAAGTAGCTGAACAATCAAATATATAAAAGCACGAGTTCACATGAAGCACTTTGCACAGAACCCACCCACTTCGCGTATAACAACATCGTCACGTGAACTCACTAAATAGGTTACTGTGTGCTCTGTCATATTGTGTTCCCTCTCTGAATCAAACTCTTCCCAATTAGGGAATGGTGTAACCACCTTCATCCAATCATATCGGGACACACACTTGGTTTCATCGATCCCCCTCATCTCTCTCTCTCTCTCCTTTTCCCTTTCAAATCTCAGGATTTTTTTGTGTTCTTGCTCTGAATCATGAAACATTCTTCCATCATTGGTTTCATTTTTTGTGCCATTTATTCGCTCCTCGCCGCTTTCATACTTGTTTCTTCGTCAAATGGTACTTATGATCCTACACCATATTATATACAAGACTTTTTAGCTTGATAGATTGATCTTCATGTGCAGATGGACCTTTCTACGATTCTACTGCCTATACAGAGGTTTTAAGCTTTGGATTGTTACATTTATTTAATATTGTAAACTAATCGTTCATATGTTGAATTATGTAAATACTGATTTCTGAAAAAAACACAACCGAAATGAGCAGTGTAGAGCAGAACCAGAGAAACCACTTTACAATGGAGGGATGCTGAAAGGCGAAGAAGCTTCTGGGTCAGGCAGAGACACTCTCAGAAGCGTTGGTGCTAGCTACACACCAGCTTACATATTGCACAATCTCACGCAAAACACCATCTATTGCTTCTCCAGTTAAGTATCATTTCCCTTCTGATATAAAAATAACTCAATGTAACCATCATCTGATTGGTTTGAGACTACTGAAAAATAAAATACAGTTTGGGTGAAGATAGAGGCTGGTTCTGCGTCAACAGCTCGTGTAAGAGCAAAGTTGAGATCAGACAACGCCACCTTAAACTGCGTAGGTTCTGTATCTGCAAAACAAGGTTGCTGGTCTTTCCTCAAAGGCGGCTTCCTTCTTGACTCTCCTTCCCAACTATCCATACTCTTCTTTGAGGTCTATTCCATATACATTAATGCTCAAAAGATTTGGTTACATAATCAAACTTAAATGTTAAAAAAATTCCTAATAATGCAGACAACAAACGACGATGGTAAAACCCAATTAGAAGTGGCGAGTGCATCGCTTCAGCCCTTCACGCAGGATCAATGGAAGAACAACCAAGATTACTTCATTAACACTGTAAAATACAAAACAAGACTTTCTACTATAGAAAATATCTGAAATTTTTTGACAATCTTTATGTGAAAACTTATTTTCAGGCGAGAAAAAGAGCAGTGACAATTCACGTGGCCGGAGAAAACGGAGAGAGCGCTGAAGGAGCAGTGGTGAACGTAGAGCAGATCGCTAAAGACTTCCCCATTGGATCAGCTATCTCCAAAACAATCCTCGGAAACATCCCTTACCAAGTAAGCCACTTCCATAACAATTCATGCAAATGCGACGTTACATTATTGCATCAGCTACACTTCCATAACAATTCATGCAACGTTACATATTATTTGGTTTATCTCGTAGGAGTGGTTCGTGAAGAGATTCGACGCGACTGTCTTCGAGAACGAGCTTAAATGGTACGCAACGGAGCCCCATCAAGGCAAGCTAAACTACACATTCGCGGATCAGATGATGAGTTTCGTCAGAGCTAATAGAATCATCGCTCGTGGCCACAACATCTTCTGGGAAGATCCCAAATACACTCCCGACTGGGTTCGTAATCTAACCGGGGAAGATCTCCGGTCCGCGGTTAACCAGCGTATAACGAGCCTTATGACTCGTTACAGAGGAGAGTTTGTGCACTGGGACGTGAGCAACGAGATGCTTCACTTCGACTTCTACGAAAGCCGGTTGGGGAAGAACGCTTCGTACGAGTTATTCGCGGCGGCGCGTGAGCTTGACTCGCTTGCGACTCTGTTCCTTAATGATTTCAACGTGGTGGAGACTTGCAGTGACGAGAGGTCAACGGTCGATGAGTATATCGCGAGGGTCAAGGAGCTAGAAAGGTACGACGGCGGCGGTATGAGGATGGACGGAGTTGGGCTAGAGGGTCACTTCACGAGGCCTAACGTGGCGCTGATGAGAGCCAACCTTGACAAACTCGCCACGCTTGAGCTTCCGGTATGGCTTACCGAGATTGATATCAGCTCCACTCTCGACCACCGCACTCAGGTAAACATTGTCAGACCTGATTTCCGGTTTAACTCGGTTTAGTGCAAAATTGACCATCATTTTGAAATAGTGAATCTTGTTTTGGTGTAAATTTTGCGGTTTATTTGACACGATTTTGGTTATTTTTATTTTTTTGTGCACAAGCGATTTTGGTTATCTAGCTAACAAAAATAATATTGAACGAGTCATTTGCATTTTGGTAATAAATTATATACTTTTCATATCATAGGAAGTAGGAACCATGGTCATAGTAGTGGAATGAACCATTCATCAGCATTTTTGGTGATAAATTACAATTAGTTTTTTCATTATAACACAACAAATAAACTAAAATGTGTAACAGGCGCTTTATTTGGAGCAAGTGTTACGTGAAGGATTTTCGCACCCATCAGTGAACGGTATAATTCTATGGACCGCACTTCACCCTAACGGCTGTTACCAAATGTGCCTTACTGACGATAAGTTTATTAACCTTCCTGCCGGAGACGTGGTGGATAAGAAGCTGCTAGAATGGACTACCGGTGAAGTTAAGGCAAAGACGGACGACCGTGGAACCTTCAGCTTCTTGGGATTTTTAGGAGAGTATCGAGTCAGCATCATATACGAGGGTAAAACGGTGAATTCATCTTTCTCGCTGTCTCGAGACCCTGAGACCAAACATGTCAGGCTCCGAATCTAACGTGTGTTTTATGTGTTAAGATGCACTGCGAATCTTAAATGGTCGATAGATATACTTCAAGTCTAGGGTCATCAATAAGAGATAGAATAGGTTTTTTTTGCAAACTTTCAATCGACACTTCAACATTATAAATGAATACAACTAAAATGTACTGGTGGTGGTGGAGACAATAAGTGACAACGGGTCAATAAAGGACATGAAATGAGACGCTACTGTGGCTTTGTGGCGTGGGAAACTTTAATAAGTTTTATCATATAAATTTCTGACATAAGGAGACATCAAATCAGTAGCATCGTCAAAAAGTAAATAAAAAAGATAAGTAGCATGATTCAAATCACACTGCAATGAACTGTGAGGTCCAGCTTGGCTCTGGCAACATTATCATATAGACCTATTAATTCTCTAAGATTTAAGTAGACCAACAAACACAATAAATGTCAATTTCAATTAAGGTTAGTTACTTAATTTATGGTGCTTTAGATCTGAAACTAACCCAGTTGAGATGATTAAATCACAAAACATATCTCACAATGTCGAACATTAAACAAACATTCTTTAAAGACAGATGAAGCAAGAACACGCACACACAAAGCTCCAGTACAAGAACAACCTAAAACCCCAAATTGTTGCAGTCCTACTCGAGAAAAAAAAAACTGATTATCAACAAGACAGTCTAACATTAAACAAAGGCAAATGAAAGGGAAAGTCAAAGACGATGATGCTACGAGAAAATAAAAGGAAACACAAAGGTAAATCCGGCGAGTAGCATTGCTAGTGAAGCACCGGTTAATCTGCTAGAGTCTCCCATAGCCAAACCAGCCATCCATGATCCGTCTTGTAACATCGTCTCTCCCGAACCAACCTGCGACCCAGTACCCTGAGACCCGTATCCATAACCCTGATCCTGAGCCTGTTGTTGACCCTGACCTTGAGACTGTTGTTGACCCTGACCCGAGTAACCTGTATCCGAACCGGGCACGGGGTCCGAACCTTGTGAGGTCGCCGACGAGTCTTGTACCGGTGTGGGGTAGCTTGTTGATTTCTGACTGCTTACAATGAAACGGAAAAAACCAACACTAATCAATACAACTGTAATTTTCAGATATTGCAACTTGCATTTTCAAACAGGTTTGGAATTTTCTGCAACATTTGCTATAAACTTTCTCGTGAAAATCCATCGTTATTACCAAACAAAGAGAATCTTTCTGCCTTTACAAACGGTGGTTTATGAAAAGAAGAGAAACAAACTTCAGCTTTTGCGTTAAAAAAGGAAAAAACATGCACCCAAAATCATTCATTAAAGTATATCCTAAGTTTAATTATGAGTAAATTAGCTAAATATACTAACAAAGGTGGGATATCATTGAATGGGGGGAAAATGGTAATGTTGGGGGAAAAAAATTGGAGGGATATAGGGTATGGAGTGTAAATAGGGGAAAAATGGTGTGTAAGGAGTACAATTTCTCTTTAATTATTACGAAACCTCATTAAACAGACAAAACTTTCAATTTTTTCAAAAAACAAAACCCACAAATTGTGGAAAACAGAGAAAAATAATTATAAATATGAGAAAATCGAGGGCACTTACCTAGGTGATGAAGGGCAAAACGTCACCGTATAATCACCACCGGCGCAAGTGAAAGTGCTCGTAGCATCATCGTAAGCGTAGCTATAGGAGCGAGGACACGCAGCTTTGAACATCTCCGAGTAAACCGAAGGCCTACAAGTGGAAGGTGTAGCGTACGCGCCGCTGCAACAGTACTCAGGACTCCGAAACGCCTCGCACGCGCTTTTACACGCGTCACCGTCGCCGGAGCGCAGCTCAGCGGGGCACTGAAGGTTAAGGTCGGAAGTGCAGCCGGTGGAAGCACACTGCCCAGATCCACCGGCGACTTCAACGATCATCGGAAGGTTGTAACCGTCGACGAGGCTGACGTCGTAAAAGACGTCGCCGCCGGTGCCTAGAGTGAACTCGGCGAGAGTTACAGGCGGCGCGGCGCCGAGTCCGACGCATTCGACTTGGTTTGAGCCGCAGTCACCGGTTTTGCAGGTACCGGAGCCGGAACCGTCGAAGCTGCAACCGGTACGAGCCCAGAAACGACCGGACCAACCGGTTGGGGCTTGGAGAGAGCGTGAGGTGCCCTTAGGGAGCTCAAAACCGGTGGTGGAGAGAGTAGGAGAGCCCGCATTGGCTAGGATTCCAGGCCAGACGGTGAAGCCGCACCGGTTAGCAAATGTGAAGGTTGAACCATAAGAACCTAATAGTATATGTTAAAGAAAAACAAATAAGACAGAGAGAAAGAAAAGAAAAACTTTGAAACTGAGTTGAGACAGTAAGTGAGTGAGAGAATGAAGAACTGATTTTACCTGTGGAAGCCAAGAGCAGAACTATGAAGCTCAGTGTCAGAGAGGAAGAGCCGCGAAGAGAAGAAAGATCCATTACAGTTTCTTAGTCTCACTACTCTTGGAGTCTTGGTAGGATCTAGTGAAAAGTGAAGATCTTTGTTGTTGTGGAAGAGAGAGAGAGAGCTGAGAAAGACTGGGAAGTCACTTGGTATGGGTTTTGTTCTTTATATTTATTTTATTTTTCCCTAGATTTGTTGTGGTGTGTGTTTACTGGGCTCTATGCCTGAAACCTGACAAATTATATCTTCTGCAATTATTTTAAAAAATCCAGTAGGATTAAACAAACTAAAAAACGTTTTAGAGTGGGCCAAATGGTATCGGATATGTAATGTTTTCTGCCTATTAATAATGTCTTTGCTCGTTTGAGTAAAATGCTGTGTTGTGTAATTCATTTGATTAGCTAGAAGCAGAAGAGCTATTTGGCGGCAAGTGGGTTTGCTTTTGCCTTTTCAGGAGTGAAGGGTTCCACCCCTAATCCTCCATTTTCGTGTGAAATAGCCCATAAGCTCCATTGTGCTTGAGATTCGGCCCATTATAAGGTGGAAAGTTGGCCCCGCGTCCCATGCTTTATTTTGTCTTTGCAGACGTAGGGACCGGTAGGGTTAAGCAAATAAAAAGGCAAGAAAAATGAGAATGCTAATGATGAGACTTGCACACAACTTATATGTAAAGCACATTTATTTTGTGATGGTCCACTAAATAAGACGGGATTAATTATTTTTGACTGACTTCTGAGCATATTTGTTGAATCATAAAGTTCAAGATCAAGATGCATTGCTTGCCACTGACATGCCTCTTGGTACCTATAATAATAAACTAATGAATATTTTCAGGGGGTGTGACACAAGCACTCATGGTGGATCTTCTATTACCCTCGACACTCATTGAGATAGCTCCCAACTACAGCCCTTATGCACCTCCTCCTCCCATTGATTGTTCAAGACTTGTAATTCTTGAAGAGCTGTGATGCTCCGTGTTAGTCCTCTCTCTCCTAGCCCAAATTGTTTCTTCAAGACTTGTGTCATTCTGTCATGTCTTCAACTGAATCTCATTTGCTCGCTGCATTAACTGTCGCCTTCAGTGATCTCCGGTCATTCGTTTCTGATATTTATTTTGGTGGTTCTCTGGCTTCAGTCAGAATGATCAATCTCACTGCATTTCTATTTTGTACTTGCATAAAGAAAAAGAAACACAAATTTTTACTAGTATCTCCAGAATGTACATAACTGCATTCAGTAATGAATATGATGAATATACAGCCTCAATTCAAATACACACACACACACACTGACATGTTTCCATACAAATAAACGACTTGATTAATACACAAGGAACCCCTAACACCAGCCATGTGCTCTGATTCTTTTTTCTATAAAACAAATATACAAACAATGTCTCTACTCGAATTCCACTCATATATAAACACTCAAGCCTTCCCCTCAGCTCTTGCAAAAGTGAGGCCAACGCAAGCATCAACAAAATCCTTATCAATAAAATCCGTCGAAAATATCTGCAGCTTGTCAGCACATCCTCTCTTCACACACTCAATAATAAACACCTTGGCGTAACAATGAATCCGGTTAGTGACCGGTTTAACACACAATATCGGGTTATCAGGCTGCGGAGTGACAGTGTTCTCCACCCTGTAGAAAAACTTCCTCGAAGCAGCCGGCTGCTGCTGGCTCAAATGCTTCAAGTTGCTCTCGAATTTCGTCGAAGGAAGATCGGTATCGATCCAGTTGTCTTTCAAGTACCCCGCGCTCCACAGCGGATCCCCGCGCTTAGGCTGAGGCGACTTCCTCGGTTTCCAAACGCATATCACCCTCTTTGGGAGCAGCTCGGCGACAGTCTTGCCGAACACGCCATCGTCCTGGTGGATCAGGTGGTCGCCGAGCTGCTCCACGAGGTACTTATCGAACTCCGGGGGATCCTCGTGTCCGAACTCCGTTCTGATCTCGAGGATGACGATCTCTGATTCGGTTTCCGAGAGAAACCGTTTGAGGTCGGTTAAAACGACGTCGACGCTGTAGGTTTTGAGGATACCGTGGCACACACGGCGGTCTTCTTGGACGCGGATGTCGAGGACTCGAGTGCCGGCGACGAGCTGGTTGTAGATGGAGAGAGACTGGCACTGAGCGAAGGGGCGGGAGACGAAGCGGATCCCGATCTTGTTGGTGGCGGAGTCGTGAGTCCCTGGCCAGACGATCTTGTTGATGTGGAGCTTGTCGGGTCCAACGCCGGCCATCCAGGTTTTGCGATCGGAGGGGGTGTAGTCGCAGCCGGGAAACTCGCAGCCGCAGGATTGCTGGAGATCGGCGAGGGCTTTTTTCTCGGTGGAGATGGCTTTGCGACGCTCGAGCTGTTTCGAAAGGTGAGTCCCCATTGGTGACGGTGAGGCTTTGCTCTCTCTCTGTCTCTTGTGATGAGTAGTGGTTACAATGTTGGCTCGATGCCTTTATAAATAGTTTAAGTAAACAAAACAGAAGTTGTTTTAATTTGTTTTTTTGGTTATTGTTATGCTTTTGTTCTGGTTTCCATTATTATTGGTACGTAAAAGTTGCTCAATATTCGTTTTATCTTTTCACAGGGACGGTACTTTATCACGAAAAAACACCGTTTTATTAAAAAAAGGTTGCGTTATGTAAACTTACAGTTACAGTTTTACTATAATATAATTTTCTTCTACATTTTCTTTTGAATAATCAAGTATTGTGAATTTATGTGAAATGATCGATTAGTGGAGATATGAATATCTCTATATTCAAAGAGTGGTTGGGCTGTAATTGATGTTTGGTAGGTCCATCTCCATTTGTGTCATTGTGTGTTCGCTGTTTACATTTCAGTTTTTTTTGGGTCACTTTCAATGAGCTGGCTCTCCTCGACGTGAAAGATACTAATAGAACGTGATTCTTTATTATTTTTCCATTCGTTATGATGCATATACAAGACACATGTTCAGTTTTTATTCATTTGTGATATAGTTTTCCTTACGAATTTAAACAATTGGATAAAAGTAGAACATATATGATCCGTAGAGAAAACAATCATACACAGGGCCTACCATGTGTTCTTATATCTCAAACACCACGATACATACAGGCTGGTGTATGAAAATAAAACAAAAGAAGCACAGCTTCAGAATACATTAGAGCATCTCCAACCCACCTCTATTTCCACCTCTATAATCGCATTTAGAGGCAAAACTACTCCAATCCATCTCTATTTTTGCCTCTAAAATAGAGATTGCTATTTTTTCCTCTATTTATAGAGGAAGAAATAGCATTCCTCTATATTTTGCTCTATATGTAGAGATCTCTATTTTAGAGAAATACATTGGAGTAAAACCCACCTCTATTATAGAGGATGGTCTTAGGCACTTGTTTATAGTTTTAGGGAATAGAATTATTGAAATTAAAGATTAAGAGCATAATTTACCAAACATTCTGAGGTACATTGGTTAACTTTTTTTTTTTTTTTTTTTTTTTGTAACATACATTGGTTAACTAAATACTTCAATAAACACATGAACCTATTTGTTATATCCGCTTGCAAATTTAGTTCACTTTATAGATTGAGTTTTCATTTTGGATTGGGATTAAGACAAGTTCAGTTTAAATATGATCCTAGAGCTTTAAACTCATACAGTTCTACCTATTCGATTATGTCTAGTGCCGTGGACTATATAAGGAATCCTCTAAAGCTCTGTTCATCACATCTCTCTGAAACAGTGGATCAACGTTCAACAACAAACAAATACAACTTACCACTCGTCCAACGAAACAGCTCACAAATCAGAAAAAAAGGAGACAATAATACGAATAACAAATTGTGCAAAATCATAGAAAGACACCCACAATCCCTAAAAATTGCAAGACTGTATGCAAACAAAAGACATAAATTATAAGGAGTCCCCTACCAAAAAATTTCTATAGAGTTAAACAGACAACTTAAAACAACACAAATTCTCAGAAGCTAAAAACCCTCATGAACTCCTCGCACTCCCAAAATGCTCATTTAGTTTTCGTCCTCAGCCTCTTTCTTGCCAGCCTCTTCCTTGGCAGGTTCTTCCTTGTTAGCCTCTTCTACAGCTGGTGTTTCCTCAGTTTGCTCAGAGCTTTAATGTTCAAAACAGACAAAACAATCCAGTGTAAGAATCATGCAGAAAAATAAAGACAGATCTCACATAAGGAATGCCATATTTAAAAAATACAGAAAGAAGGATTCAATTTTTAAGCCAAGAAAAAGTATCACTAGACTTCTTCAACTTCAATGTGCTTTCAACTATGAATGCATTAATGATATATCAAGAGACTATTCTCTCAAGTAACTAGTAAAACAAACAATGCAGTGATCCATAACCCTAGTGCATCTATGAATCCATCTCTCTCATATATGAACTAAGAGACCATAAGCAAAGTATATAAGCAGGCAAGCAATGAATCAACCAAAAGGTTATTATCTAGTCAAAGAAGAGACCTTTTCCTCCAACTTCCGTCAGTACGATCGTCCTTACGACCATTACCAAGACCAAACCCCATCTTCCCCTCATCAGGCTTCTCTGCAACCTCCTTCAACTTAACAGCCTCGAGCTTCTCATCAATCTCCTTCCAGTCCTGTCCCTTCTCAGCCAAAACCTCCTCCCTAGGCCTCGCGTTCCCAAACGGATTCGCACCTTTAGGTCTCTCCACAATGACAGGTCTCTCTACAGCCACCGGGCTCTCCGGCTTCACATCCACAACAACGGGAGCAGCCACAGGAAGCGTCCGCGGCTGCAACACCAATCTCGGCCGTGAGCTACCACCACCACCACCGCCGGAAGCCGGTGGCGCGCCGCTCTCCTCTCTTCTCCTCCCCCATGTGTCGGATTCAGATCCGCCGCCGAATTGAGAATCGCGGGTTCTAGACAAGGACTCGAAACTCCCTCGCTTCTCGAATCTATCACCGCCGCCTCCGCCGCCGCCGTTGTTGCTAGAAGGAACGAATCTGGGCTTAGAGGAGACCCAGCTATCGACTTCATCAGCCTTAGACTGAGAATCGAAGAATCCTCCACCTGGGCCTCGGTCTCTCCTCTCGAACACATCGCTTGGGCCTCGCCCACCAAAGGCCTTCTTCCCAGCGGCCCAATCATCAGTCTCATCGGCCCGGGAAGGGCCCATAGACTCCCTGTCTCTGCCGAATCCACCGCCTCCTCTCCTCTCACCGTCCTCGGAAGCCCTAGAGGAGCCCCACCTGGAGGTGGAGTCCTCCCTAGGTCCGTAGCTCCGGAAGCCCTTAGATCTCTCGAGCTCCTCGGCGGAGCGCTCGCGTGGGCCCGTGGGGAGGGAGACGAGCTCGGCCTGAGTGAGGCGCTCCGTCTGAGGAGGAGCGGTTGCAGCCTTGTAGGTGGAGAATTCGGCGAGGGATAAGGTTTGGCCCTTCTTCTTCTTGGTTTTGGTGGTGGCGGCGGCGGCTAAGGAGGGGAAATCGGAGGAGGGGGCGGTTTGATTAGAGGCGAGGGATGATTGGTGTTGTTGCTGGAGCTCGGCGTCTTGCTCTTCGGCTTCGAGAGCCCAAGCACCGGGCTTTGCCCAAACGGATGATACAGCAGCCGCCATGTTTCTCTTCTTCTTTTTTTTTTGCTTTGTGTGAATGAATGAAAGGTTGTCTTTGTTTTCGTAAGAAACCCTCAGAATCACGGATCCTTTTATGTGGAGATTTATTTTTTTGATCCGACGGTTGTTAATTTATCTAATATTGAGCAAGGCAAATAAAATATGTTTAATTTAGAATATTTGCAATTGTTTTCCTTTTCCTGCAAGGTGAAGAAAATATATTTTTTAAAATATTGTTAAATTTAAACAGAAATTTCCAATTTCATCATTATAATTATGTTTATCTCATTCAAAATATGTAGAAAAAATAACATTCAGTATATCTATATATATTTTATATATTATTAGAAAAATTTTCTTAACTACACTAAATTTACTCTAACATGGTGGAAACTATACGAGATTGTGTTAATAACTACACAAAATTTATGTTAATACATGTCATATGTACGAAGTAAATGATTATACGATGGGAATATCACAATTGAGTTTAATTGATTTTAACAAAGTTAATAGAATCAATTCGTAATTAATTAAACTTAACCCCAATTTAACTAAATTCGACCCAAGTTATTAAAAACCGATTTCTTAATTTCTCTTAACACAAATGTCCCAATTGAAAACTTTAGGGTTCATAACATAAATCGATTTGGGAGAAACAAATGTAAGAGATTGAGAGAAAAGGAAAGAGTCGCCACTAGAGACAGAGTGAGAATCGACTGCGAACTTTTGAGTAGATAGACCAGAATGATGTAAACGAATCACTGAGAAATCGGAATCGTTGAATCGAAGAAAGAGAGTGACAAAGCACATTGCCTTCACTTAATGTTGGATCCTCCACCCAATTCTATTTTTCTCTTTCTGTTTGAAATTGATTTAAATTTTAATTTCAAAAATTGGAGATCCAAACAAGAGACATAAATCTACAACTTGGTTGGATACATGAGTTGGGTTAGATCGGACTTAGTAAATCAGAATTAATTTTCCTATGAATATTACGGATTGATTCCATTAATTTAATTTAAAATCAATTAAACTCAATTATGATGTTTCCACCATATAATCATGTACATGTGGAATGTGTTAACTGTATTAACATAAACTTTGTTTAGTTAACACATTCTCATACATTGGATGATTTCCACCGTATTAGTGTAAATTTTGTGTAGCAGGGAAATTTTTTTCTTATATTATTTGTCACAAAATTATATATAAAAATAGAATATGAATGGATAAATTTTCTCTGGAAACTCCATGTATTGCATAGAGAAATCTCAAAATTCTATTACATAACTATAAAGTATACACAAAAGTTACATTCTTCCTCCACTAGAGAGATAAGATGAGGATATGCCATTTGACTGATGATCATCTTCTGATTCGGACACCAACCTCCTCGTTCAATTCAACAAAGAGGGGTTTTACTTTCCTGATACTCAGTAGAACGGTACAAACTTAGGAGATGCTCTTCGTTAAAGCTCTTCCCTGATTCCTGCCATCTCATTGTTCTTAAAGAAGCTTGTTCCTCTTCTCTAGTGGCATGCAGTATAACTGTCCCGGTTAGCACTGTGATGAATCCACATATCTCAGATGCTATGCTCTCTGTGTCTTGCCCATACCAGTCCTGTACATAAACTCATATTTATCTTTGCTCTAAAAATATTTACTTATGTTATCAATCTATCTACCTTGAACATAATAGCACTAGCAACAATTGTGAGGGTTGTGAACATCACATAATAGATTGGAGAAACTATTGCTGCGTTGAAAGTGTCCAGCGCCTGGCCAAAACAAAAACAAACATGCTAGTATTAAGCAAAGGCCAAAGTGCACAACACTACACCACACAGATACAACAAGAAGTTCCATTCTAACCTTGTTTAGGTATATCATTTGCGTAACAACACATATAGCTGCAACCATGACAAAGAACCAAGTCTCCGGATACCAAACCTGGTTTATTCCCTCCAGTGTTAGCTTTACTGCGATCCCCACAGCCTTTATGCTCATAACCTACTTAAACAGAAACACAACTTTAGACAAAGATAAAATTATAAAATAGAGCTCAAATATGCTTTGATTCATCATCAAAACTTACTGTGAGAGAACCCATCAATGAACAAATTCCGATATAAACAAGAACGTTCGTTTGGCCGCAGAGAGGTTCGCAGTAAAGAATCAAAGCCAGGACAATGGACATTGACGCGGCTACGTAAATTAGAAAAGCTGTTTCATAAAAAAAAAAAGGAACCAAGTTATATTCCCCCAGGTAAACACACAATGTGTGTGTAAGAGAAAGAGCGCGCAACCTGGTTGCATAGCTAGTTTCCAGATTGCTTGAACAGAGTTGGGAGTCTGCTCCTGAGGTGCGTGTATGACGATCATAACCGAGCCTACGATGCAGCAAACACAACCCCACACTCCCATTTTCTTGAGTTTCTCGTTTAACAGGAAGTGTGCCAAAACAGCACTAGTAATCAGAGGAGGGGTTAGTAAAGACAAGCGAAGAAGTACGTTTCAGATAATGATCATCAGAAAGAAATAGTCATAGGAATAACAAACCTGATGATTATACTTAGTGCACCGAGAGGGGTGACTAGTACAGCGGGGGCATAAACGTAAGCTACAAAGTTTGCAATTTCTCCAAAAGTCACTGAAATCCACATTCAGAAATTTGTATCTAATTAAAACTAAGAATGATTGAGAAAAAGAAAGACGAGCAAAATGGGGGGCAATACTCACTTGTAACCAAGCCAACCCACCAAAGTGGCTCTAACAAATAGGTATAACCTCCAATCCCTGCATCATCATCAAGAAGCAAAGGCATACAATTCTCAAACAATTAATAGTAGATATGTGTAGAACCTATTCGCAAACTGTTGGCAGACGTACTAAAAGTACAAGATATGATCTGTATATTAGAGAATGATTTCAAAATCGGTTTGATAATACAAATCAGACAGCAAAACCTTAAATTGAGCAGAAGGGTAGTTCAAAAATTGAATAGAAGCTTTTTTTATTTATTTTTGAAATCAAATCTACTAATTCAGCATCATCATATAAAATGTAATAACAAAGGGAGGACGGGGACGAACCAGCTCGGGTGCCATTAGCAGCAGCACGCTTGAGACCTTTCTTCTTCAAAATGAAGCTCGAACCTATGAATACGCTCGACGCCACAGCTAATACCAATCCCTTCTCATTGTCCGACACCATTTTTTTCTAATTCTCTCTCTATTGCTTCTCTCTTTGCCTAATTTCTACGGAAACAAAGTCAAATCGGATCAAGCTCTGTCCCCGTTGGTCGTTATCGGATTGTTTTGATCAACAGCATAAAGAATTTGCTTTGAAGAGGAAGGGAAAGGATGCAGGGAAGAGAAAAAAGGACGAGGAACGAGAATCACAACCTAAAATTCAAAAAATGGGAGATAGAGAGAGAAAGAGAAAGATTCAAAGACCAAACACTTTTTGTAAATGGCTTTTTTCTCCCCTCCCTCTCTGCTCGAGAGAGACGCGACGACAGCTCATTGGTTCAAATTCGTCGCCTTGTCCGAATATTACCTTTCCTGATTCTTTTTTCAAATGTTCTGCGGACTACTCCAAAGTCCAAACTGCCTATCTGGCATCTTCGTGCTCTCATTTATTTATTTAATTAATTAAGCACTGCTTATTAGAATAGAAAATATAGTTTTTCTTTTTGTTTTGCTGGCAACTCCATGACAAAATGGTTGTATCACGCATGTATGTCTATGTAATAATTTACTTTTTATGACTCTTTCTAAACCCTCTATCTTCTCTCTAGAATCTCCTCTTGCTTTTTCCGGTTCGCCGGCTCCGGTTGCTTCCACAGAGCCGAGGCCGGTCTTTTTCTTTTCTTTTCCTTTCTTTTTCTTCGGTTAGATCTGTACATTATTCTCGTTTCTCTCGACAGGTCATTTTCAAATCTCTAATCTGATCTTTTTCCGGAGAGAATGAGGGTTTTCGTTTGATCTATTTTGTCGATCTCTCTGTTAGAAGTGGTTATATCCTTGTCCCCTTCAGTTTTGGTTCTATCTTGGAACTTATGTGTGTTTGATTGATTTGCATGTTGATTTTGAGCTTTCTTTGGCTCATACCAGGTCTCGATCTTTGACCTTCTCGGTCTCTCGAGCAAGGTTGTTCCTGGTTATGAGTTGTTTCACTCCTTGTCAATTCCCTTAGAGATTCGATCGAGATCTTATCTTCTGTCTAGCTTCTTTGGCTTGTCGATTCAACTCATCCATCCAGTGACTTCCGGTTGAAGACTATGAACATGACGTGTTCTGTCTCCTGGAGCTTGAAGCTTTGTTCTTTCATCTGCATGTGCTATTCATCATAGGAGGATTCGCAGACCGGAGGTTGTAGCCATGGAAGGCTTCCTCGCTTTGCCTTGTTCAAAGAAGCTCTGTTCAAGTCATCATGTATTATTGATCTCGTTTTGGTGAAGGTGTATTTTAAGTTGTTATCCAATTCTTCTAGCTTAGATTGTTTCATGTTCTGTTTCTTTGGTCATCATATGTTTGTATTTTAGTCTCTCCATCGTTGGAGCTTCTGTTTCCGGAGGTCTGTTGAACCTGCCGGCCAAAGTGTTGCAAAACTGAATCCCACCCTTGTAATCTTCTGTTGATAATATAATCAGTGTTTAAAAAAAAATTTTACTTTTTATATTTTAAATTTCATAAGAATAAGCGAGATTAGATTTAAAAATAATAAAAAAGTGTGGAATTTGAAAAGAGAAAGTGTCACACACGCGTATAGATTTGGCCTCCTCACATTGATTTTCTAGTTTTGTGCATAGTAGACTAATGAAATCACGTTCACCTAGTTTTAGAAAATATGTCTCCTCTGAATTTTGATATGATTTCGACTAAAATAATTAATCAAGTAATAATAAATCACAGATGAGTATTATTACATTTTCTTATTCATATGAAATTTCAAAATCACACTAGTAAATTAGTAATTTTGATGTTTTCTCCAATTGGATTTGAAAATAAGTTTGCGACCGGAATTGATGGGCCAGACAGCCTTATGCAAGGCCCATTACATTTAGCTTCTATGATTAATAAATGTTTTTTAGTTTCTTGTATACCTAAAAAAAAATCAACCGACATGATTGATTGGCTTTCTCACTTTTTTGCTTTCTTTAGTGGTATCACATGACCAAAATTGCTTAGTTACATGATATTAATAGAGTTGTTTAGTCATTTTTATTGAAGCGCTATCACTAGTGATAACTAGGACCTGATAACTTTTTTTTTTCGTCAATTGATTTATATCAAACATTCGGTGGAATACAATCAGAGCCGGCGGAAGATGTTGATATCCCCAGAAACAACAATCCACAGGAAAGACACTAAAAGCCATACAAAGACACCAAAGACTACACTGAAACATAACTTAAGACAAAAGCAACTTCCTACAACTAGATCTTCCTACAATTCTTTATCAAAACCATAGATAGCATAGTCAAAGTCTAAAACAACCAGAAGTCTAACAAGAGACCACAGTCAACCAAGCGGACAAGCGGCGATGACTTAACAGAACCTAAAAACACCTGAACCTCCTGTCCACGATGAAAAGTCAGAACCACGCCGAATAGCACCCCACACAAACCAACCCCGAAACATGGGTCCAAGAACCGAAACACCTGGGACCAAACCTCCTACGAAACCGCAACTTCCTCCGATTGAACCAAGACCTCAACCTCATTATACTGCTTCAAACATTCAAGAAGAAGCCACCGAGGAATTAAGATATCAGCGAACCAACCAGGATAAGACGAACACTTATTATAAGCTGCAGCGAGGACTCCATCTGGAAATAGAGAGGTGACACCAACCAACATCTTCACAACAAAGATGCTAAACCTGTTCTGCTCACGGACTCGCTAAAACGCCACCGCCGTACCAATTCCAATGTAGAAAAAGACTAGAGCGAGTAATCTATAAGCCAACCAAGGATTCAGAGAATACATCCTCTCCGTTGAGTGGATAAGTAGACAAAGCAAAGGAGAGGAGCCAAGATGGAGAGGAGCATCTAACCCAATAACTTCAAATCACCGTATGGAAAGAAACGCAGGTCCAAGAGTTAGCAAAGAAGTCTGTTCAACAACGGACGAAAACTATCCAGAGCACATCTGAACCTTTAAGACCCAACGATTCAACACCACCACACGAAAGAGATGCTTTCCACACGCTTCCACTCGTCTCCAGGTCAAAGAACTAATCAACCCCGGAACAAGGAGGATCTAAAACGCAGGAGAGAGTAAGTGACATATAAGCATAAAACAAGACACAAATCACCAGATCGAAATTACTCTCATATAGAGCCCTTCCCTTCCGACTCCTTGCAGCATCTCGCTGCTACTCCAGCAATTTGACAGACAGTGTCTCACCGTTGTAGATCCACAAGAGAATCCATTAAAATCCGGAGTAGCTCGCATTTTGACGTCGTACAAAAAAGAAGAAAACTAAAGGAGAGTAACAGAGAAACATACAACATAATAACAAGAATAGGAGGAGGAGAAGTCTCTCACGGCGACGAATCACCAGATTCCACCCCTCCTCCGAGCTCGAGTTGATGGCGGCTTACTAGGGTTTCGTTATTCCCTTTCTCTTTTCTCTCTCAACTAGGACCTGATAACTATAATCAGTGTTATTGTGTTAATCCCAGCAATAAAGTGTCCAACGAAATTCAATGCAACTGACCGGTGAACTCACAGGGAAAGTGCATTACACAAAAATTACAGATGAAGATTCAGTGCACTATTTTTTATTTTATTTTGGTTGTTGAGGCATTTATACTTTTGATTCCGTTCGTAAATTCAAGCAAAGATTAAAAGGATAAACAAACACAAGCTCATTCATTATTTATGGAACTAGCTACTAATTAGGGTGACATGAGAACGAACACACACCAAGCTTTTATGATTACACCAAATGAAAAGTAACACAAAAGCAAAAGCATAGGAGAGACACACGACGAGGAGGACCAACACCACTCACTAGACGACGACGATAACGCTAATTTGAACCGAGGACAGAACTCATGTGATCTAAGAGAGCTGACCACAGTCAGCCACAACCACCGGCTTCGACGGCTTTCCAGAAGCCGACCCCACCTTCTCAATCGCCTTCACCACGTCCAACCCTTCCACCACCTGTCCGAACACCACGTGCTTGCCATCAAGCCAATCGGTCTTAACAGTGCAGATAAAGAACTGAGACCCGTTGGTGTTTGGACCAGCGTTGGCCATAGAGAGGATCCCAGGACCGGTGTGCTTCCTCTCGAAATTCTCGTCAGCGAACTTCTCACCGTAGATGGACTCGCCTCCCGTCCCGTTCCCGGCCGTGAAATCGCCTCCCTGGCACATGAAGTTAGGGATCACACGGTGGAAGGAAGATCCCTTGAAGTGAAGAGGCTTGCCTTTGCTTCCGACACCCTTCTCACCCGTGCAGAGAGCTCTGAAATTCTCGGCAGTCTTGGGAGTCTTGTCGGTGTACAGCTCCATCACGATCCTTCCCGCGGGCTTGCCGTCAACGGTCATGTCGAAGAAAACTTTAGGAAACGCCA
This sequence comes from Brassica rapa, assembly GCF_000309985.2. Lineage (NCBI taxonomy): Eukaryota > Viridiplantae > Streptophyta > Magnoliopsida > Brassicales > Brassicaceae > Brassica > Brassica rapa. Next base: position 17,017,922 of record NC_024802.2, on the reverse strand, counting down.
TCGTTTTGATTGGTATGAGAGAGCTTTGAAGGAATGGTGTTGGATCAGTCGTGGATGAAATGAGGATCTTGCGGTGTGTTTTTATAAGCGGCTAAAAGGAAGGGAAGCGGCGAGAGAGAAAAGGATTGTGGCCACGAGATTGATACACGTGGAAAGATCTCGACGGATGTTATAAGTTAACCATGGTTAAGTTATAAGTTTGACCACCGGTTAAGTAGGGTCATGCAGAAGTGAGTATCTCAGACTCGGCATATGCCCCTGGAGCTGCCGCTCCAAACGTGCCACACGTGTCTGTTACATTTTAGAAACAGACGTTTCAATATAGACCTCTTAAATTAGGGGCCTTAATTCAGTTTTTTTTTTGTTTATTGGAAAAGTGTTAATTACAATTTCTTAAACGTTTCACAGTAGTTTACTACGACTAATTACAGTTTTTTACAAACTAATGCTGAAAATTTCAGTGCGTTACAAACCAAAAAAATGTATCTGAAGCTGTATATTATCGCATGAGTCTGTCTAGTAGGCACGTGAACTCGAGACCTATAAAGATCCAGAACAATTGATTATCAGAAGCTAAGCGTAAAAAAGAGTGGTCAGTATGAGCCCAACACCACTATTGAAGTTTTGGCTATAAAGAATAAAATATCTATTTATACAGATAACACATATAATATGTTGGCTAACGACATGAACTAGGGTTTCTCTCTCTTATCTCTTATCCTCTCCCTTCTCTCTACCAAAAGTTCAGCCGCCTAGGGTTTTCGTTGTTTCCCGGTGACCGCCGTGTCCCTTTAGGCGGTCGCCGGAGCCTCTCCTCTCTTCCCTCTTCTGCTCTGCTTCTCCCGTCTATCTCTGTGTTCTCCTCTCCTCTCTCCTATCCTTCTTTCTCGGCGGAGGCTTAGCTCAGCCGGGATCCTCTCTGGTTCCAGATCCGGCGGTTTCAATGGCAGATCTGAGCTGTGTATGGCGTTGTGATGAGGTTAGAGGACGGCTTCTTCCTCGTCGTCTCAGTTTCTCGGGCTCGCCTAGAAATCTCTGACAGAGAGATTTTCTTCTTCTCGGCTGGGTTTCTTCGAGTCTGGCGGTGCGTGAATCTTCGAACAATCTTCTTAGGGTTCGTCTCCTCCGTGACGGTTGCTCTGTTAGGGTTGGATCCTGTGGTCCATGGATCTTGGGTTTCTTCTGCTCCTCTTCGTGTTCCTCTGGGGTCTACAGAGGAAGCGCGTATGGTCTTGTTCAGGGTTGGTTCTGGCTTGCCTTGTAGCAGGATCTTGTGGCGGTGCGTGTTGGTGTTGCGCTCTCTTGCTGTGTCGAGTTCGTCTTGGCGCGTGAGATTAGTCGCTACTCCTCGAAGTCGGAGTGGGTTCGTCGGTGTGGCACTCCTCGCTGCGGGCTCTATCTCTCTTGTGTTTTCATTTTGCAGTGGCAGTGACTGAAGTGGGAGCGAATCGGTTTCTCTGTTCGAAGCTTGGTTTCAGTTGGGCTATCGGCCTAATTCCTTGTCCGACATTGTCTATTCCGGAGGAGGTGTGCCCTTCCGGTCCCATTGCTCTATATGGGCTTTGGGTTAAAGGGGTGTAAACGGTCTCGGTTAGGTGGGTTGGAGGCAGCAATCTTCAGCTAACCTCTCCGAACGACGGCATCGTCGGCTGCGGATTCCTTCTCGTGCTGCCGGTTAGGTGATGTTGGATAAGCTTGCGGGTCCGAGATTGCGATTCCTTTGCAGTGGTTTTGATGTGTGGGTGGCTTGGAAGCTGTAGGCGCTGTGTGTTTCAAGGTTTGAGGTCGCCTTTCTCTCCAGTTTGCTCGTGGCAACTACGTCCCCATTCCGCTCTTGCTTCTCCTCGGGTCCTTCACTGTTTCGCTGGAGCTCGGCTCAGAACTTGGTTTTCTGTTCTTCTTGTTTAGGTCATTGTTGTTGTTAGATGTTCTGTTTAGGTTTCATTATTGCACGCTGCTACTAGTTTCTCTCTGTACCTTCTGTAAAAAATTTGAAAAGCTTGGTATAATATTTTAACATTTTATCCAAAAAAAAAAAAATATGTTGGCTAACATATAGTCAATTCTCCAACAAAACCATTAGTCAGTCATTCGCATCAGGGAATCTAAACCATTACGTACCAGATTCTGTCTCACGGGGATTGGTTGGTTGGTTATTGTGAAGAACAAACGACACATTCTCAATGTAGAGAATCTCGTACCTATAGGCTATAGCAATCTAGGATAGAGAAACAGAGCTATTTTCTTCAATGAATCCATAGACGTTTCCATGTACGCATGCACCCCTGAAGCTGCTCCATAGAAACAACCAAATGTTACCCCAAACCATTTTTTTCATCTTATAACTAAGTTGATCGTGCATTTCTGTTATCGTCAACTTAATTGATTGTTACCTTTCACTAGCATTTTGAAGTCTTTTGAGAAGTTATCCACACGGCCAAAAACTGGATTGATCCTACAAACCTGTACAACACAGAGTTCAAAATATAAGGACATCTTGTCATTTGGAGCAGCAATATGCACAGCTTCTTGACTTCATCAGGAACCTCTCTACAATTGTCACAAAGCTCAGCTACAATCGCTGTTGCTTGATCCTGCATCTAAAAACAATACAAATTGTAGTACCAGTTGCGGAGAAAGGCAGAAACAAAAACACACCGTTCTTGTTCTCTTAGTTATCATACCTGTTAGACCAAGCAAAATCTGAAAATTCAACAACAGAGAAGCCACTCTATAAATTTGTAACGCAGCCGAGTCTGTAAAGTGTGATTGAGGAACAGATCCAGGTTGCTCTGTCGTGTGTCCTCAATCAGTGTCTCCTCCGCCCACAAAGTAAATAGATTGATATCCTACAAAATTTTGTAAATAAAATCACGTTTGGACCGGTAATGTTAGTTGGAATGATAGAGTCGGAGGCCTAAAATGAGTAGAATTCAAGGTCCTATAATAATATGTTAAGAAGGGCAAGGACTCATAACACATACCATATGCTGTGGAAAAGTAAAGGAGAGAAGGTACTCAAAAAACTGATGATTGTTGCCTTTCAAGCCCATCCAGATCAGCTTCGTCCTTATTGGTACTTTCCTCTCTTGCTGTATATACTCTAAAAATGTCACAGCCAAATGAAAATAAAACAGAAAGGGATGATGTGGGTAGAATATTAGACGGGAAACGCCACCATCGGAAATATTCACTTTTATGGGTGAGAGAATACGCTATGTACACTTGAGTATCCCTTGAATATTTTTGAATATAATATTATTATAACACTGAGGCTCTATGTAAAACTGAAGCAAATCTTCAAACAAGCATTGAAACAGGACAGCAAAATTATTAGCAACAGCACTGAGCTTTTTCAAACGAACCCTATATGCAAAAAAAAGACAAGGCTGATAAAATTCAAAAGGAAGCTGTAAGAAACAAACCACGTCAACGAAATCTTGAGCTACCTAGTCAGTTGTTACATAGTCTTGCTCCGTAGATCTTTACACGAGGATGTATGATTGGATTTCATCTAGATTCTGTCACAGATTGACAGAAGAAGCGATCAATTTGTAAAACTGCTTGAGGTCGATATTCCTTTGGAGTTAAATGTTAAGAATGGAAAAGGTACTAACCGAATCGCTTTTCCTTTCAGCTCGGGGTTACACTAAGAGCATGATTATCCCTAGAAACCCATTAAGTTTTTTAATGATTATTTAAGTATTAAATTTTAGTTAAGGAATTTAGCTAAGAATCACCTAATTTTTTTGCTCCAATGGGAGTTTCTTAATAAAAGGTTTCTTAAAAAAGAAAAAATTAAAGATAGAATTGGAGAAAGAAAAACACATTAGAATGGCTCACAAACCATATATGTCAAGGATACTAATAGATCTTCGTGTCCTTAATTTACCAACTTCAAGTGAAGTGTTTATTTGCTCAACAAGCCAGTTGAAGAGGCTAGCATAGATGATTTTTGCTAGGGAATCCCTCATATCAGTCGCCTGTGGCAGTGTCAGTCTTTTATCAATGCAATCTCTACCAGCTTGGAGCTTGCATGTAGACAAAACCACCATAAGCTCTTTTGAGTCGCATCCCATTAACACCCCACAACAAAAACATCCACGAGATCTCGATCTCTTTCAACGTCTTGAAAGAGCTAGTTCCAGCCAATTTATTCGTCTTCAGTCTGGGAAGATTTGAGAAGTTTCGAGGGAGAAAGACGATGAAACAAAAGAGAAAAGAAAAGTAAAAAAGAAAAAAAAAGTTGTGCCTTTTTTTGTTGACACGTGGTGGAAAAACACACTTCAAAACAGGTCCCAGAAAACCTTAGTTAAAGATCGGTAAGCCCATTTTTATTTTGTTTTGATTTAATTAAATGGACTATTTTGCTTAAAACTCACTTAGGACCTAGCGATAAAGATGGTCTAACGGGTACACTTTAATAGACTCGATAAAAAAAATGAAAAAAAAAAAATAGGAAGAAAAACTATTTCTCTTCTAATTTGATATAACGAATGTAAACTATTATTCAAATGTTAAAGAATGTAAATAAATCATATAAACAAATATTCCTTCTAAATAGTATAAATTGTAAAGAACGATAAAAAAATCATTATTCACACTTGTTCTCTTTTACTTTTTATTCTCCATACATCAAATAGTATAATAATGCCACTTCATCTTTTAAAATTGCTATGTTTCTTGTAATGGTCATTTCTATGCTTAATTTTTGCATGGTGACAATTATAATTATATATTTTGTTTTTAAATTACTACATTGATCATTCTTAAATCATCTTCATTGATGTAATATCTTAAAATAAAAATTCTAAAAAATAAACATAATATTTTGATTTATAGCATAAAATGTGAAAAAATAATTCAATATGTTTTCTCATGAGTATAACCTCTATTGATTTTCTTTCATACTTAACTCAAGGTGCTCTAATTAAGATTGTGATCATCTCATAACTAAAGAGCAAGGGATATATTATTAATTACCATATTATTCCTGGAAGAGATGAACAAACAGTCTACACTTAAAACTCGGAGAGAAAGTAGACAAAGATGAAAGTCGCAAAACAAACCAAATTTCAAACACGCAGGGATAATATTTTTAAAAATATTTAAAAAGCAACACGTTGATTACATACAAGTATATGTATTAAACTCTCAAGGGTGAGTCGGCAACGGAGGCCATTTGCCGAACTTGGGGTGGTGAATGTATTTAGGAGGAAGAGGAGGAAACTTTGGAAGTGGTGGAAGTGGTGGACATGGCTTCTTCGGGATCACCACCGGTGGCACGTAGATTGGCACCGGCGGAGGACACGGCTTCTTTGGGATCACTGGTGGCACGTAGATTGGTGGATGCTCTATCTTCGGTGGCGGCTTGTAGACAGGAACCGGTGGTGGATCGATCTTCGGCGCTTTGGGAGGGCACGGCTTCTTCGGGATCACCGGTGGCACATAGATTGGTGGATGCTCTATCTTCGGTGGTGGCTTGTAGACCGGTACTGGTGGTGGAAGCTCGACCTTTGGCGGTTTAGGCGGGCACGGCTTCTTTGGCGGCTTGTGGATTGGTACCGGCGGTGGAAGGACTATTTTCGGCGGCGGCTTGTGGACTGGAACCGGTGGCGGATCAACTTTCTTTGGTGGCATGGGCGGACAAGGCTTCTTAGTCGGTGGTTTGTGAACTGGCACTGGCGGTGGAAGCTCAATCTTCGGCGACTTAGGCGGGCATGGCTTCTTAGGGATTGTTGGTGGCTTGTGTACTGGAACCGGAGGTGGGTGCTCTACCTTTGGAGGTGGCTTGTAAACCGGAACCGGAGGTGGGTGCTCTACCTTTGGAGGCGGCTTGTAAACCGGAACTGGAGGTGGGTGCTCTACCTTTGGAGGTGGCTTGTAAACCGGAACCGGAGGTGGGTGCTCCACCTTTGGCGGTGGGTCGTGAACCGGGACGGGTGGTGGAACCTCTACCTTTGGGGGTGGCTCGTGAACCGGGACAGGTGGTGGAAGTTCCACCTTTGGGGGTGGCTCGTACACCGGAACCGGAGGTGGTGGGCATGGTTTAGGAAACGGTGGAAGCTCCAAAGGTGGAGGTAAAGGGAAAGGATGATCAAATCCCTTAAAAGGAGGGAACTTAGGCATAGGCCAAAAGAATTTGGAAACACAAAGTTCAGGTGAAAATTTGAGATTTTGTTTGAGACCCAAAACGTGTTTGTCTCCAGATTTGTATAGAAATACAATCTTGTTGGAGTCAAGGCCGTCGTGAGCCGGACAAGGTGTTCCCACCGCGCTATGAAGCTGAGCATAACACTCCTCCTTTAAAGCTCCGTCCTCGGAGACAATGTCATGAGTAGGAACTTTCAGACTGAACTTTCCTTCTTCATCAATGTTTCCAGAAGCTTTTGTAACAAAATGCCCTTTGTTCACCTTACAGTCAATCGTCACTCGGAGTCCTTTGACAAGTAACAACCACACACTGATCAAATAACCACACAAAAATGACACCAGATACTACTAAAAGTTATTATTAATATGGTATACCTGAGAATGCATGGGGGGCTTTGATCTTGCTCTCGGCGTTACCAACAACTTCGACGACGCGAGCGAGAGATAGAGTCGCTGAAAAGACAACGGACAGGAGGAGGAGGAGGCATGGAACCGAACCTCGAGGTTCGGGTAAGATCCTCATTGGGATTCTCACCCTCTGAGATTTCTGACACAGTACTACGACACTTTCCTTTCCGGAAAATGTAGTCTATTATAAGAAGAAAGAAACTATATGTTATGTGATTGAGTATTAGTAAAGAAGATGATATGATTATAGCGAGACTCCCTCTCGTTTATATAATGGTCTTAGCGTAGCATTTTTCAAAAATGGATCTTGCTTATTACTTCTTAAACTTTCTTATTTTATTTTTTACCAACAATAATTGGGACTCGGTGGTTTCTTTTATTTGGTATCATTTATTTAAATTAATGTCATGGTCCATCTCTTATCGTTGTAATTTCCGTCTACGGCAATAATTTATCATACTTTTCATGCAGGGTGGTTGAAACAATTTGACTTATCTGTTTATTTATTTATTTATATTTATACGAAAATGCAATCAGATTTACCTTTTTGTTTCCATAATTAACGTTATTGCACGAGACACATTGTAGAACTTTCATCACATGAACCTTTTGATCTATCAAATGTTTTTTTTTAGTTTTTTTTTCCTTTGTGATATATACAGGCCAATAATAAAAAAGTAATGCAGAGACTGCAAGATGACCATGCATATATAAGGTAACTTTTTATTTGCTTTTGTTTCACACACACGATCGATATAGTTTATGTAAAAACATGAAATGAATTAATGAGTGCGTATATACGTGCAACCAACCCCGAATTGAAGCGAACCACATTACGGTTAGAAGAGAAACTTTAATATTTATTTATGGAAAACACTGTTTGCGCTACATGTCCTGGCACCTTCCTAAACAGTGTGCCGTATATAAATCAAAATCAGATACACAATCGAATTTGGTTAGAGAATAGGCTTGATCTATTGCTATTTAGTTATATGAGAGATATAAGTTAATTTTTGCCATCAATCTTTCTTATTTGAAGTCGGCAAGGCCCATCATCCTTCAATCAAACTTAGCCAGCTCAAAACCCTACTATGTCTTTTTCTTGTTGGAAAATTAAAGTCTGTGTAAACATTTGCATCTAGGTTTCCCCAGATTGAAAAGCAGAGTCGGAAAATCACTTAAGAAGGACCAACGCTTTGAAAAACGATGTTTCTTGGCTTTTTGTTTGTCGGCTTGGGTATAGTTTTGGTTAGTTGATCATAACCGGCTCTGAACCGAAGTTATTGGAGCTAAATATCTCTCTTTATCTGAACAATCTTACAAGTGGACTTTACTCATATGAAATATGATTACATGCTACTGAGAATATAGTCCGATTTGCACATTCAGAGACCTAACTATAAATGAGTAAAATAAAATTTCCCCGGGGTATTTATTTAGGAATACCAAACTTACAAATGCAGATAGTAAAATTTATTTTGTTGTATTGTAAGTCAAGTTATATACTATTAGAGATATCATTATGAATTACTGCCATATTAAATCTCTACCTACTCAACCACGCCCATTAATACGGGGGCTTTGGACAGTTGGAAAATAAGAGGTTCAACTTCAAGTCGAAAGATTATCAATCTTCCGGCGTAATATATTCAGACTAATTAATACTTGCACATTATCACCAATAAGGCCCATTTTTAATGTAAGAACATGTAATAAATATTATAATTACGTAGATCGATGAGTATAATCGATTGGGGTACATCTCAAGCGACTATGCTTCCATGTATATTTATATATACTGTAAATGTAAATGTAAATGTTCATTTACAGTCACTCAAACAGAAAATCATTTACAGTTATAAAGTTGTTTGGTAAATAAATGTTGTATAATATTTTATAGAGGCATACAAATTTCAATTTTAGTCCAAGCTATCAGTGCCATTTAAGGGTGGGCACTTCATTTATTTTCTCGGTTCGGTTCGGGTTTAGTTCGGTTTGGTTAATTCGATTCGGTTAATTCGGTTCAAGTATTTTTCAATTGAAATAAACCATAGCTAGTTTGCTTTGGTTCGATTTGTGTTCGGTTCAGTTTATATCCGGTTTGATTTGTATTCGGTTCGGTTCGGTTTGTTTTTTGGATCAGTTTTATTAGATTCTTTTTAGTTCATTTTCTTGTAAGAAAATTATTTTAAAACATAAATTATGTGAACTAAATTCAATATAAAACTAAAATAGAAACCTTTAAAAAAGTTACAAAGTATATAAAAATTAAAACTAATGAAAGTTAATTTAAAAAAAACGAACATCATTAGTAATCTCTTATATCATCATTATTAAAAAGTCCGCAATGAATCATTTTCTATGAGACGTTGGAGAAAATAAATTTTGGTTTTAATAAGATTTACTTTAGGTTTTAAGTTTTACGTTAAGATTTAACATCTACGTTACATATATAAGAATATAAAAATATAATTTTTTATTTTTTTTGTAAAATTAAATATTTTGATAATTACCTATTAAATTAGAAGAATATATATTAATGAATAAAAAATGGAAAATATGCGGTTTGGTATTAAAATTTTAGTATATTGGTATTATTAATATTTTTAATTTAAATAATTAAAAAATACATCGGTTTTAAACCGAACCGAATGATTCGAGTTGAAAACGGTTCGCTTTTTTTGCCCACCAAAATTAAGAGACGAGAAAATCATACAATATACATACGAGAAAAATCAGGGCATACTTCAGAGATCGTAACCAAAATTAAGCAATCAAATTTTATACAAAAATGTAGGAGATAAAAAATATAAGCGGATATATTTTATTGTAGGGAAATTGCACCCAGTGACTAAGAAAAAAAACAAAATTAACTAAACAACCAAAAACACACTCTCTCTCCCCTTTTATCTTCCTATCTCTCTCTACTCTTTTTACAGAAAACAAATTTTGTTTATTTTCTTGGTTATTTCACAAATAACCCCTTTATTGTATGTAGTGCATATATACTATACATAGTAGTGTTTTTTTAAAAACACTTCTTATGGTAAGTAAACAAATTAAGCGACGGTGAAAAGATTGATCACTACTAAAAACAATAGTATTATATACAAGGAAGATAAACCCTAACTTAAGCAGCAGCGCAATAAATGTGGGTTGACACTAAAAAAGTAGTGGCAACCAAGGATATAGTCCCACATGGTGTGAGTTTTGTGATATTATTTTTAGTAGGTGAAACGCGATAAATATATGAACTGTATATGGTTCCACATTAATTGAGCAATTGGAACTGGTTTCGTGTATATTAAAAAAAAAACGAAATGTTTTAAGAAAATATCCAGAGATCTGGATAGTGACATATTCTCTGAGCAAACAGCTTTATCGTTTACATAAACTCACACTGTCACACATATGTTAGATACGTGTTGAATGTACTAGTGGAAGTAAACACAAAGGTTGATGTCCAAAGTAATTGCACGGATGGTTTGAACAAAAGTGAAACAATGCTGAGACAAAATCTTATTCGATAGATAGCGCTTCTGAATGATATGTCACCATGCCCGCAACTAATTCATACCCAAATCGAAGCTAATAATAAGATTTGAACTCATACCATTATGGGCCTAAAGATATGGACTCAACCACGGCCCATTAAAGCACAAGTCAACCAGAACCAGACTCTTTTATCTCCTTCAGCTTCTCATAAATAGTTTACCTTTTTTTTTCTTCTCACTTTGCCGAGAAAATCTGAGAAAAAAAGCGAAAAGTTGAGAATGAAAAGTCCGATTCACACGGTGTGGTCATGGGTGAGGAGGCAGCCACCGAAGGTGAAGGCCTTTCTCGCGGTGATCACCGGCATGGCGGCTCTGGTTCTGCTCAGATTCATTGTCCACGATCACGACAATCTCTTCGTCGCCGCTGAAGCTGTTCATTCCATCGGGATCTGCGTGCTCATCTACAAGCTCATGAAAGAAAAGACCTGTGCTGGTAATAAAAATTCAATCTTTCTTGTTTAATTGTGTGTTTTCGAACATCCAATTTTAGGGTTTTTTTTTTAATTAGCTTTTGTGGAATCAAGCGATTTAGGGTTTTAGGATTACAATTATAATTCGAAGGTTTAGGCAAACCCACATCCGAAAGTTTAAACCTTTTTTGCTTTGACTTTTGTGTGTATTGATTCTTTGCAGGATTGTCGCTGAAGTCTCAGGAGCTGACGGCGATATTTCTAGCTGTGAGGCTGTATTGCAGCTTTGTGATGGAATATGATATACACACCGTTCTGGATCTGGCTACTTTGGGGACGACTCTCTGGGTTATTTTTATGATCCGGTTTAAGTTGAGGGCTAGTTACATGGAGGACAAGGACAACTTTGCTCTCTATTATGTGGTATGTCAGTAAGAAACCGAAAGATTACATTGTTGGATTAGAGGAAACGGGGAGGCAAAGTAACGATTATCTGGTTTTGATTTTTTATTTGTTGCAGCTTGTGCCGTGTGTTGTGTTGGCTGTGTTGATCCATCCATCGACCTCTCACAACATATTGAACAGGATTTCGTGGGCGTTATGTGTTTACCTTGAAGCTGTTTCAGTGCTACCGCAGCTGCGAGTGATGCAGAACACAAAGGTCGCAAACTTTGTTTTATAATGGAAGATTGAGAACTTGAGCTGGACTTATTTGTTTTACTTTCTAATCTCTGAATCTATTTTTTTTGTTGTTGTTTCAGATTGTTGAACCGTTCACGGCGCATTATGTATTTGCACTTGGAGTAGCAAGGTTCTTAAGCTGTGCTCACTGGGTTTTACAGGTTAGCTTTCTAGTTTCTGCTATGGTTACATTGAAAGTCGATTTTGGATGATGAAAAGTAGGGCCTTATACACAATGTTGTATGTGTTTAAAAACAGGTTGTCGACACGAGGGGGAGATTGCTGGTAGCATTAGGTTATGGACTGTGGCCATCGATGGTTCTCATCTCAGAAATTGTTCAAACTTTCATCCTTGCTGATTTCTGTTACTACTACGTCAAAAGGTACCGTTTAGCCATTCACTTTCTCTATAAGTTATCTTACCTCTTCACTTAGCTCAAAAGACTTAAACATGTCATCTTGTGCAGCGTTTTCGGAGGGCAGCTAGTTCTCAGGCTTCCGTCTGGAGTAGTATAAGTTACTCTCAGTGATGTAATACGGAAAGAGACGGCTCTATTTTTCCTTTACATTTGATCTTGACGTTTGTGTCTGAGGTGACTTGGTAACGAATTAATTTCACCGTGTTGTATGTTTAGTTACCATTGACGGGTGTTTACATGTCTTTCCGGTTACTTTACTCCCTTTCATACTATAATAGTGATTGGTAAAAAGCAAATAACGAACCTTAACAAGCTATTTTGATTACACTGGGAAGAAGAAACGTCTGAAAGTTTTGAAGTTTTTTATTATTATAGATCACTGGAAGTGAGTGACACTGCGAATGATGTTGAAACGCATTTTTAAAGAACCACGGTTGTTACATAAAAATAGCACAAGTAGAGAGTTAGAGGTCTGAAAGGGTTTTCCCATGGATGAAGTTGATCACTTTAGTGGCAGTTTCCTCTAGCGCAGAGGTCACAACAGCCAAGTTCTGTAAGAATTCTTCTGCCGTCGGTTTGTCTCCGTCGATCAGATCGGTCACGGCTTTTAAGAATATCACTGGTACTTTCAGAAGTTCAGCAACATAGGCCACCGCAGCACCCTGAACAATCCAGAGCCACACAAGAGTTTCAACTTATTTTTATACTCTTGCTAGATTCCAGAAATCAGAGAGGTGTTAACATGACATTACCTCCATGTCCTTTAGTGTAGCATCATTGGCAATGATCAATGATTCATCTTGCGTGGACATATCCAAGGAATCACCAGTAGATAACCTGCCAATCTGATAACAACCAATCTTATTTAACAATGCTTTTGATATCGTGAAACTTGAGAAACAGTTTTTGACTAAGCAACCTTCAAATTTAGTTCCTTGAGGAGATTGGGGGTTGAGAATGCCTGTCGAAGACCAACTCCATACAGATCAAACATCTACAAGCGAGACACAAAACAGTCACTCAGGAACTTGCGAAATGAAATGGGGCAAAAGACCAGAACAAGAAGTGGAGAAAAGAAGAAGAAGGTACCGGAATAGGTATTCTCCTATCATGGAAGACAACATCAGATACAAGGAATACATCTCCTATGTTGGCTCCTTTAACCTGAATATTGTTCAGTCAATCAGCACTTCAGTTACATTATAATAAACCAACTTCCACAACATGCCAACAGAGATATGATTGAATGCGAATTCAGTCGATGAGTAAGAGAAGCAAATTGGAATATGAGCAAGCATGGCATTTTGACAAGCTTAACAAGCACACACACACAGAGATAAAGAGAAGAATTGATTCTTTGGAAAGAGAAAGTAAAGAAGGGAAGAACCTTAAAGGCACCACAGGTTCCAGCATTGATGAGAATGTCAGGCTGTAAAGCTTGGATAGAAGCAAAGGTAATGAGAGAAGCTGGAACAGTTCCAACACTATCTATCCCTGCACCATTAACACCTTCAGTGAATATAAACATACTTGTAACAGAAAAAAAAAGTGCGTTCCTTTTGGCTTCAAGAGCTCATTAGATCAAACACCAACAACAACTACTCACTAGCGCTATTATTATAGATCTCTATGAGAGTAATGAAAAGAGGCAAATAGCAAAAACATGCCTGAAGCAGCATCTTTTCCAGGGCAGACTACATAGATTCGAAGATCTTTGTGCAGCCCGTGGTAGAGAACCCAGGGCAATCCTTTACCAAGCCTGCACATGAAGCATGAAGCTCAAAAAGATAAGGACTTTGGTTTAATCAACAGATTAGTGGAGAATCAAGAGGAGTGGGGTCTTAACGGAGAATCAGAAGTTTCGGAGAGTCCGAACTTGTTGACCAAAGGTTGAGCCTCCGCTTGCATCGCTGCAATCAGAATTAAACACAGAAGTAAGAATCGATTGATCGGTTCTGTTGAAAGAGGAGCAAAGTACCGATGACGAAGACGACTGTGGAGATGGGTCGACGACGACTCTCCGATTCAACATTCTCGATGTCACCATCTCCATGAGGACCCATACTTCTCTCTCTCTCTCGATTCTCTTTCGCTCTTCACTCGTTCGATTTGCAGAAGACAACACACAAAAATCAATTGAGCAATGAAGAAACGGCACAAGCGAATAAGGAAGGACCTCTTTTGCGTTTTACCACGAAAGAGAAAAGAATCTCATGGTCGAAACATCTCTCCCTACACTGTTAATTAATTAATTAATTACTGTGTGCTAATTAATATTCAAAATAATTTACATTTTAATTAATTAACAGCTTGTAAAGTTAAGCAAACAACTAGAATTTTATTTTCCTAGCTCAATCCTTTTTTATAGATTTGCACAATTTGCTGTTGTAATCACACTCTTGAGTTGTTCTTTGTTCCTTTTCCGTTTCTGATTGAGAGTCAAGGCATTTTGAGTTCTTTCAAATTCACAAAATGCGAGATCTCAGCTTTCTTTCATTTGAGAAACAAAAAGTTAGTATAAGAAATCTAAGGAACAATGGTTTTCTCACTTAGGTACAGCTCTAGCTACTATGGGAATTTAAAGACCACTTTCATAATTATTTTCTAACACTCCATACGATCAGTTATATGCAGTACGTAACACATTAGTATAAAATCACTTGACAATAGGGACAACCTGAAATATGTTCTCAATGAAGCTTCAAAATGACTCGTGGGAAATGAAACATGTATTTCTCTGAATAGCATTTAATTGCTTGAACCTTTATCATTCAGTGAACAGTTTCAACAGATGCTTGAGGCTGTGAAGGTCTGATGCTTTGCAGTGTAAACAGAGGATGATTATCTTCTGTGTTCTCAACAACTCCAGCCTATAAAATACAGAGTATCAAAACAGCATCGCCAGCCTCATCAGCAACTCTTAATTCCACACGGTGTCAAGATTCAAGCTTTTTTAATCAATAAATAGAACCAAAATAATCTTACATTAACAAACAAAAACAAAATCAATACACAAAACCAAAATCATATAAATTTTTTAAATCAGTATACAGAATCAAAATCATCTTACATCAACAAATAAAAAAAAACTAAATCCTAACTAATGCTTTCTAAATTAAAATAAGATACCCAGTCTTACCTCAACAAATAAAAACCAAATCAATAAACGTAACCAAAATCATTCCACTGTAAAAAAGTCTGATTAGGATTAGTAGAGATGATATTCATGGGATGAAGCCTCACCTATTTATAGTTGAAGAACCACCTTAGAAGAAAGGAAATATGTATTGAATGAGGAGTCGTGCTTGGATTGGGTCAAAGAAGTTAAGACGGTGGGAATGAATCAATGCACTTCGTAACGGTTCTGGGACAACTCAAGCGAAAGGACACGAAGGTATCTAGATCCAGAGATTCATCGTGAAGATTTGTCTCACTTAACCCTCCCTATCTCCATTGTTGGCTGAACTGATCAGAGCTAGAAGAAGGCATGAACCCTAGATGTCGATGGTCGCCATTGATGAAGACGTTAATGTAACGCTTTTGTTTACAACAGCCCAAAATAACATACTTTGAAGCCCAACAATTGAAACCGGTAAAGTCCATAGTCCAAACAAATTGCACACATGATTTAATAATGAAATGCAGCGTGCGACTTAGAAGGACGTGTCAAAACATCAGTACTCGACTTTCCTATGTGGATCCTAAGTGGCTTCACCAGGAGAGAGCAAACTCTCTTTTACATATAAAGATTCTTGATAAGTGATTTAATTTTATAAAAAAAAGAATTACATTTTTCGAAAGGGATGATCAGTTCCTGGATAAACAGAGTCGTCTCTTTTTGTTAGTTGAATCACTACTGATGCAAAAATATAGAAAGAGATACAACATGGAGAGGAAGAGAACAAGAATAAACGGAGAAGAAGAATCCCCCATAAAATTACCAGTAATGGTGTTTCCGTCTATGAATTACTTATTGATTATCATACACCTACACAAGATCAAAAAGTAGAATTTAAATTATAACGATCAAAAACATATGAAAACTTAAAAGATATATGCGTGAAACTAATATGGTTGGCGTGATATTTATATAAAAAATTAGTTTAAGTTTCTAAATGACCTAGTTTTTAAGAGAATCTATGAGATAAAATATCCTCTAATAAATTTTAATTCAGCTATGAGATAGAATATCTTCTAATAAAATTTTAAAGATATAATATATACATAATTTTGGTAACTCAAATCTTGCCATATATATATTTAAATATTAAATGCATGATATTAGGAAAGAAGATATCTCGTCTGTTGATTGCAACTGGTTTTTCATAAAACAAATCCTACTATAAGGATTTAAATAATAGATAATAAGGAAAGAATAATGAATTTTAACGTTAAAACCTCCGACTAAGTTTGTTTTGGGTAAAAACCCTCAAACTAAGTATTTAACGAAAAATCCCCTTTTTTGTCACAACGAAAAACCCCATAAACTAACTTTATTTAATGAATTAAACTCTGATATGTCATAATTACTATTGCTACCAGTAAATCTTTAGTTTAGGGGTTTTTATACTAAGTAAACATAGTTGAGGAATTTTATCATTAAAATTAAAAAAATTCAAAATATTGTAATAGGAGGATAAATTTTCAAAATACATTTTATAAATTAAAGTATAAGCTTCTATAAATGATTTAGAACCTCTTATAATAATTTAAAACGTCTGATTTTTATAAATGTATTTATAATTTTATAAATGTATTTATAATTTTATAAATAATTTATAAAGCATAATGTTATAAATAATTTATAAAGCATGCATTGAATTATTAGACATTAGTAGTTATTATGATACTTTATATACAAATATAATTCTTTCTATACGAATATAAAATCATTATATCAATTCAAATAAACACTTTTGTTTATTATTTTATGTAATTTATAAATATATAAAAAAATTAATCGCATTATTACTCTTTCATAGTTTCAATAATTAGTTACCATAATAATTATTTCTAATCTTATGTAAATTATTTAGAAAGTGGTAATTGAATTATCCTTTCTTTTTAGATATAATTATAATAAATAAAATTAAAAATCATCGGTCAATCAAATTATAATAATTTGAAGAGTTCATTTATGATCAACATGTAATAAAAAAATCACTTATGTGACTTCTCAATCAATATATAGTAGGGTTTATATTTTTATAAATAATTTATAACATTATATAAATAATTTTAAAATTCTGATAAATTTATTCTGTAAACAACGATAAATAATTTAAAAATCATATTAATAAATATGTTTGCATTTTGTAATATTTAAAATAGTTATTATATAATTATATTCGAATACAATTCATCAAGTAGAGTATAAAACTATTATAATTATCTTATATAAAAATTTCGTTCATTATATTTTATAGTTTATAAATATAACATTATTAATCTTCCTATAATTTCGAGATTTAGTTGCATTAAATTGTTATTTGTAATATTTTTTAGATTATATGACAAGTGATGTTAAATGCTTTTAGACTTATCTTAAATTTTTAGATCTAATTTAAATAAATAAAAACTAAAAACAATCAACCAATCAAATTATAACAATTTTTATTAAACTTCACCTATGAGAGACACGTCACGAGACCTCAGTAAAGTGACTTCTCTTTTAATATAAAGGGGGATTTAGGGGGCGACTGGTTTTCCCGCTACCATCCGCAAACGCAGCTTTTGCGGTTGGTAGCGGTTGTCGGCGAGTTGAAACAATCACTCAAATGGATTTAAACCACTTCAAACCGCTCTGAATCTCATAAAATCAAAAACTGGCTTTAGCTAGCGTTTGCGGTTCCGGGCAGTTGCAGGAGGGTAAAATTTTTGTCTTTTTTTTAAAACAATATATATACAGAAGTAAAAATATTTAATAAAAATTTCAAAATTGAAATTATGAAAATATTAAATATATCTATTATATTTTAATTAATATTATAAAAATGTATAATAAAAACAATTTCAATAAATTCAAAAAATTAAAATTATAACTTTCTAAATATAAATTTTATATTTATTATAGTTTTATGATTTTTGATATTTTTATAACTATATTAAATGTAAATATTGTTAATTTATTATTTGACTGTTACCGCATTTGGTAGTTAACCAGTCATAAGTCACCCGCAAACGCACCAATTTTTAACTGCTATACCAATCGTACAAATTTCTTAAAACTGTTAGTAACCGCAACTGCCCGCATCCACAAACTCCCGCAACCGGCCTTTATTCAGCTTTACAAACCGCTTTCCTAATCACATTGTAATCAAATGTCGTTGAAACCAGAATAATTTGAAGAAAAGAATTAAAGCAACCGGATATGAACCGTTAAACCCCAAAAGATGAGAAGCCCAAAAGATGAGAAGCCCAAAAATCTATTAAACTTAGAAGCCCGAAAGCACTTCATGCAACGCCACAGGTAGGGGTCGCTCGTTCCGTCTCTAACTGCTCCTCCGAGAGAAAGGTTTAGGGTTTTTGCCGCTAACTGCTCTTCTCCCCCATGGAAGAAAGCAAGAGGAAGAGTCGTGAGGTAAGTTTCTTCTTCCTCTACTCAATGTATTTATTTTCTTGCAAATTATGATAACTTTTCTTTTTATTTTTTGGTGATTTTTAGGGTGGAACAACCCCAGACCCCGAGCGAGTGGGATCTGATGATCCAGACGTAAAGCCCAAGAAGAAAAAGGTCGAATCTAAACTCTTTCCAAGAATCTCTCATAATACTTCTGAGATGAGTCATGAGCCGAGATGGGTCTAGAAGTTTATTCACAGTTTTCACTCGTTGTTTCTTTTTTTGCTGTTATGTAATCAGAATAAAACAGCAGCTGAGCCTTCCAAGGCGGATCCTGATGATCCAGAGGACAAACCCAAGAAGCGTGACAAGGGCAAGAGTCCCAAGAAGAAAAAGGTCGGATCTCAACTCTTTCCAAGAATTTTTCATAATACTTTTGAGATGAGATGAGTCACGAGCCGAAATGGTTAAGTTTTATTCACTCGTTGTTTTTTTTTGCTGTTATGTAATCAGAGTAAAACAGCAGCTGAGCCTTCCAAGACAGATCCTGATGATCCAGAGGACAAACCCACAGATCCTGATGATCCAGAGGACAAACCCACAGATCCTGATGATCCTGAGGACAAACCCAAGAAGCATGACAAGGGCAAGAGTCCCAAGAAGAAAAAGGTCGGATCTAAACTCTTTCCAAGAATCTCTCATAATACTTTTGAGATGAGATGCGTCACGAGCCGAAATGGTTAAGTTTTATTCACTCGTTGTTTTTTTTTTTGCTGTTATGTAATCAGAGTAAAACAGCAGTTGAGCCTTCCAAGACACATCCTGATGATCCAGAGGACAAACCCAAGAAGCATGACAAGGGAAAGAGTCCCAAGAAGAAAAAGGTCGGATCTAAACTCTTTCCAAGAATTTCTCATAATACTTTTGAGATGATGCGTCACGAGCCAAAGTTTTATTCACTCGTTGTTTTTTTTTTGTTGTTATGTAATCAGAGTAAAACAGCAGCTGAGCCTTCCAAGACAGATCCTGATGATCCTGAGCCTCCCAAGACAGGTGCTGATGATCCTGAGCATCACAAGGGAAAGAGGCAAAAGAAGCGGAAGGAGGTATCTTTTATCTAGAACTTTGTTCTTGTAGTTTGCTTATTTGTCAATCAATGTTTCATAATGTTCCCTAGTAACTATTACGAAAATGGAAGCCATCCCGCTGTGAATGTATGAGTTCTTTGGCATTATCGAGCTTTAACTTGTGTTCTTGAACATCATAATCCTCTAGCTTTCAATTTTGATTCACAGCTTTGACTGATTTATATTTAAAATATTTGACTGTTCTTTTCCGTTCTTTAATTTTTAGATTGAAACTACCTCTGATCCTTCGGAGATAGAGTGTGATGTCAAGAAGCTGAAGGTGATGTTTAAAATTTGATCTAAACTTGGTGCTTAGCTGTTATAGTTGTATATCTATGTTTCATAAGTTTCTCATCTACTTTTGAACGTTTATTGAAACAGGTAGACTATTCACCTCCTAAATCCAGTAGCTCGGAATCGGAATATGAAGGTATCTGTGAGCCCATGCAAGTTGGTGCTGTAAATCTTCCCGAAGATGTTACCGAGCCTGAGCTGTAAGTGTCACATTTAATTTCCATTTATTTTTTATTCTGTTTAACATTTCTTATTTTTCAGGATGGCTTTTTTTAACGGCAAACCTGTTCACGTTGTTATTCGTCGCTTCGAAAACGAATACTCTAGGAGCGTGATCGTTTTTGGTTCTGTTGCAGACACAAAAGAGGTACCTTTTGAATATTTTAAAATTAAACACTTCTTTGTACTCTATCTCACAAATTGCTTCTGTTATTTATTTCCAGGCACTGAAATTGTGTGGGAAAAAAATGCGCGGAATTCCAATTTATATTAAGCCGAATGGGAACAGGTAACTATTTCCATCTTTTGGAGAAAGATTTGTTATTAACTTCAACGACTAATTGTTTTAACTTTCATTTCTGGTGACAGTCGAGAAATAGTGCTTGCAAGTGGGTTCAACAACCAATCGACAGTAAAAGAGATCATGAAACAACTTCGTAGTGAATTCAAGTCAAGAGGCGATGTCCTTAACATTTTTGTTCCAGAAGATAATGAAACTGGTGGTTGTCTAGGGTATGGCTCTTTCTCAAATTTGTAGTTTGTGAAAATTATGAATTTATCTCATTGATTACCTCTTTTTTTTGTTCTTTTCCAACAGCTTTGGATATATATACATTGACCCTCAAGGCGTGGATGGAGGAGATTTGTGGAAATCATTTGAAATTGATGGTCTTCCAATTACGCTTACTACGGCTTCACCGAAATTATGCTTCGAAGCTGAAATAGTGGGCAAGAAAAAGGTAGAATCAATAACCTTTTAACTTAATGTTATTCTTGTGCTTTTTAAAATATAATCATGTCCCTTAACTGTCGACATTTCTGTTTGTTGCAGGCGAATGATGAAGACGAAAAGACTGCTTTGAAAAAGGTAAATCTCTTTCACTCTTTACGTAAAGGAAATTAAGATGGATAGGTAGTGTCTTAAATCTTTTAAAAAGCCTCTTCTCTTTAGTTACGCTTATTACTTGTTTGTGGAAAGAACACTTGCTTACGATGATGGAAGATGGATGAAAGTAGTTCAGATTTATTTGACTTTCATATTTTTTTTGTTCAGCTCTCTCATGAACAGAAAGGCATTGGCAATAAAGATTTTAAAATTTTAGTATAAAAAATTAACACTTCTTTGTACTCAATTTTCCACTTTTTCATGAACAGATGCTATTACCATTAAATACTAGTCTACCGACCTTGATGTATACCCAAAGAAGATACTCTTGGACAGATAAAAGACCGGACATTACTGCTGAGTCTTATAAACAAGAGACAAGTAAGTTACACGCTTTGTATACGACAATAGTTAGGTTTTTCAGTTGAACTACTCGATCTTATTAGCATTTATGTTTTTATTATAGATGACAAGTAAGTTACATGCGCTTTGTATACGACAATAGTTAAGTTTTTCAGTTGAACTACTCGATCTTATTAGCCTTTATGTTTTTATTATAGATGATTGCTGGGCTGCTGCTCTTCATAGGGCGTATTCAGCACTGCTGACACTATCAGGCTCACCGGGACCAGTTTTAACACGTCAAGATATTATTGATGGGCTTGATGAGGCTTATCAGGCATCTGGAGATGGCATCGAGAGGCTTAAGTATGCAATTTCGTTTATGGAGAAGTATGTCAAAGAAATGAACATTTACCGACGTCCTAGGGGTAATGATGCGTCTTCTTATGAAGATTTTGAGAGTTTTACTCTACAACTTCTAGCAACAACACCTGTCATGGTGACTGTTGAATGTCTTCCAGGTTTCCTATCTTTCGATGGACAAGTAAGTCCTGTTTACATTTTTTTTTTTTTTTTTTCTGTTTGATTTATTATTTGCTTTTATTAATATTAAGTATGAAAACATTTAATTTTGTAGGGAATTTTCAGTCCATCCGACATGGACTGTCGTATGAGAACCTTTGAAAAGTTCCCTATTCATTGTCTTCTTTTGACGGGGAATGATGTGAAGGATGGAATCGAGTATTGGAAACTCCATGAGACTAAGGGAAAAGATTGGGGAGTTGAAGGTTTTATCATGATGGAAAGACATAAGTGTCTACTCAAATCTGTGGTTGAACTCAAGGTAAAGTTTGATATATACTGAGTTTGGGTAAACTGAAAATTTTCAGTCTTATTGATCTGTACAAGTATTCTTCTCTTGTCTCAGCTCTGATCGTAGAAGAAAGCTAATGCGAAGACCACCGTAGTTGACTTTTGCTCTAGAGGAGATCTAATGTGAAGACCACCGTCGTTGTTGACTTTTGCTATTCCTAGTTTCAGCTCTGATCGTTGAAGAGATTTAATGTGAAACCACCGTAGTTGTTGACTTTTCCTTTTATGCTTTTGCAAAGTAATCCAACTTTTTGTTTGCAAAATTTTAAAATCATCAACTTTGGGTTTAATTGCTTCTACTGAACGTTCTTTTGTAATTCCTCTCGATATTTAGCTTTATCACAAAATCATCCAAATTTATAGAATTCACCACTGAACCGTTCATACTTCCAAATTCCAATCAATCATATAAAAAATGGTGGTCATCGTCATTCTAGAGAAATCATGGGTTAGATTACATAGGCTCATTGACTGGGCTTGATAATCGGGCTACTATTCATTATAATTTTCCTGATCCGCATTACTCAATCTCATATTGGGTAGTACGGCCCATTATAGATTTAGAGGAAATATTAACTAAGAATCCCAAATCCATCTAAGTAATCTCGTATTGAGGATTCCGGCCCGTATCGCTTTAGCTGAAAATTTTAATTAAGAAGCCGAAATCCATCTAATAAAACGGAAGCCAAGCCCACAAATGCAATATCTACAATGACCTAGCAGTCGTCGCTCATCTCTTTCATCTAAACTTCTCTCAATGGACAAAAAGGAGGACAAGCGCGAGGTGATCTTCTTATCGCTTTTTCATAACAAAGTGCAGCCGTGAACAACTTTTGAATGGAATTTTGTTTATGTTTTGTTAGATTGTAACAACCCCGGAGATAAGGTTGGGTGATACAGAGATCTTAGAAACGCCTAAAAACCAGCAGAAAGACAAGAAGCGGCGGAAGAAGGTCGGATTTAAACTTTTTGCCCTGATCCTTTGCTGCTCTTATAGATCCTTCAAGATTCATTTATCTATCTGTATATTTTATTGTTGTAATTTTCAGGTTCATCAAGATGCCTTATTGAAGCCAAAGAAGCTGCAGAAACACAAGTTGTGTAAGAAGAAGCAGAAAAAGGTCTGATTTAAACTTTTTGTCCTGATAATTATGCTTTAGCTGTTATAGTTTGCATACTGGTATTTCAAAACAATCCCTAATTTTATTTATTTACTTACGTATATAAGCATATTTTCTTTACATTGAAAACATTCTAAAACGATTTCTATATATTTTTAGCCTATGTGTATGTATGATTTCTTCACATTTTTTATTGGTCTTTTGTTTTTGTATAGGTTGCGGCAACCACAGAGCCTTCAGAGATAAATTCTGATGATCCAGAGGCTTTAGTAAAGCCTCAGAAGCCGAAAAGGCTCAAGAAGGTGATATTTAAATTTGTCTAAAAACTGTCCTTATAGTTGTATTTGGCCCTCTGTATATTTTTGGTCACCTTAAAAATTAACCTGTTTTTGAATTGTGCTTTTTACACGTAATAAGTCATCTCTCGTTTAAATATATGACTAAATTTCATTCACTGACGTAACATTATCTTTTACTAGAAAGTGATCATTTTCAAAACGACTGCATTGAATAAGTTGTTGACCTTCTGCATTCTGCAACGGATCAGTTTCAAAACAAAGAAATTTTATGTTCAGTTCTTGCTGCTTCCTTAACTCATTTTTTTTTCGTTTTCTAATTATAATATCAGATAGTAGATGAATTAAGTAACCGTCTGGACGAGATGACTGAAATTGTCAAAAAACTAAAGAAGAATTCAGATCTACTGGAAGAGGTATATTTGTTTTTCTTATAAAGTAATTTTTTTTTTTTTGTGTTTGCAAGCTTCTCTTTGTTTATCTGTAGCTTTGTATGTGGAAGAATGACACCACACCAACGGAGTTGTTTATTTCAATTCCTTATGTCTACAGGAGAATAATAACACTCCAAAGGAAAAGGTGGTAGACCATGAGTGCTATTTCGAATCTGAAGATGCAGATTTTAAAAACCGGCGAACAATTTTCGTTCTGGGATTCGATTGTTCCTTTCCTAGGGATGAAATAAAGAGAACATTGATTAAACACTTCAGTTCTTGTGGAGCGGTCTCAAGGGTTTATATTCCTTTTCATTGTGATACTGGCTCTCCCATGGGGTTTGTTACTTCTTCCATCAGTTTCTAACAATTTATTTAAGTTATATGCATGCTAAATTATTTACTCATCTCTTTTTTTTTTCCCCTTCAGTTTTGCCTTCATTAGTATGGGAAATCCAGATAAGGCTTTAACACTCAATGGAAGTTACTTGGATGGGATGAGACTTGAGGTTACAATGGCTACAAAGAGAAGTGAATACTATGGCTATACCAACCATCGTGGCTGTCAACGTTGTGGTATTGCTTCAGCGAAGCGGTTGGCGAAACGCTTCTACGATCGTACCAGAATACGAATCCCGTTAGGTACATCATTTTTTTCATTTATTTTTGAATCTTTAAAAGAAAATAACTCATATATATGTGATTATTTTTATCGATTGCATTCAGTGCCTAGCGATTTCTAGCAAGATCAAGAAGCTACTGCTTTACCCGACCAGCTACATCATCCTTTGTGTTCTAAGATACCTTGTTTTAGCATTCTGCTACTTATGCGCATTATTATCTATGTCTAAATTAAATGTTGAATATTTCTGTGTCTGTCAACTGTTGAATCTTTTTCTTTATGGAAGTCTATCATCTATTTTTGTAGCATTCAGTGCCTGGCAATATCTAGCAAGATCAAGAAGCTACTGCTTTACTTCTTACCAAAAAAAAAAAAAGAAGCTACTGCTTTACTCGACCAGCTACATCATCCTTTGTATTCTAAGATACATTTTTTTTGTCAACTGATTTCATTAAAGCCTCATGGACTAAATGGAGTACAGAAATGGCTTAAGGCCCAACACATTAACAAACATAATTATAATACAAAACTTTCATAAACACGAGTGTTGGTTGATGAGTAACTGCGAGGTGGCAATCTCCTGGTGCGTATGTGTGACACGTATTCTGAGCCCACCATCCTTCTCTCCATCGTTTTTTCTTTACGGAAGTCTATCATCTATTTCTTTTTTAAAACATTTCTTATATTTTTATTTTTGTAGCCTAATTTTTGTTTAACGCAACCGATTGGAATAAATGAATTATCAAAATTGATATTGGGTTAATCATAAGTTGAATAGTGAGTCGAGCCCAAAACTTTGTAATCATATTTGTGTGTTTTAGATCATACTTATGTACTTATGTATAAATCTTAATCAAAAACTATTTTATAAAATAATAGCAATTTAAAAGTTGATCCGACATACGCTCGGATCTTTGTAATCATATATGCTCGCCCGTTTCTTTATAATCATATTTGTGTATTCTAGATTTTGATATGCATTTTTAAAGTGTAGATCTATTTCCTAAACAAATCAAATTTATTTCATATACATTTGTATTTTTGATTATTATTTACATTTAAATGTTACAAAGAAAGCATTATAATTGTGCTGATTATAATATGTTTAACATTTTAAAAGAAATAATTTTGATGATGAATAAAATCATGATATTTTTGCATTTTTATCATTTTGAATTATTAACGTAATTAATAATATTCGTACTCGAAAACCTATCTGGCATCTATCCGTAAGTCTAGGTCCCGGATCCAATTAAATACGACCTATATACTCGGAAATATTTATTTATTGTACTGATCTAAATTTTGCTAAATTTAATTTTTAATATAATTTTAATATATTTTCACGATATTTTCATATTTGATTATAATCCACGATAAAAATGGTAAATTGAATGATTTGCATATAATTTAGCTCAGATTTTGGATTAAATTATAAAATTTATTTTTAAAAATTCTATAAAATCCGGTTTAAACCAAAAAAAAATCATTGACCCGTGATCCAGTAATAGTTGACCCGGAAAACCTTATATAAATCTAGTGATCACCTATATGAAAATATTATAAAGTTGGTAATTTGAGTAGTGTAATTTAGGCGGATTTGAACGCTACCAGTAAATTTATAGATTTGAAATGTTGTTATACATAGGTTGACATGTTCTCTATTTTAAATAAATAGTAACAATGTCCATGGCCCATATTTTAGCTAAAAGATAAAACTAATATTTGAAAAAATATATATATTTGTATTTCTAGTCCTGAGAAAATAAATTGTGGGTTAATTAATTTAGCTACATCAATAAAGGAAAAGTAGTAAAAGATAGTGGGTCCTGCCGGTTACACGGAAATTGATAACCTCATCTGTTTCCTGTAAAAAAGTTACGTAACTGTCATGCTTTTTATACGTGTATATGAGATGGTTACATTCTCGTTAAAATAATACTTGGACTGTACTTTTATTAATTGGTCACACTGTTGTTTTAATAAAATAGATATGGTATATTTGTATTTTAATATTTTTACATAATTTAAATGAATTCCCATATTTGAACTGAACCCGTAATGATCCAAACTGAATCCGAACTAAAATTTATAAATATCCAAATAGGTTTTAATCTCTCATCTAAAGACCAATATCTGAATAGTCGGAATCAAACCTGAACTCTTATCCGTACATGTAGTCTATAATATGAATATATGATCACAGATAAAAACACAAATATGATTACAAAAAAAATACATATATGATATAAGGAAAGACACAAATACATATGGAACTTGATTTATTTAATATACTTACAAAAATTATATATTCTATTAAATTCATATCATACAAAAATATGATTCTACAAACACACAACTATATAAATTATATTAGACAAAAAATTTAAAAACAAAACATATACCCGCCCTCTCGAGGACGGGTTAATATCTAGTTAATAAATTAATTACTGTGTGCTAATTAATATTCAAATAATTTACATTTAATCAATTAACAACTTGTAAGGTTTAGCAAAGGGGACAACTAGAATTTCATTTTCCTACCTCAATCCTTTTAATAGCTTTACACAATTTGCCATCGTAATCAGAATATAATAAAATGTTTTTGAAACAAAAAATTATTGAAGACTAACATTATGGGGGTGATTGGTAGTTGCTGTAGGTGCTGTCCACAGCCCTATTTATTTCTACAGCACCAAATTCAGAGCAGTCAAGCTTTAATTCTTTTTTTGAAACCACAGCTCTTAAAATAACCTAAAGCTGTACAAGTGCTCTGCAGAGCCAAATATCCAAAGCAATTTTTTAGTGCTTCAATAAAATTCTACAGCAATAAAATCTAAAGCCACAGCAAAAAGTCTACAGATTTTTTTTTACAGCAAAATATTTAAAACTACAGCAATTACCAATCGGACCCCATATCTATCATTACAAAACTGAACATTTCTTATGTGTTTGCATGTTAGTATAAGACCTTTTATTCATTTTGCCTTTACAATTTTAAAATATGATAAGTTACATCCACTCTAGTACTGATAACACAAATACACAGTTTCCATTAGTAAGCACTAACAGGCAACACATGCTCGTCGTATACACGGAAACAAACAATTGAAAAGTCTAAAACTATTTAACGGGTTTATTTATCATAGTGTTTAGTTACTAATACTCTTTTAGACACATAACTTACGTACCATGACGGTCTTTTGGAACGATCTCCAATGTAGCATTTAATTAAGAGAAATTGCACCACATACACTAAACTTTTACCCTAATTAACCAAATACCCTAAATTCCACAATGTTATACCTTTTTCCATAGACACAAACTAGTCACATCATTGGTATTTTCATTTTTTTAGGGTTTTAACCCAATTCACCCTTTAATTAATGCCTATGACCAAAATCAAGCTGCTTCTACAGCCGACGTATTCTTTAACAAAATTCGGCCACAAATAAATAAAATTATGTCTTAGTCCAGTGGTATGTCATCAAAAAAAGAGTCTTAGTATGAGTAACCTGGGTTCAAATCTCACCTAGATCATTTTTTTTCTTTTTAAAAGTGGTCACTTTTTTTTTTTTTTTGCTTCTAGTCTTATGCATCCTAGGACCGGCTCTGACCAAAATCATTCCGTCTTATTACTTTGCCACTCGTTTGTCATCATTTCATGTTTTTTATTCTTGTTACGGGCTGTTCACTGAACCATTCTCTCCACATATTTTCTGAATTTTTTCAAGAATTTATCCTGTTTTTATCTTCTTTATCAATACAAGAGTCGGCGATTTGGTTCTACGATGTTGCTCCTTTTCTGAAAAAAGAACTTGGTTTTTAAAACAAGGTCACGATAATCTCTACAAAACAACATATAACATCAAACACAAACTTAGACAAACATAATCCAATTGTTGGTTGGTTTAGATGCATTATGTATGTATATGGAAGCCATATTCTCAGTGTGTTTATAAACAAATGGATGAAAATAGTGTAATCCTAAAAATCAATCCATTTACAAATGGGTTTGGTTATAATTCTTCTTCTTTAATTTGGACATAATGCTCAAAATTCAAAGTATAAGTCCAACACTGAGTTGTATCCTGGATGAATATGTCTATAACTGAAATTTTCATTCTCAAGAAGATGACTAATTGATGAACGATTAGATTTGAGTTGAAAAACTAATTCCAAAGAAAAACAAAATGCACAAAATCAGCTCTAAAGTTGTGTTGTTTGCTGCAGATTGCAATAGATCTTGGACATTCCTCTTAAAACACCATTAAATCTCTATGGTAAGTCATCTAATGATATTGCTATAATAATAATGTGTATGATTTGTTTTTGTTTATTTCATTTCCTCACTTTCAGATGTTGTTGCCGTTAGATACAAATCTTTAGACCTCTCTCCAAACGCCATTCTCTTGGACCAAGAAGACACCAGAGATAACTGTTAAATCTTATGAACAAAAAATATGTAAGTTAAAAAATATATGTGTGAGAATAGTTTATATTTGAAGTGACATAACATTTTTTAATCTTTTAGTAGACGATTGTTGGGCTATTCCCCTTCAGAGAGGGTATGCAACAAAGAGAAACCTATTTGGCAAGTCTGTAGATAACAGTTGATGATCTTCTTAATGGTGTTGAGGCTGCATATCAAGCATCTGGAAAATGGATCAACCGGATTAGGAATGCATCTACTTTCATGAAAAACTATGCAAAGAAAATGAAAGTTCACCGCCTTCTTAGGGGTGATGATGCTTCAGATCATGAAGGTTTTGAGAGCTTCATTAAAAGTTGTTATCAGTATCACCCATCACAATAACAATGGAATATCTTTCAGGTTTTAAGTCTTTCAATATAACATATGGAAAAGTAAGTCGATATATTTAGTCTTTTCTATTTGGTTTATAAATTATTTATATAAATATTAAAATAAAAATATTTTTATTTTTAGAGATTTTTCGTCCAACGGACATGGATTGCCACTTGATTACTTTTGAGAAGTTCTCCATTCACCGTCTCTTGTTGAGAGGCTATGATATGATTGATGAGATTGAATGTTGCCAGGTCCAAGACCCCCAAGATGTAGAATGGAGAACTAATGAGTTTATCATGATGGAGCAACATAAGTGTCTTATCAAATCCATAGTGGAGCTAAAGGTGTACAAGTGTTTTCAAAAGAGATCAACCACGTTAAAATGCATCTTCATTCATGAGTATCTATGTCGAGGAGATGAATATCCACAACCATCCTAGGGGAATGATGTGTTGGCTTTTGAAGACTTCGAAATTTTTTTCATAAAGTTGTTAGCAGTAGCACTTGTGATTATGACAGTTGAGTGGCTTTTAAATTTAGTTTCTTTAGTAGATAAGTTATTTTGTTTAATGTTTCTATTTGGTTTATTAGTATCAACATGGATCTTTATTTATGTTTATAAAGATATCTTCCAATTGAAATAGGTTGTCATTTGAGAACTTTTGAGAAATCTCCTATCCACTGTCTTTTGTTATGTAAAAGTTGGGATTGAGTTTTGGGAACTCCAAAAGTTCAAGGGAAAATTTTGGGGAGATGACATTTATATTAGGCTGAAACAACACAAAAATTAGTAGTTGAGTTCAATGTAAGTTTAATGATATACTAGGTGGATGCCCACAATTTTGCGGGTTTGAATGTTTTATAACAATATATTTATTATAGTTTGTCAAATTAAGATATTTTTTCATCATCAAAAATTGTATATGTGTTTACTGTTAAACATTTTGAAAGAATAATTATTTTTGAAAAAGATGATTATGACTATTTTAAATATCTGTTAATATTTTGTATTGAATTTTTTTATTAAAATTAGTTATATATAATATTCATAATTCAGTTTTTGATAAAAATGAGTTTTGAAGGTATGTAGTTTTGAAACATTTGATTTTTAAATAATTTATAGCTAAAGTCATATGTCTTTATTAAGATTAAAAGATAAAACAATATGATTGTTACACATTCTCTATATATTCATATTCAAATACATAGGAATATAAAACTACTATATCAATTATATAAATTAATTTTGAAATATATTATATAGTTTATAAATACTTGAGTAATAAAATGATTTTATGAGCATTACATATATTTTATATAAATAACATATTTAATTACCATAAACTAATATTATGAAATATATTTATATCGTTTGGATACTGATAAAAATTGGTTCAAGAAGTGATTTTTTTACTCTTAAAATAAATAAAATAGAAAATTTATTAATGAATCAAATTATAATAGTTTTTCTAAAACTCAAAGACACCTAAGAAAAAATTAATTAAGTGAGTTCTCATTTAATATAAAACAAATTTTCAAAATACATTTTATAAATTAATATATAAGCTTCTATAAATGATTTAGAGCCTTTTATAATAATTTAAAACATCTGATAAGCCAATATAAATAATTTTATAAATTTATTTATAATTTAATACATATTTTGTAAAGCATGCATGAAATTTATTAGACATTAATAGTTATTATGATACTTTATATACAAATATAAGGCTTTCTATATGAATATAAAATCATTATATCAATTCAAATAAACATTTTTGTTTGTTTTTTTCTGTAATTTGTAAATCTATAAAAAAATTTATCACATTATTAATCTTTTATAGTTTCAACAATTAATTACTATAAATAATACATTCTAAAATTATCCTTTCCTTTTAGATATAACTATAATAAATAAAGTTAAAAATCATCGGCCAATCAAATTATAACACTCTAAACAGTTCATTTATGATCAACACGTAATAAAAAAAATCACTTATGTGACTTCTCAATCAATATATAGTAGGTTTATATTTTTATAAATAATTTATAATTATTTTAAAATTATTTTAAAATTCTGATAAATTTATTCTTTAAACAACGATAAATAATTTAAAAATAATATTAATAAACATGTTTGGATTTTGTAATATTTAAAATAGTTATTATATAATTATATTCGAATACAATTCATCAAGTAGAGTATAAACCTATTATAATTATCTTATATAAAATTTCGTTCATTATATTTTATAGTATATAAATATTAAAAGTAATAAATAAAACATTATTAATCTTTCTATAATTTCGAGAATTAGTTTCCATAAATTGTTATTTGTAATATTCTTTAGATTATATGGCAAGTGATGTTAAATGATTTTAGACTTACTTTAAATTTTTAGATCTAAATTAAATAAATAAAAATTAAGAAAATTTGACAAATCAAATTATAATAATTTCTTGAAACTTCACCTATGAACGACACGTCATCAGAAATCACTAAAGTGACTTCTCATTTAATATATAGAGGGATTATATATGAGTAAACTAAATTATTTTATAAGGTTAATTTGCCATGTAACTATATTAAATGATAAAGTTTAGTGATATTGATTATAAAGTATTTTTTTGATGTTTCAGATTTTATCATACATGAGATCACTCAGGCAAAGACCGTATCTGTTGACTTACTTTCGTTTTGTAAAATTTTAATACACTAATATTTGGGGTAACTTGGTTAAACTGTTTTAATATTGAATCTAATTTTCTCAAGATTTAAAGATTATTCATCATTACACCATCCAAACTTACACAATTCACCACTAAGACCATTCATACTTTTTTCACTATACACTTGCAATCAGTCACAAAAATATATTTAAAATTATATTGAAGAAATCATAGAATATATTACATCGATTCATGGAACAACATTGTTGGGCCGTATATTTGAATTATTCTATATCATATGTTCCACATTAGTGAATTTCATATTGGGTATTCATGTGAGATTTGAATTTTTGTTTTAATACCGTCTTTGTAGTTTGTAATTTGCTTAGTAGTTATAGTTGTTGCATTTGACCCCTTTTATATTTTTAGACATCTTTAACTTAACACATTTGACTTAAACTAAATTTTTATCTGTGGTTCGAAAGTACGGATTTTCTTGGCTTACAAATAAAATTTGATATAAATTAGAATTTTGAACTTTGTGTTGGAAATCTACTTAAAAATGTCACCAAAGCTAATGTGTAAGTGACACATTTTATTTTATTTCCGTTTATCTTATATTCTATTTTAACATCTATATTGTGAGTTTTTAAAACCGGACCGGAAGCTGAATCAAATAATTTTTAGGTCACGGTTCATTATGGTTCGACCGGATCAAACTTGATTCAGTAATTTGGTTTAATATATATTTTAGTGTATAAATTTAAAAGTAATGTTAGTAAATATGATACATAAATAAAAATATAAATGAATTTAAACATAAAACATTATAAATATAAACTAGTTTTATCTTTATATAAATGGTTTATTGATTTTTTTTTTATAATTTTAATGATTTTTATCAATTTAATAACTATAAGATTCAATCCAGCTACGTGACCGGTTCATAGTTGAACCAATTATTAGACCTTAATTTGGTTATGTAACCGTTCATGGTCGAATCAGTTCAACCATCTCCGGTTTTGAAAGCACTGATATTATGTTTACATGATATATGTTTTAAAGGTAAACATGTTTTTTTTTTGTTACATTGAAGTTGGTGCGAAGAAAAACGACTAAGGTGTTGCTGTTTACCATCAAAGGTAATCATTTATTAATTCCCTTCAAAAGTGAAAGAGGTAACTTACGAATACTTTAAAGTTGACATTTTGTACTCAGAAGTTTTTATTTTAGAAATAGGCATAAATTAATAGAAATCTAAACATTAAAATAGTGAAGAAAATAAGAGAATGAGAATTGCTACTTATTCAAGAACTTTTGAAAACTTCATGACAAAGGGATCAAAACACTATAACTAAACTATATAATAATACTATCTTTTGTTGACGATTGGTTTTCGATTTCTCAGGCATGGAACTGTTCTTAAAACTACATTTTCCTCTGCTATAAAAGGATGTTGAGCCATTCATTACCAGTTGTAGCCTGCAAGTTAGGATGACCGGCAGTGGAGCACAATTAATATATGGAAATTTGGTAAACTACAAGGAACTGAAAAGCAAATATAAAACTTAAACAGTGATTGATGAACAAACAACCTTCTCGGATAGAGAAACTAACAGAATAACAAAAGACCGTGTGGAGAGGAACTGGAAGAATGAGCAATAATCTTCTCCTTCAACTCTTATAGAAACATGAGATTCTCAACCTGACCAGCGGAAACAAAGTCCGATTGACAAAACATATACTCGTCTGTGATTCCTTCGATATTAAAATTTCTCACACTATCATTCTTGAGATCAAAAAAGACAAAGCTAGTTTGTGATGCATGCTCGTGGATTGGTGTATCAATAATCTCGCCCGTGTCAGTGGCAGTGGTTTGAAACCTATGAAAATGTTTGGCTGTTACAGCGGCAGGCAAAACAAATGTCTTCTTGGACCATTCCTCCTTAGAAGGATCTTGTAGACTCCACAAGGCAATAATACCACTGATTTTCTTTTTATAGAAGATGACAGCTAGCTTTTCCTCGTACCTTGTCAACTTCGAGAAAGTGGGAAAGGTGCAAGGTCCTTTGATAAGAGCAAGCTTTTCAGACCTAACATCAAAACTCATGATCGCAGAAGCATTTAGTTTTATCCAGTAAAAGCTTGATAATACAAAACACCATTGATGCACAGTTCCTCACTTAGAGGAGAGTGATGAGGAATGATATTGTCTTGAATATTCATCATCTTCCATGAATCCTGATGAGTTGATGATCCCAGTGTCAAAACAAGTATCTCCTCAGCTAAACCGCGTCTGTTACTCAGCTTAGGCATACCTCTGATGATGCACAACACTTTATAATCGTTGTTGATGGGATCATAGCCTAAGTAGTGGTTTATGGCCCTCCTCCCTGCATTAACCTTGGGCAATGTAGCGGATCGTCTAGTGCAAGGGTTATAGACGATGAGTTCAGAAGGTGGTCCATAGCAAATCAACCCGTGGACTGAAGGAGATATTTTCGTGCGCTGTAGGGTGTGGACAGTCACATGGTAAGTGGCTAAAGAAGAAGCAGCATCGGAAGAAGATGGTACTAGTTCATGTGCAATTTTTAGGCTAACTTCTGAGTAAGATAAACCATCATATCTTTTCCTGAACACGAAGACAACACTTTTTGGTCTAGTCAAGGACTCATTCAGGAATAGTTTCATGAAATATCGACCGCGGATGATGGAAGCCCATTGCTTAGATACACATAGTGATCTGATTAGGGTTTTCAGTGGCAACCGTTTGAATATCTCTATCATGAGATCAAGAGAAAGGGAGTATGAGTTTACTCTTCCGTTTGTAAGCTTCTTCCTCGGTGTTTCCATGGTCGAGAGAGACGACAACGATGACTATTTAGAGTATTATAACCTGTTAAACGTGCTTCCTTGTCTCTTAAGGTTTGTGGCGGTGAGGGCCAGAGGCCCACCACAGGACTGAAATGACAAGAGTTATCAAAACTTTATAATATACACTAAAAACAAAATTAGTAACTAGCTAAATACTTTTTAGCTATTTACTAATAGGCTAATAGCTAAATACTAATATATAAATTGAAGTACTTCTATCTCTAAAACGCTCTAACTTCTTTCTAAGTTCATCTAAACTAAAGCTGCGTTCGGTGGCCGGCGAGCAATTTTGCCGCCGGTCGCCACCCCTTTTTTTGTTGTTTCGTTTTTGTTGTAATATAAAATCCATGTTTTCGGGTTAGCCGAATCTCTCTTCCGTTGCGGATCTAATAACCTTCGCTATGGCGATGTCTTTTGTTGTGTTTTTTCTTGTTCTTCATCGAAGCTAATCTTCAATCAATTCTCTTTATCTTCGATGAAGAACTCTCAGATAACTTTCCACTTGTTCTTACTGCAATCCCGTAGGCTACTGAACGGGTTTCTTTGTTTCCCGCTCACCTTAATCTCTCCTTCTAAGAGATTCAGTCTTTCTTGTTAAGTAGCCGGTATGGCGTGAAGAAAGCTTCTCTGATTAAGGGTTAATGAGGTTTGATGGATCTTGCAGTCAATTTTGGAATAGATCAAGAAGAGTCGGCGCTTTTAGCGGTCCGGTAAATGGTCTTCTTCCTTCTTGACTCGTTCTTCCTCTGCTTCAAAAATTCCGGTGAAACAGAGTATTCCCAATAAAGCAGTCGCGGTTGATGGTGGAAGGTCTGTTCAAGCAAAGATTAACGCGTTCAGGAGCGTAGATGGAGTAAAATTGGAGATTATCAGAAGTGCTACGACATCAACTCCTCTTTCTTTACGGAGGCGCGTCCGTCGCGCGTGACTCGGGTTTAGGTCCATGCAGATGAATCGATTGACGCGTGTCTTACTTCACTTGATCTTTGACGCGTGGCAAGCTGAAGTGAGACTTTGAAGCGGTGGAATTAATATACTAAAGTAGGGTTTGTATGGGCTAAAGTGTATTCCGGGTTTGTAATCAAAGGGGAATGGGCCGTTAATTTTGCTTGTATGTTTGCCCAAAAGGGATTTCAAAAGAAATTCAAAGTTGACAAAAAAAAAAAAATACTAATATATATTTTTTGAAAAATAAATAGCTAAATACAGTTTCCAGATATAGAAAAGATAAGACGCAAACAAACAAACAACAAAGAGACAGAATCCAAACTGAAAAAAAAAAGAAAAAAAAACAGAGAATCCCTGTCTGAAGCTCAAACCCCTTCAGCATCCATTACAAGTTTACAACCATATTCTATCTACCATAAATTGAATAAAACACTGTAAAATTATTAGTTTTTGAACTTGCGCCATATATGTAATGTCAACAGACTGCACATAAATAAATAAAATATAATGTTTGATTCATTGATCTGTAACTTGAAAACTAAAGACTCCAACCCTTTGATCCAGCCACCAACTCAACAACTTATCTGCTCTATAATTCATTTGATTCCGGTTTTGCTGACATGGTTCCATTACGGTTCTGCTGAGACTGTGGCTGCTGTGTTAACTGGCTGATGTGGAGTTGTTGGAACATCTCGGCGTTGAGTGATTGCATCTTTGATCTATCAGATTCGTTGTGGCTGGTCTCACCAATTGCCAGTTTCAGCCTCTGGACTTCCCCATTCAGTGCTTCACTCAGAGCTGCCACAAAAAAAAAAAAAAAAATCATGTTCTGAAAAATGTGAAGGGAAAGAATATAATATGAAGAGAAATGCATATACCATCGCGAAGCTGAGCTTGCTGCTCCATTGATTGAAGACGAAACTTGAGCTCATTGTTCTGGTTTGTCAACCCCATCATATCTCTCTGTGGATCAATACATAAAATGGTTTTAAAAAAACAAACAAAATCTAGACGCTTGTTATAACATTGGTAGAAGACTAATAAGGCACCTGCAAAAGCGTGAACTGAGCAGACAATGTAGTAGCCTCGGTCTGAAGAGTCTGCACTTTGTGTTCCAATTCCAAAATGTACCGCATCTTCCTCTCCTTTGACCTCGCTGCAGACTGACGGTTCGCCAATATCCTGAAAAAAAAAAAAGATTATAAAATTGCATAAACGTTCGAACCCTCCGATTAAACTTAGACAGTGGATTATACCTTTTGACACGCTTAGGGTCAGACACTGCCATCTCTGCTAGTTTATCATTAGCCATGATCTTCTTCATCTCCGCCGCATTAAACTCACCGCTCTTAAACTCGATGCCACCATCAACCGAGTTGGTAGGAGGAGGCTTTAGTGAGTCTTCACCAAAAGACATCTTCTCCATGAAACAACTGTCAACTGAAACACTCCTGTAATGTCTTGTCGTAGGAGCAATGTCTCCTTCTCCTCCGGCTCTTCTCTTCAAGCTATTGTTACGATCGCCGCCACTCTCGTAATTAACACTACTGCTTTCTCCCTCCGTGTCGTCACTACCGTTAGTCTTGGTCCCGCTTGCTCTACTGCTCTCACCGTTCTTGCTATTATTATCATCAGCTTCGGATGAGTTCAAGGCGTCGATGTTTTCAAGATTCATATACGCCGAGAAGAGATCATCCATGTCTTCTCCCGACTCCTTCTTGACGAAAGGAGGAGTGTGATTTGACCAATCAGGAGATTCCCCTCTCTCCAACGGTCTTGGAGGGATCGAAGTGGGG
Organism: Brassica rapa; assembly: GCF_000309985.2. Lineage (NCBI taxonomy): Eukaryota > Viridiplantae > Streptophyta > Magnoliopsida > Brassicales > Brassicaceae > Brassica > Brassica rapa. The sequence continues at coordinate 16,980,426 of NC_024802.2, read as the reverse complement.
ATGTCGCTGTTGGAGCGTCTATGAAACTTTCTCGGAGGCAAGACGACTCTAGAAGAGTCTGAGTTACACCTCGTGAACGGTGGAGGAGGCAACAGCGAAGAAGGCTGGTTGTTGTTGTTGTTGTTGTTGTTAGAGGGAGAAGGGCTTAGGGGAGGCAAGGAATCGAAGGAGAAGAAAGAGGAAGGCTGTGAGATTGAGCGTGAGTGACTAGCTCCCTGAGGCTGTGGTCTGGTCGTGGGGATCTGAGAGTAGGGAGAAGTCGGAGGAACACCGACTCGTTTGGCACTGTCACTGGAGAATTGGAGCTGCTGAGGCTGTTTGCCGAATGGAGAATGGAGTCTGTGGATCATATCGGTGTCTGTATCACCCATTTCGTTCAAGATCCGACGGGTAATGCTTGCTAGTGAAGTGAAATTCAAACACTGCTAAGTACCAGAAAAAAACTCTTACAAGATGGGTAAATAAATTTAAAATCAGAGCTTTGAAATGCAAGTTGATACCTCTGTTTGATTCAACGCACTTAACTTGAATCAATCAATGGCGTAAATGGCGACAACGTTTAATTAACAATAAAACAAATAAGACAACTCTTTTCTCTCTCTCTCTTACAACTTTACGTTGAAATAAACTAATCTTACTTTCTCTCTCTCTAGAAATTTGGAAAATCTCAGGGCCAATTTGTCTTCCTCCGCGATTTTCTCTCTCCCTTGATTTATTTATTTTTTTCTCGATTTTTGTTGGTACGAGCAAGTTAGAAAAAAAAGAAGAAGACACGGATGTCATGTGAAGGAAGAGAGAAATTATAAACACCGCACCAAGACGCGTGAATTTTTTCACCCGATATTTTTTTCTAATTCAGTGCGCTTATTTTCTATATCCCAATGTAAAGTTTATGTAAAGTTTATGTCAATTGTTTAGAAAAAAATCTGAGCTTAATCAGTATCAAATATGTAGAGATACCATATGCTTTTAGATGTTGATAGCTTAAACGTAATTATTATTATATTGAAAATTCTGATAAAATTATATATAACTTGCAAATACATTTTCTTTTGTGATTTTGTTTTGTTTTTATTTTGTGTAAGGAAAAAGTGATTTCACCTCTTTGTTCAAAATTTAATCAAATATAAATCTGTAGTCTTTTCCAACAAAAATCGAATTCAAATGGCAGAATATTATTTATGATACTTTTTTAACCGCTAGGCCAAAAATTCGTTGGTGCTATTTTTGATGAAGATTCTTTTGTTATCGAAATGGTGAAGATTATTTCATTAAATGAAATCTGTAGATTCTCGTAATATATGGAAGATATCATAATTTATAATGAAATCTGTAGATTCTCGTAATATATGGAAGATATAAATAATTTATAATGAATATAATTTTTTGATGATATGAATATGGATTAGGTTTCGATTGTATTCGATTTCCGACCACATTTTGACATTTTTGCTAAGACGAAAGATTCTGTCCTCGCTCTGTCATGGACTCATTTGTGTCTCGGCATTATTTAAAAGCCATTCTTTGTATTTTTCTTTTCTGCAATTTCCCTTCATACATTGTGTAATGGAATGCCATATCGAAAGATTTTTTTTTCTGGTTACCACCAAGTCGGGCTAAGAGCAGCAGCATTAACGAACCCCCGGTTGGGGTTCATAATTTGAATTTTTTTTTTCATTTTTCGTTTGATTTTTTTTTTTTTAAAAAAAAATTAACCAATAGCAGGCTGCCATGTGGCGTGGGACCCGCTGAACAGTAACGACTCGGGTTCATGCAGAAAAAGCGTGGCGAGACAGAGTCATTACTGTAACTTATTATAATACGTACTTGTGCTTTGGGCACATTCAAATTCTTAAATAAACAGATTCTTACATTATAGGAACTTTTAGATAGATTGTCTCGTGCTGCAATGCAAGGACGAAGATATTTGTTAGTGTCCAACTTTCAAAGTTTTATGAGTATCACAATAATTAATAACATTTTCATAAATACAGCCGATCAATATAATTATTTTCACATGTCTTCAATTGCATGAACCCCACTACACAACAAGTACTAAATCTTATAACCACCTCCCTCTATTCTAAATATAAATATCTACATATCCCCAATGATATAATTCTAAGATTTCAGTATTTTCTTAATCGCCGTGCAAATAATAGTATTAGTATAAAAATAAAACATGAACCAACGTGGGAAAACAATATAGAACTCAATATTTCCAACGTAGGAAAACAATACTACTCAATAGCCGCATTCGAATAAGACTTATTTTAAAATTCTGGTAACCGATAAATTCGCAGTTAAAATCTAAAATACTTTTCGATTCAAGTACCATTATACAAAATAAATTAGTTTTTATCC